>NC_063341.1:29021174-29144932 GCF_021869965.1 Rhincodon typus | reverse complement strand
CAGCTGCACCTCCATCTCCTACCGACCAACCTCATCCCGCCCCCTTGACCTGTCCGTCCTCCCTGGACTGACCTATCCCCTTCCTAACTGCCTACCTACACTCACCTTTACTGGCTCCATTCCCGCCTCTTCGACCTGTTTGTTTCCTCTCCACCTATCCTCTCCTCTATCCCTCTTCTATCCGCCTCCCACTCTCTCCCTATTTATTTCAAAACCCCCTTCCCCTCCCCCTTCTCTGATGAAGGGTCTAGGCCCGAAACGTCAGCCTCTCTGCTCCTATGACGCTGCTTGGCCTGCTGTGTTCATCCAGCCCTGCACCTTGTTGTCTCGGATTCTCCAGCATCTGCAGTTCCTACTATCTCAGGTAAGAATGGCTGTTTCCTTCCTTAAAGGACATTAGTGAACAAAATGGGTTTTTCCCGACAATTGACCATGGATTCATGGTCATCATTAGACTCTTTAATTCCAGGTATTTATTGAATTCAAATTCCACCATGACAGGATTTGAACCTTATCTGGGTCTCTGGGTTAACTGTCCAACAATAATACCGCTAGACCACTGCCTACACTCTTAGTCGGCATGGATGAGTTGGACCAAAGGGTCTGTTTCTACACTGTACGACTAATCACTCTAATTAGGTGTTCAATCATCTATTTCACTTTATACATTCTCATGGATTGCTTTACCTACTCCTTTAGCTTGTCCTTTGCAGAAACGGTGCATCATTCTTTTCTGTGTGACGAGGAATGATTGTTATTAGTCACTAGCTGTTGAACTTGGTATCTGTTTAAGCATTTTCGTTACATTTTTTTGGAGTTCTCACCAAAGTAAAGGAGTCTTCAATGTGCATGGATTCTTCACTGGATGCTGCACCAACATAACTGACCCATTTCCACACACTGGTGTCACTACAGATCATTAAGTCTGGTTGGTGATAGATTTAGTTTAAGGTCAGATTTTCAGCTTTCAAAACCACCATGTGTGTCTTCAAGTCCATCCTCCAATATTTTAAAGATCTGCGAGTTAAGAAATTGGCATTCAACAGCATTGCCACTTCCTTCTATTGGCTGTCTCACCACTCTCATCAAGGGGAGATTAAGAAAAGGTTAGTGCTCCCACTGACAATCTGGGCATGGCATTGCCATAGGCATTCTGCCTAGATGGTGGTCCCAAGTCCACACTTACTGGCAGCAAGACAGACTTAGCAAACTCACCTAAGGTAGGCCTTAACTTTTGTGATGTGGGCAGCCAATACTATTGCTAACCTACCCCTGGGAAAGCTTTCCTGGTGACTGGAATGCATTGGAGAGCTTTCCTGCTGTGACTTTCCACTATTTTTTGTGACCTCCCCCATGTCCAAGCCCAGCATCACAGGCTTAGCTAAAAAGATTGTGGCCTGCTGATGTCATCTGAAATGAGAAGTCATAGATTGTATCTGCTCCTTCCTGATCTGCACAGGAGTGTTCTACACTATGCAATGTATTTATTCATTAGATAATTGATGAATGCAAGATCCACCCTTTCATACAATAGCAGAAATTAATGAAGAAATATCACAGTATTAACATTTAATTTTACAATATTATAACAAATGATGAGAGGATAGTGTAGTGATAACGTCACTTGACTAATAATCTAGAACCCCAGGTTAATGATCAGGGGTAGTGGGTTTGAATCCCACTTTGGCAAAATGGCAAAATTTGAATTCAACAAAAAAAAATTTGGAATTGAAAACAAGCTAGCCTAATGTTATCTATGTAATCAGTGCTGATTGTTGCGAAAACACATTTAGTTCACTAATGTTCTTTAGAGGAGAAAATTTGATGTCCTTATTTGGTCTGGTTTACAACTTACAGATGTGGTTGATTCTTAACTGCATCTGGAAAATAAGGGATGGGCCATAAATGCTGGTCCAGTCAGCTGTGCCTACATGCCATAAACTAATTAAAAGAAATCAGCTATCAACAAGACCTTTGAATTGGCACAGGAAAATGGTGATGTCAGTCAGAATATGCCTTTAGGACCACATCTTATGATTTTTTTTTTAAAAAAAAACAACCATATAGAAGAAATCAACTGTTCGAATGGTAACTGCAAGATATTCAAAATTATGATGGTATCTTTTGCCCTTCTGCGTGCTCTTGTCTGGGTAAGACAGGACTCAGATACAATGCCCTTTCCAAACTCAAATAGGTAGTCAGTATTCATGTACTATCTAGACCTACAGATGAAGAATAACCATTTGGGAGAGATTCTGGTGGTCACCCACGTCCATGGAATATATCTAAGTGTGATTATTGGGTGGGGTGGGTGTAAGAAAATGTGAGATGATTCAATTACATATCAGTTTCTTTAGTTTTGCTCTGATCTATCCAGAGTCATTTAGGGTTAATGCATTAATGTAATTATTTGAGACAGCCCTGTAATGATTCCATTAACTCCCAGTTTGGGTGCTTTTCAATGATGCCTTGCTGGGAAAGCCAGAAGGAGAGCCTCTCACTGGCACCCGCAGAGATTACTCTGATCTGTTGCAAATCCTGTTAAAATCTAATTACTTAGGAGAAGCAGCCTGGGAATATTTAATGAGCTCCAACAATCTCTGTGAAAGAAGTTTTGTTCCAAGCTCAAGTCAGGCTGACGGGCTGTGCTTTGATTGTGGGATCATCGTGCTGCGCTGTGCGCAGTTAAAGCAATTGCCCTTTCACATCATGTGTCTCTATTTAGGGCTAAAGATGTAATCACATTATCACCTACTATGCTGATTTGTGTCAACTGGCTCATTACTTATTTCTGAGGAAGTAAAACAAATGAAGCAGTCTGATTTTATTTTAATTGTTTAAATGAACTATTTCAATTTAGTAATTAATGGCAGCAAAAGAGATGGATTATGTACCCTTTTCAATAGTTACGTGCTGCAAAACTGTTTTAGATGTGATTTTGAAATTATTACCCTCTCCTGAAAATGGGAATGGGGAGTTTCACAGGTAATGACCAAACTCAAGTATCTCATCTGGCCACCATTCTATGTAAGGATTTAGGAAGTGCAAATTGACAGTCATCAAAATACAGCCAAATTATTTTCCTACCTGATAATACTTTGGAGCAGAAATCACTGGATAGCAATTCTTAATCCTGGGGTACTTAGATCAGATAACTGGTCAGGATACAAAAAGCAGCTAAGAATGACTGAAAAGGTAAATCGGGACACATAAATTAGAACATGACAGGAAGCTAGCTAGAAATGTAAAAACAGATAGCAAGATTTTCTGCAGGTTTCTAAAATTAAAAATAAAGAGTGAGTAAAGTGAGTTTGGTCCTCTAGAGAGTAAGAATAGGGAATAATAAGGAGATGGTTGAATAAATGAATAAATATTTTGCTTCTGTCTTCATTGGTAAAATTATAAATAAATGGGAAGTGGAACTGAGCAAACCGATGGACCTGTGGATTAACAGGTCCCTGAAAGTCTTCATAGAAATAACTCATGAGGTTCTGGTGTATTGGTGTTAATTTTCCAAAACTCACTAGATTCTGGAGAGTAGTAAACATTCCTTCCATTCAGGACACTATAGATTATAGAGTTCTGAAGAAGGGTTATTGGATCTGAAATGTTAAGTCTGCTTTCTCTCCACAGATGCTGCCAGACATCCTGAGTCTTTATAGCAATTTCTGTTTTTGTTTCTGATTTCCAGCATCCTCAGTTCCTTGGTTCCTTTTTTTGTAAACTATAGACCAACTAGGTTGATGCCTATCATGGGAAGTTGTTAATCAATCATTAGGGAGGTTATAACTGGGCACTTAGAAAAACCCAAGGTAATTGGGAAGAATAAGCATGACTTATTGAAGTCAAATTATGTTTAACCAATTTATTAGAATTCTTTCAAGGAGTAACTTGTACTGTGTGCACTGTAACTTGCTTTGATGTTCTGTTCTTGGATTTCCAGAAGCATTTGGAAAGTTTTCATATAAAGGGTTGTCGTGCAAAGTAGGAGCTCATGGTACAGGGAGTGACATGAATGGAAGATTGGCTTACTGTCAGAAAAATGATAGTATGCATAAAAGTTCTTTTTCAGATTGACAGAATGGGATGAATAGGATCCCACTGGGATCAGTGCTGGGTTGCTAACCTTTTACAATTTATATCAATGGCTAGAGGAAGTGGTGGAGGCATGTACCATTGTAACATTTAAAAGGCATCTGGATGGGTATATGAATAGGAAGAGTTTAGA
The DNA here is from genome assembly GCF_021869965.1 of Rhincodon typus. Classification (NCBI taxonomy): domain Eukaryota; kingdom Metazoa; phylum Chordata; class Chondrichthyes; order Orectolobiformes; family Rhincodontidae; genus Rhincodon; species Rhincodon typus. Next base: position 29,140,704 of record NC_063341.1, on the reverse strand, counting down.
TGGATATGGGCCAAATGCTGGCAAATGGGACTAGGTCAGATTTGGATGTCTGGTCAGCGCAGAAGAGCTGGACTGAAGATCCTATTTCTGTACTGTACGATTCTATGGCTCTATGACTTAGATAAGTGGGGGGAGCGGGGGGGAAGAGTGTAAAGGCATGGTGGTTAAATTTCCATATAACACTAAGATAAATAGGACAGTATGTTGTGAAGAAGACACAAGGATCCAGACCAATATAGATAGGATGAGTGAGTGAGCAAAAATTTGACAAATGGAGTATAATGTGAGGTTAACTTTGGCAAGAATAGAAAATCAGGGGATTATTTAAATGGAATTCCAAGGTGTAAAGGGATCTAGGTGCTCTAGTGTATGAGTTACAAAATGCTGGTATGCAAATACAAATAATTAAGAAGGCTAATTGAATGTTATTCTTTATTATGAGAAGGATAGAAAAGGAAGGATGTTAAGTTTTATTTAGACAGGACATTGATGAGACCATGTCTCAAGTACTGAGTGCAGTTATGGTCTCTTAATTCAATGAAGGATATAGAGTCAGAGTCATACAGCATGGAAACAGACCCTTTGGTCCAACTTGTCCACGTAGACCATGTTTCCCAAACAAAACCAGTCCTTTGCCTGCGTTTGGCCGATATCCCTCAAAACATTTCCTATCCATACCTGTCCAAATATCTTTTAAACATCGTAACTACCTGCATCTACCACTTCCCCTGTCAGTTCATTCCACATAAGAACCACCCTCTGTGTGAAGACATTTCGCCTCAGGTCCTTTTTAAATCTTTTCCCTCTCGTCTTAAAATTATACCTTCTTGTTTTGAACTACCCTACCCTAGAGAAAAGACGTTTAGAAAGGTGTTATGGTGGTAGGGAGAGGTTTTATAGGTTGATATCTGGAATGAGCAGGTTTTCTTGTGAGAAAAGATTGGATAGATTAACTTGTTTTAACAAGCATCTAGAGGATCACTGAGTGATTTGATTGAAGATTATATTGTGAATGGTTCCGACAAGGTGGATGTGGAAAGGATGTTTACTCTTGTGATTGTGTACACAGCTAGGGGACACTGTTTAAAAATTAGGGGTGGCCTTTTTAGGATAAGGAGGAGAGGAAATGTTTTCTCTCAGAGGGGTTTTGCAAGTTTGGAATTCTTTGCCTCAGAATCTAGTGGAGACATAGACACTGAACATTTTTAAGATTGAGATAGATTGATTCTTTTTAAGCAAAAGAATCAAAGATGGGAATATAGAATTCAAAACACAAACAGATCAGCCATGATGTTCATGAATGGTGGAACAGGCTTGAAGAACTGAATGGTCCATGTCTGCTCCTAATTTGTATGTTTGTATGTCCTCATACTTCTCTTTTTTGAATGGATATTTGTGTGAATGTGTGTCATGAACCATTTTCCCAAGTTTGAATGCAGTAAAAAGAAAAAAAATGCAGTAAAATGATGGAAGGTGTCATTAACAGCACTGTGAAGCAGCACCTGCTCAGCAATAACTTGCTCAGTGACGCCCAGTTTGGGTTACACCAGGGCCACTCAGCTCCTGATCTCATTACAGCCTTTGTTCAAACATGGACAAAAAGGTGCTGAATTCCAGAGGTGAGGTGAGAGTGACAGCCCTTGACATCAAGGCCACATTCAACCAAGTGTGGCATCAAGGAGTCATAGCAGAACTGGAATCAATGAGTATCAGTAGGAAAGCTCTCCACTAGTTGAAGTCATACCTGGCACATAGGAAGATGGTCGCGGTTATTGGACGTCAGTCACCTCAGCTCCAGGACATCTCTGCAGGAGTTCCTCAGGGTAGTGTCTTAGGCCCCACCATCTTCAGCTGCTTCAATGGCCATTCCTCCAACATAAGGGCAGAATTTGGGATGTTTGCCGATGATTGCACAAATGTTCAGCACCATTCATGACTCTTCAGGTACTGAAGAGTCCATATTCAAATACACCAAGATCTGGACAATGCCAAGGCTTGGGCTGACAAGTGGCAAGTAACATTCGCACCACACAAATGACAAGCAATGACCATCTCCAATTAGAGACAATCTAACCACTGCCCCTTGATATTCAAAGGTGTTACTATCACTGGTTATTTAGCTGGTGACTATCAAAACCCTGCAGAGTTACCATTGAACAGAAACTCAACTGGACTTGCCACATAAACAAACACAGTGGCTCCAAGAGCAAATCAGAGGTTAGGAATACTGCAGAGAGTAACTCACCTCCTGAATCCCCAGAGCCTGCCCACCACCTACAAGGCATGAGTCAGGAGTATGATGGAATACTCCCCACTTACCTGGATGGATGCAGCTCTAACAATACTCAACAAGCTTGACACCAACCAGGACAAAGCAGCCCACTTTGTAGATACCACATCCACAAGCATCCGCTCCCTCCACCAAGAGTGCTCAGTAGTAGCAGTGTGTATTATCTACAAGAAATTCACCAAAAGATCCTCAGACAGCACCTTCCAAACCCACAACCACTTCCTCCTAAAAAGGATAAGGACAGCAGAACATGGGAACAGCATCACCAACAAGTTCCCTTTCAAGCTACCCACCATTCCAACTTGGAAACATTGTCATTCTTTCATTTTTGCTGCGTCAAAATCCTGGAGCTCTATTCCTTAGGGCATTGTGGCTTACAGCACATGGACTGCAGTAGTTCAAGAAGGTAGTTCACCACCTCCTTCCCAAAGGTTAAGTGTAAATAATTTGCTGTGAGTCATTTTAAGATTGGGCTTGACAAACAACATTGAGAAAAAAACATCTTTATTTTTAAGTGGAAAAATAAGGAAGGAAAAGTAAAAACCACCTCTTATGGACACAAGAGGAGAACAGTAAGATCAGTCAATTCATCACTCCTTCCTGTCTGTGACAGACTCTGGTACCTCACATATTGGATTGAACAATTAAATATGCCAAAACATAGAGCAATGTACACCTGAAATCTGACCAGATTCTGTAATTAAGAGCGGAGCCTGATTTGGTTAATAGAAGTAATCAACTGGAAGCCAGAGGCTCAAATTCAGTTGCTGAAATGATCTTTAAGACAAATAGAAGTACCAAATTCTCCTCATCTGACATGATGAGCTGCACATGCACACAGCACGGTGACTCAGTGGTCAGCATTGTGTAGGGGGCAGAGTCCCAGCGGGATGCCTTTGAGGGTTAGTGCAGCACTTGATGGGCCAAATAACCTCTTTCGGAACTGTAGGGGTTCTATGATATGATTTCAATTCAAAGACATTTGTGGAACAGGATGATTTAACCACTGAAATGTTGATCACCCTCAGCACAGGCCAGTTAAAGGCTATATCTAGGCCATTACAAGTGAAACTGCCCTGCAAGCTAAAATAGAATGAAAGCCCCAAAGTGCTGGCTTGCCACCTAGGACACAGTCCACAATCAAAACAGGTTGATGAGGATTTAACTTCTGAATTTGTCTAATTCCCCGTGCCCAGTGCAGAACTGTCAAAACTCAGGATGCAGCAAGAGTTTCGGTAGAAAGAACAGGAGAAATGTGGTGGGGAGGTGGGGGAGAGTGGGGGGGAGGAGAGATAGAGAGAGAGAGAGCGCGACAGCACGAGAGAAAGAGTAAGGAAGAAAGAGCTTTCAGCTCTGAAAATTGGAAATGGATTTAGAGGTTCAGACAGAATGTGGGCACATCTGGGCTGCTGGTAAAAACCTCCCTCCACCCAATAACAGTCAAAAGTCATTCACTCCAGGACCAAGCTTTGCAGCCCTTAAATCGCTCGGCTCATTCCTGAACTTGAAGAGTATGACGTGGGATGCTTCTCAACCACTTTAGAAAGGTAATAGGAGAGTCACGATGATCACAAGAAGTGTAGACTTCCATGATTCACAATTAGTTAACAGGAGGACCCAAGACACTTACTCCAACTGGAGTAGACAAAAGTATTCCTTAAAGCATACAAGCTCCTCGCAGAAATAGAACTCCATCAATTCAGTGCTGGAAAGAAACACAAACAGTGATATGTAAATTTCCAAAGGTGAAAGCAAATTGCTTTTGACTGGTGGGTCCGCCCTGCAAGACAGTGGTTCTATGATGAATAACGTTGATCTAACATTGCTGGAAGAATTTAAAAGTTGTCCCAACATCCAAAACCGGAGATTACACTTTGAGGAGCAGACGGTTCTCACAGCACCAGAAGCCATAGTCATTGCTGCTGGCTTTGGCCTCTCTCATAAGCCTAACCACCCAGGCCAACACTTGTAGATCCACTCGCAATATCAGTGGGATGATAAGAAAAGGAAATCTGAATGCAAAAGGGAGTCAGACATAGGTGGGGGTGCAGGAAGTCCACCTCAAGTCTCAAAAGGTGAAACCGGAGAGACTGGTGTGTTCCCATTGTAACAAAATAGAGCACTGCAGGTCAGAATGTTGGAAGCTGAAAAGCAAATGGGAATAGTTCCAAGGAGGCTACCCCAGTCGGTGGTGTATCAGAACCAGGAAGGTCTCTCTCTGCAAAACCTGGCCTCACTGAGTTTATGGCCCTTATATGTGGCCAAGCCAGACAAAAGTCCTCACTGGCACCTTGTCTCCATACCTCTCCCAAAATGAGAGAAAGTTTGTTGCACTGCCCCAGGACACAAATGCCATTCAGTTCTTAATGTTAGAAAGAAAAAAAAAATTTAATCTCTCCCCTGAAACTGCACTGAAAGTCAAGGTGCTGATGGGACAAGGATGGGTGTCTGTCTCCCTCCACAGCATCCACTTATGGTGCAACCTAACCTAGTGTGAATTATTATTGTTTATAGTTCAATTTTTCTGAATGTTGACCTTTTAAAAAAAAATTAGCAGAATATTTGCCCTTTCAGGCATCAAGAGCTCCCAATTTAGCAATAATTCCCGAACAAAGCATCAACGTGCCAGAACCTCGACCTTCAAAACCTACTACAACAGCATAACATTTTCCCATTTCTCACACCAGCAACACAATGGTCTCTTGAAGCAGGATTGTCAATTATCAATTTGGCTTAGTGATCAGCACTGTGTCTTTCCTGTTGTGAGCAATGTGCGCTGGGTGATAGTGTTGACCTGCTGACAGTAACACAGCATTTAGTGCAGCGACCAGGAAAAAAACATTTGTTTAAAGTAAAATAAGAGATGAAACTGATAGATCAATAGGACAAACTGATTCAAGGTATTGTGGCAGTTCATATACACAACATGGACTGTAAAGGTTGTATTTTAATTCTCCATTCTATTAAGGTCTGCCTCTTAGCCAAGACAGGCATTTGTGCTAATCTGAAAAGGAGACTCAAATCCTGCCCTGACAAGCATGGATGGCTAAAGAAAAGTGGGAAAACTATTTAAGTCCCAAATGGTGCTGAACATTGCGCAATCATTCGCGAGCATCCCCACTTCCCGCCTTATGATGGAGGGAAGGTCATTTATGAAACAGCTGAAGGTAGCTGGGACTATGACACTACCCCGAGGAACAAGAGTGGGAGATTTAATAAGTGATGCACATACAGTCACTATAGTTGCAGTTGACAAACCAAGATTGTACCAACTAATCCTGCTAATATTAATGTATCATTGAATCCTAGAATCATAATAATCATAAGGCAAAGAAGGAACCTGTATACTGTTTCATGTTTTGCTGTCTCTATAAAGGCAACTCACCCACTCCCACTTCTCTGTTTTTTCCTTGTAGCCATGCATTTCCTTTTCCACTAGATACTTATACAATTCTCTTTCAAACTCCTTGAAGGAAATGTTTCTGGCAGAAAAAAATATTTCTCCTCCTAAATCAGAATCCTCTAGTTCTGGAAATACGTTCCCTCTAACTTTTGCTGTTGTTGAATAACCTCTGAGGTCTTGTGTGGCAGTCACTGTGTGAACTGGAAGTCAAGGGTCCATAGGCCAATTGGCACAGCTTAGAAGGAACATTGTTCTAGAACCTTCTGTCAATGGAATCAGTTTCCCCCTATCTAATCTGTCCAGACACATCATGATTCTGAACATCTTCAACAAATCACCTTTTAATTTTCATTTCTTCGAGGGTAACAATCCCAGTTTCTTTAACATATTGACATATCCAAAGTTCCTCTGTTTTGGAGCGATTTTCTTTCTGCCCTTCTGTCAATGCGTTTACATCTTTCCTAGAATTTGTCTAGAACTGGACAGTGATTGATGGGGTGTATGTGAATTACCACACTGCCTTGAATCAGTTCAGAATGAGCGGATCTTAACTCCATATAACTGCTAACCTTTTAACTCTTTGGCTCAGAGACACCCTTTGTGTTTCCTTCTCAACTTCATAAATAACCTTCTTCTGTGATGTGTGTATTTCAGCTGGTTTTTGCTTCAAGTGAAGATGATGATTATTTGTCAAGTGACTGATTTTGTTTGGATCTGCCATGTATACCTATTGGATTCTCCCTTCTATACCAAGCAAGTAAATGAAACAATCTGGATGAATAGATAGACATATTCAATTGTTACTGTTTTGTTATTGCATGGACTATTATGTTCTTATCCCTAACCCTCATCAGTAAGAATGGAATTGGTGAAGTAATAGATTATGAAAATTATAGAATAAACAATTATAAAGCCTAAAGTTCTGTGGAATGACCCAAGCTATTCCAAGTTAGTGCAAACTCTATCTTAAAAACAAAATATCTATTTCATGCTTACGTAGAATGTCTTATGACAAAAACAAGAAGGTGGAATCTGTCCCCTTCTTTTCAAACCCTGGTCAGTGGTCATGACAAATATTTTGATATTTTTCTTAGGATGCAGTTATCACATTTCAATTAAAACAGTACACCAGAAAATGAAGGAGCCAATTAACAAAGTTTTCTTGAATGAAACAAAGGATAAATTTCAATTCTTCCTATTTCTGAGAAAATAATAATAAAAACACAACATTGAACATGCACACAAACACAGGTAATAAATTTAAAAGAGAAAGTGTCTGGTATGGAGAAGGAGAAATAAGGCTGTACAGTTTTACAGTCCTTAAAATCTGTGAGGTTTTAGATTTTAAACCTGAGGCCACAGTTGATTAAATTGTTGACTCATTTGTAGTAGCGGTAACTATAGATATCTTGAGTTCTTGGTGAATTGGTATTTTTGCAAGTTGTTTCTTTAACTGGGCATTCTTTTTGAGACAACGAGAGAAACAGGAAGTGCAAGGAAGTGTTCCAACATTCGTTATTCCTTCTTTATGCTCTGCTGCTCAAAAGCATTTGTTGAAATATAGTTCAGTGTCTACTTTGGATTGTAGCTCCACTGCCTTTTCAAGCTGCCTAAAAATCAGCAGGCCAATATTTCACTCCCAAAACATCAAGCTATCCCACACACAAGAATTAAACAAGAGATGCAAATTTCTTGACACCAATTCAACTGTCTGACTTCAATGTTTTTTAGATAAAATGAAACAAGAATTCTTTACTCCATTGACTATAGGTTTTTACAAATATGAAGAAAAATTAAGTTTAAACAAGGAAGACACAGTATTTACATGGAATGCTATACGTGGTTTACATCTGATGGAAGAAATTGTCCACCTGATTCTTCAACCCATGAGGCCTCCTTCACCCCCCAACTTACCTTTTCTGTCTGAGAGGGTACATTCAACTCCTCTAACTGTCTTACTCAGTGCCAACCTTCATCATCACTTGGTGGTTGTTGTGGTATGGTTCTGGATGTTACAACTGAGGTTGGAGGAATGAACTAATTCCTTTCTAGTCCCACGAATCCACTGGTCATAACAGATTTTAAATTGTATTAAATGGTGATACAGCTAATCACGTATGTTTAAGACCACATCAGGTTTAGTACTAGACACAATTCAGCCAGATTTCTCTTATCAACAAGAAAAACGCTTTATTACAAATAGAACTTATTCAAATAAACGTATAAAATTATTGACAGAAAAAGGCATAGCCTTGATATAGTCATAGATATGACTCATCAAACCCTTAACTTTACCAAAATAATAGTGACTAACAAATATAATCCACACACATTAAACAGCAAATGAAATCAAACATTCCAGAGATTTCTCAGTAATCATCGAGATGCTTGTCATTTTGGTGAATCATTAAATATGGTTAAAACGTCACAGGAGACTATCATACTTTACTTCCAATGATCTGGCCTTGAAACTCTCTCAAAGGCCACTTCAGTGACTGCTGACATTCTAATGGTCTACTTCCTTTCCAGGGACTACACTTCCTGAGATTCTTGGAAACTGCATTCCACAATTACTCATGGGTACAGTTGCAGCTTTTCATAAAGGGCTATCTTATCCAAACTAATGCTACCCCAAAATGTTTTCCTGAACTCTAACCTGGCTCAGTTGCATCAATTAATTAGAGCTTCTGCATTTGCAAACGCCAGTCTGCTGCACTGAAATATTAATTTTACACCCACTTCTTTTAAGTTTTCAAAGCTCTTAGACTTCTTCAACCGCTCTAGGCCTTCTGAGCCTCAACTGTGTAGACCCTGTGTAGTTCAGTTGCTGTTACCAGCACAGCTAGCAGCAGGCCTGCCTAACACAGAGTCTACTTCTCTCCCATACAGTGTCTTCAAGTCTTTCACCTCCTCCTTGCAACTCCCCTTCAATGCCCACTGAACTATTCTGGATGATCTATTGGAATCCTTGCAACAGACCCCACCCCGATTGACAAGCAGAAGTCAATAGTTTGAGACAGTCAGATGTACCATCTTTGGAACTGTCTGTATCCATGGATATTACAATGTCTACCATTTGCTGGCCCCTGAAACACAAATTGAAACAAAAAAAAAATAGCATCACCACACCAAGCCGCTAGGAAGAAACAAAGCTTCGCTATGGGCAAAGTTTCTTTACCGTTGCTTTGAAAATACAATAATCACTTAGGATAGACTTCTAACAAACAACTTATTAGGACTATAGAGATAAACCATAAACCTTCCATATACTTCCTTGCATATTATTTTCAATAAAACTATGAAAACTTAAACAAAAACAAGTACATCTAAGAAAATATGATCAGCAAAATTAAACAAACATAACTGTGTGTCGACACGTTTTTGTTTAATTCTACAAGAATACTCCAGAATCCACCACAGCCCAATTGTCACCTTTGTGTCAGCTGTGGTGCAAATCAGTCTTTAATTTCATTTCCGAACTTAAACAAAACTGAAATAACTCCACAGATGCCGATATCCCATCACCAAGTCACCTTTTATTTACACATGGAAAGTCCTTGACACTGATCCAGCTCCCTCAGAGCCAGCTCTCAGAGTGAACAGGATGTCTGACACTCTTGGTCTTATCTGTCAGCCAGGACTCCCTGATTAGACCAGGTTAACAGGCCCAAATCAGGGAATTCATATTCTAAAAAAGGTCCATCTACCGGACCTCATTACAATCACTACATCCTACCCCTTTGAGCCTGAGGACATAGGCCGGTTCTATTTTAGTTTTTTTGAGAGCTTCTCCAGGGGTGTTTTAGCACTGGGTCAGGTTCCCCCAACTCGGCCTCTGATACAGATGGCCTGTAACTTGCAGTGGCTCGCATCTTGCACCCAGAATGTCTTGGAAGAAATTCATTCTCTTCTTCAAGCGGCAAAGGCATCAAGATAGCAACATCTGCCACGTTCACTTTAGAGTCAGAGGCATCTTCGATTCTTGAAGGAGGAGACCCCACGGGTTCTGGAGCAGTTGGAAAGCCTGTCACGGAGATGGACATATTTTGCCCCCACACCTTTTGCGAATTTGCAGCTTTCATATGGTCCACCTGTTTGTTCAGGACCATCGCACCTACCGGAACTTCATACATCACAGGACCTGACCTCACATCGAACATGCCCCTTACCCACGTAGGGCTATTCCTGCAGCTCCAACATCAAACTTTGTAACCCAGAGTAAGTGGTCTCTCTCTACTTAGCAGAGCCCTCTGTACAGCAATGGCATCCCTGATGCCATTTCACCTTTCCGTTCAGATCCAGAAGACCAGGTATAACCTGGTGTGGACTCTTTTCCCCATTAACCACTTTGCTGGAGCTATCCTTGTAGTTGCATGAGGGATGGTCCTATAATAAAATAGGAACCGGAACAGTTTGCATTTCCAGCTACTCGGAGTGGGCATCTGCAATGACTGAGAACTTGGAGCCCATGGCAGTACCTGCACAGTTGACGTGTAACCAGAGTCCAAAGTTTACCTGGCGAATGTGGGGGAGCTGCTGGTGGTATGTTGTCCTTCTTGGTACTTTGGGCACTGCCCCACCAATGTGGCTGTCTGCATCCAATCCGGGCCACCAGACATAACCTCTCACCAACAACTTCATTTTGGAAACCCCTGGATGACCTGGTGGAGTTCAGCCAGTATTTGGTGGTGACCTTTGCTCGGGACAATCACTCTTGCTCCATAATAATGTGCTGTCCTGTACTGTAATCTGGTCTCGCCAGGTCCAAAAAGGTTTTAAATTCTGGTTGTGATGGCCCTTTGGTTTCCCTCATCACCACCAGTGGTTACCATTTTCCCAGGACCAGATCTTTCTGCGTCTGAAATCTGATATTGTCAGCTTTGTCTGGATGTGTTCAGAAATTTTAAAACAATTATGGACTCTTTTAGTGGCGGTACCATCGGTGGTGTATCTGCCAGCAGGAGGTAGCTCAATGCATCCGCATTCGGTACTTGGCCTCCTGGACGATTTTCCAACTTGTAATTATACTCACTTAGTAGTGGTCTGTTATTATTTCAAATTTATATCCATAAAAAGTATAGTATAACTTCCCGATTCCAAATATGACCACCAAATCTTCCTTCTCTATCTGGGTCTATTTACGCTCTGCATTAGCCAAAGTCCTGGATGCATTTGGTATTGGGCATTCCTCAATGTTCTAATACTACCCGATGCCGTACGGGGAGGCATTGCATGTCAGTCCCAGATGTCGCTTGGCATCATAGCATGCCAACACCTTAGAGGATGACAGCTGTTTCTTCACATCCCTGAAAATTATGACTTGGCTGTGCAATCATTTACAAGGCTGACCCTTTTTTAAAAAAAATGATGCAAAGGTGCCAAGATGGATGGCAGCTGCTTCTCACAAGAGATCAGAATCAAAGCTATATCCTTTTTCTGTAAAAGGTTCCCTGGTAAAGGTAGTCAGTCTAGCCCAGGTCTTGCTCAGTCTTAAGGTTTGGATTCCAGAGTGAATTTTGTTAGAGACTCGTTCTGCAATCACTGAAAAAACTACACTGGTATTGAATTCCATTAAGACTGGGTGACCATTTAATCAGATGTTTATTTTGATTGGTTCTGATTTGGATGTTGCTGAGCAATTTAACTGTTCCAAACCAGATGTAGATGGACTTTCCAGGGTGTGTACTCTCCCGAGTACCAGCCTATGAGTTTTCTTACTCAGTTTAAGTCTTGTGGGACATTTTGTGGTCTCGAGTCTGCATACCACCAGCAACTACAATGGCTTGCTGGCCCTAAAGAGAATGTTAACCATTTGGCCAAGGCTTGGCTTTGTTTTGAGATTTTGCTGTGGGCTGACCCAGGGTTCCTATGTTCAGAATATGTCCTGAGTGAGGCAATGCAATTGTCTTCACTCAAGTGATGTTCCCCAAGCTCAGTCGGCCTGGTGAGGGTATCCACTTCCATTGGAATACCCTGCAACTCATATGCTCCACTTGCCACATTTTCCAATGATCAAACAGGCACTACAACTGGCTTGAAGTCCATTTGGGCTTCAGTTAAGTAGGTGCTTTTGCAGGATTACGTCATTAAGCTCACTGTTGCCATTGAAATAATTCCACAGAGGCTGGTATCCCATCACCAAGTTACCCGTTATTTACATATGGACAGTCCTTGACACTGATCCAGCTTCCTCTGAGCTAGCTCTCAGTGAACAGAACCTCCTGAACTCCTGTACTTATCTGTCAGCCATGGCCCCCTGATTGGACCAGATTAACAGCCCCAATCAGGGAACTCATATTCTATGAGGTTCCCCTGGCTGACCTTGTTGACAAATGACGACAACAGAAACTGCTATTTTTCATCAATACTACCATAATGGCCTCTCTGTTTGCAAGCAACTCATCTCTGTTTGGATCAAAATCCCTCTAGGCCATTAAGAATTTTGTTGAGGGACTTGTTAAGTTCAAATTAAATATTTTGTCTTCCTATTTGCTTTCATTTCTGGTCACTTTGGGATCCTTCAGTTTCTCTTGATCCCATTTAAAACATTCCTTACTTAATTTGTTCTGATCAATGTCAATAGCTTCCGCATTCTGGACCTCTTTTTCCCTTTCCAACACTTATCATCTTTCATGCAATTCTCAAACCACATCCTTCCAACCTTCTCGTGGCTTTTCCTTACTCTTCTTGTCTTCAAAGGCTTGTGACATAAGGATTGAGGACCAGTTTCAAAGTGTCTTCTTCAATCACTTCCTCCAGAACAGATTTTGTTATTTCATTGCTTCATTCACATGAAATGAGTAAATCTGCACCACGCAAGTTTTTCTTTCTTTAGGAGTCATAGAGTCAGAGATGTACAGCACAAAACAGACCCTTTTGTCCAACTTGTCCATGCCAACCAGATACCCTAAATTAATCTAGTCTCATTTGACAGCATTTGGCCCAGATCCTTCTAAACCCTTCCAATTCATGTACCCATCCATATGCCTTTTAAGTGTCTGGATCTTTTCTTCCATACTTGGCATTTAATCTTTCTTATCCTCCAGATTGCATTAGAGTTTAAAATTGCATTCTTCTTCTCACAATGAAACTCTAGTGGTTCATCGTTCTTGGTTTTTAATTATTTACTCAACCAACTATCCTAATTTTTCTGAAGAAGTGTCCCGACCTGTAATGTCAGCTTTCCTGCTCCTCTGATGCTGCTTGGCCTGCTGTGTTCCGCCAGCTCCACACTGTTATCTCAGACTCCAGCATCAGCAGTTCATACTATCTCTAATTTATTAGCAATTCCTTTTCCTGTTCAAGGTGCTTTTTTCCACACTTTATAGAGATCTCTGATAACTGAATTTTATCAAGATTAAATTGAAGGTCTATGTTGAGGTTACTTCTAGGAGCTTATCATTGTGGCATTTTAAATCCTCATTCAAGTGTTTTACTTCCTGTTACTGAATCTCAAATATTCTCACTAGTTCATGCTTTCATTGAGAAACTCAACTTTTATGCAGGACATTGATTAATGTGGACAATCAGATTTTTTTCTTTAATTACGGATTTGTAGCAATAAGTTTCTCATGCTTGGTCTCAGTAATTGTGAAAAGTTTGACGAGATCAGCATGATCAAGTGAGAAGTGCAACAGATTTATCACCATGTTACATCCATCCCAGCCCAAGCATTACTCAATAGGAAATTGAACCCTTCAATAGGCAAACAAGGAATAATTCCTCAGGTAGGAACTCTGTTTACTGAGTTACCTCATAACTCAACTTTGTACTTGAACAAGTAGCCTCATTATTGCTTTTAGTTTCATCAAACCATGTGGAACACAAGTTATATAACTGATACTATTAATGACTGATGTCTCTCCAAATAGTTATTTGTTTACTTGTTCTGTCAGAGCAGTAAAGGAGTACTTTTCCTTAGACACAAAAACTCTAAGACTCCAACAATGTAATTCACTTTCAGTGTTCAATAAAGAATCCTCTTGACTATCCTGAGCCACATGCCCCATTCTATTAGGTTCTGAAAAAGATACATCTTACTAATACCATTTCCACTGGGTAGAAGCAGAATGGTTATCAGTTTGCTTTTGTGTGCTCCATCTTATGGTAATGTGAACCTACTGGTTTCCAAACATCACTTTTATTCTCGATACTAATATTTCAATTGATTGGAACAACTTCTCTTCAGTCATGTCTAAAATGTGGCATTTCTTCATTTCTGGACAATTCAACAAAATATGTGCAATCTGCAACTGGACTGACAATTGTACACTAAAGTTCATGTTATCCAGCAACCCACTAATCAGATCCTCTGATAATCCTCCCAGATGTCACCGTCATACACTTTAAGCTTTGTGCGTCTTTGAGGTTGCAGCATACATCAAAGCCATGTTTTCATTCAATTCCTGCTATTACTCAAACTCCAATTGGTTAACTGGCATTTTTACTAACCTATGAACAGGGGTTGGAATTTGCCATTTCCCCCTCCATGCCTGGTTCATCATTTAAGAAAGTCATGGATGTCCCATTGTAACTTCATATCCACATGCCCAACCACTCCTGATGAACTTTCACCATTTTGCTTACCTAGAATCAATTTACCCTACCTGAAAAATATACAAAGACTCTGCTTCCAGCATCTTTTGAGGAAGAAAGCATGAAAGACTCAAAACTCTTTGTGAGAAACTTTATCTTATCACAGTTTTAAATGGGCAACCCATTATTCTTAAACAGCTATTCCTAATTGTATATTCATTCACAAGAGGAAACATTTTCTCCATACTCAACCTGTCAAGACTTCACAGAATCTTAAATATTTCAAACAAGTTACCTCTTACATTTCTAAACTCCAGAAGATACAAGTCTAGCCTGTCCATAACTCAAGTTAATCAACTGATGTCTTGGAGGAAGGAAGTGAATGTACAAATTTGCACTCAACACAAAAATAGGTGGAAAGGCTGTTTGCAAGAAGAATTCAAACAGTTTACAGAGAGAACAGAAACAGAAGTTGCTGGAAAAGCTCAGCAAGTCTGGCAGCATCCGTGAAGAAAAAAAAAATCGGTTAACGTTTCATGTCTGGTGACCCTTCCTCAGAACTGATGGTAGCTGGATTTTTTTCTTCACAGATGCTGCCAGACCTGCTGAGCTTCTCCAGCAAATTCGGTTTTTGTTCCTGATATACAGCATCTGCAGTTCTTTCAGTTTTTTTTACGTTTACAGAGAGATATTGATAGGTTAAGTAAATGGGCAAAAAGTTGGCAACTACAGTGTAATATGGAAAAATGTGAAGTTGTTCATTTTGGAAGGGAGAACAAGAGAACAGAATATTACTTAAATGGAGAAAACCTGCAGAAAGCTGCAACACAAAGGGATTTAGGAGTTATTGTGCATGAAACGCAGAAAGCTAGCACATAGGTGCTGCAGGTAATGAGGTAGGCGAATGGAATGTTGGCCCTTATTGCGAGGGGTTTGGAGCATAAGGCTAGTATAGTCTTACTGCAACTGCACAAAATGCTGGTGAGACCACATGTGGAATACTGAGAGTAGTTTTGGCCCACTTGTTTAAGGAAGGATATCATTTCATTGGAGGCAGTTCAGAGACATCTCACTAGGATGATATCTGGTATGGAGGGATTGTTTTATGAGCAAAGGTTTAACAAATTGGGTTTATACTCATTGGAGTGAAGAAGAATTAGAGGTGATTTCATTGAAATAGTTAAGATTCTAAAGGGGTTTGACAGTGTACATGTTGAAGGGATGTCTTCCCTTATGGGAGAGAGTTTAGAAACAGAGGATGTAATCTCAGAATAAAGGTGTTCCAATTTAAGACTGAGATTAGGAGGAATTTCTTTTCTCAGACAGTTGAGAGTCTTTGGAACTCTGCTGCAGAGAGCTATTGGGGGGAGGGATGGGGGCGGTGGGGAAGAATCCTTGAGTATATTTAAGACAGAAGTCACACAACACTAGGTATGGTCCAACAGGTTTTATTTGAAACCACTAGTCATGAAAGCTTGTGATTTCAAATAAACCTGTTGGACTATAACCTGGTGTCGTATGACTTTCGACTTTGTCCACCCCAGTCCAACACCAGGACTTTCACATCGTATTTAAGCCTGCAATAGATTCTTAGTCAGTAGGGGAATTGAGGGCAGTGGGGAAAACACAGGAAGGTGGACATGTGGAATGTTGGATCAGTCATGATCCTATTGAATGGCAGAGAAGGCTAGAGGGGCCGAGTAGCCTACTCCAGTTCCAATGTCTTATGGTCTTATAATCTTAACCTGTCTATTTCAGGTAATAGTCTGGTAAAGCTTTTCTGAATGGCTTCCAAAAATCATTTACATTCTTCTTTAAATAAAGTAATAGCCAATACCGGGCATAATGATGTGATATCATCAATGTCTTGTATAGCTGAAACATAGCATCACCACTTGAATTGCCCTCACAATACATTAGAAATGTTTTCCTCATTAGTTGCTGCACATACATACTAGCCTTCAGTGATTTGTGTACTGGGACATCCAAATCCCTCTGAAGCTCAGTCTTCGGCATTCTCTCACCATTTGGATGATATGCTTTTTTTATTCTTCTCACCAAAGGGACAACTTCACATTTTCCCACACCATGATCTATTTGCCAAATGTTTGCCCACTGGTAATTTATCTATATATTTTGAAGTCTTTTAGGTCCTCTTCACAACTTACTTCTATCTTTGTGCCATAGGCAAAATTGGCAATCATACCTTCATCTAAGCCACTTATATAAATTGTAATCATCTGAGCTCCCAGCACGGATCCCTGTGGCACACCACTTATTACATCTTGCCAAACAAAAAAAGATTGAAATTTGCCTATTCTCTGCTTCTTGCTAGCCAGTGAAACTTCTATCGCTTGCCAATATGCTATTCCCTGCAGCGGACACTTTTATTTTCCACAATAATCTTTGATGAGACACTTCATCAAAACACCTTCTGGAAATTCAAGTGTGGTTCCTCCCCTAGTTCCCTTTTATCCATGTTGTTATTTCCTCAAAAAGATTCAATAGGTTGGTTAAACACGATTTTGCTTTCACAAATCCACGTTGACTGTGCCTGATGACCTCTAATGATTGAAGTGCCATTCTCTTAACTTCTTTCCTAATAATGTGTAACATTTTCCATACAGTAAGGGATGTTAACCTGAATAACCTGCAGTTTCCTGCTTTCTGTTTTTGCCCCTTAGTTTGGACAAAAGTTTTACATTCACTATTTTCTAAACTATTAAAGACTTTTGTCAAATCTAGGGAGCTTTGGAAAATTAAAACTAGTACAATGCAATTTCTACTCTAGTAATATTACACAAGCTAGTAAAGTCATATTTACATAATGTCTTAGAAAATCTGTAGAATGTGCAAGTGCGTTTTGCAACCAATGCTTCCTATAGTGTGCAATCAAGCGCGTTTTGTTCTAAAATGAAGGGGACAATCTATGTAGGCCAAGTGCTACAAATAACAGATGAACAACAGACTGTTGTTCTAACCCACCCTTCACAGATCCCTTCTCCCACCTCCAACAAACCCCATCCTCCTGGGCACCACCCCAATGCCTCCTATCCTTCCTTGATCTCTTCATTTCCAAATGCCGTTACGACATCGATTGCCTCAACCTCTCCATCCCTCTCACTCACTCCAACCTCTCCCCCATGGAATGTGCAACCCTCTGCTCCAACCCTAACCTCACCATCAAACCCGCGGATAAAGGAGGTGCAGCAGTGGTGTGGCGCACTGACCTTTACATTGCCGAGGCCAGGTGCCAGCTCTCTGAAACCTCCTCCTACTGCCCCCTTGATAATTACCCCCACCCCTGACCACCAAACCATCATCTCTCAAACCATTCACAACCTAATCACCTCAGGAGATGTCCCACCCACAGCCTCCAACCTCATTGTTCCCCAACCCCGCACTGCCGGCTTCTATCTCCTTCCCAAAATCCATAAACCTGACTGCCCTGGCCAACCCATTGTCTCTGCCTGCTTCTGCCCCACTGAACTTATTTCCGCTTACCTAGACTCTGTTTTCTCCCTCCTGGTCCAAGAACTCCCCACCAATGTACAGGACACCACCCACGCCCTCCACCTCCTCCAAGATTTCCAATTCCCTCGCCCCCACCACCTCATCTTCACCATGAACATCCAATCCCTGTTCACTTGTACCCCCATGCGGATGGCCTAAAAGCCTTCCGTTTCTTCCTCTCCCGCAGGCCCAACCAGTCCCCCTCCACCAACACCCTCATCTGCTTAACTGAACTCGTCCTTACCTTTAACAACTTCTCCTTTAACTCCTCCCATTTCCTACAGTCTAAGAGGGTGGCCATGGGAACCCGCACGGGCCCAAGCTATGCCTGCCTCTTCGTAGGAAACGTGGAACAGTCCCTCTTCCGCAGCTACACTGTCCCCATCCCGCATCTCTTCCTCCATCACACCAATGATTGTATCAACGCTGCCTCATGCAGCCATGAGGAGCTTGAACAGTTAATCAACTTTACTAACACCTTTCACCCCAACCTCAAATTCACCTGGACCATCTCCTTCCTGGACCACTCTGTCTCCATTTCTAGTGGCCGCCTCAAAACCAACATCTATTTCAAGCCCACTGACTCCCACAACTACCTAGACTACACCTCCTCTCACCCACCTTCCTGTACATGTGCTCCCCTACTCCCAATTCCTCCACCGCGTCTGTTCCCAAGGTGAGGTGTTCTACTCCCAATCATCCCAGATGTCCTCCTATTTCAAGGATGGCAACTTCCCCCCTTTGGTGGTTGAAAATGCTCTCAACCGCATCTCTTGCGTTTCCCACACCTCTACCCTTACACCCCTGCACCCAACAAAAACAAAGACAGAATCCCGCTCTACCTCACATACTACCCCACCAACCTCCGTATCCAACGCATCATTCTCCGCCACTTCCGCCACCTACAATCTGACCCCACAACCAAAGATATATTTCCCTCCTCACCCCTATCTGCCTTTCATAGGGACCATTCTCTCCACAACCCCCTTGTCCGCTCCACACTCCCCACTAACCCCACCACCCCCAGCACCTTTCCCTGCAACTGCAGGAGCTGCTACACCTGCCCCTACACCTCCACCACTGCCCCCCCACCTCCATTCAAGGCACCAAACCCTGCACATCAGACAGATGCTCACCTGCACATCTGTCAATGTGGTCTACAGCATCCGCTGCAGCCTCCTCTACATCGGTGAGACCATGTGGAGGCTCAGAGACTGCTTTGTAGAGCACATGTTCTCTCTTCACGACAAACAACAACACCTTCCAGTTGCAAACCATTTTAATTGCCCCCACCCACTCCCTGGGTGACATGTCCATCCTGGGCCTCGTCTAGTGTCACAATGACACTACCCGCAAACTGGAGGAGCAGCACCTCATGTTCCGCCTTGGGAGCCTACAGCCCAATGGCCTAAACTTAGATTTTACCAGTTTCAAAATCTCCCCACCCCTGGCCTCATCCCATGACCAACCCACCCTCCGATCCCCACCTCCTTGATCTGACACAACCTGCCCATCTTCTCTCCCACCTATCCGCTCCTCCCACCTCCCTGACCAATCCCCACCACCGCCTACCTGCACTCACCTATCACCATCCCACATACCTTCCCCAGCTCCACCCCTCCTCTCTCTATTTCTCAGCTCCCTTCCCCCTCCCCATTTCTGAACAAAGGTCCCGACCTGAAACGTTAACTTTCCTGCTCCTCTGATGCTGCCTGGCCTGCTGTGTTCCTCCAGCTCCACACTTATCTGACTCCAGCATCAGCAGTTCTGACTATCCTGACTGTTGATTTGACTTGGCTAATTTGAATTTGGATGAGAGAATGATTTGGATGATTTGGCTAGAACTTGGAGAACTGTCTTCCATTTGTTCAAAAGTACAAACATTACTAGCAAAATTAATGTTTATTCTCCACCTCCAAGTGCCAATGCTCTCTTTGAACAATACAATGGAATCTTTTGCGTGATCTGTCAGATAGACCTCAGGTTAATGTCTCATCTGAAAGATGGCACTTCTGCAAAGCAGTGGTGCCTCAACAAACGGAATTGTTAGTATCGATGATATGATTAAATCTTGAAGTGGGGCTTAAGCCCACAACTTCCTGACTCAGAGTGCTATCAACTAAGTCAAGTTCACAGTACTAAAGAGAACCTTTGTCTGCTTGAGAAGTGTTATGACAGAGGTATTGTGGTATATTTTTATTTTCCATCACTGCTTACAAAATGACATTCAGAGGAATGATACATTGCCAAGTTGCCTATTCCTGTATTGTGGGCTGTTCATCATCTCAGCTATGGTATAAATTTAAGGTGCTGGAATCAGCCTAAGCTCCCTCATGATAAAAAGGAGAAATATCAACCAAAGTTCCCACTTGTGGTCATTATTCTGAGAGACTAGCTGGAAATGCTGAATGGTGGTTGTTGGGTGGGGACAGCCTCAGGTTTAACAGTGGTATCCTACATGGTCAAATACCCCATTAATAATCAATGGCAGAATCACTTGGGTGAGTGCTTGAAGGATTGACAATGCCTGTGAAACCATAATCCATTTGGAGCACTAGGATTGAATGTCTTGGGCAGTAACACTAAATAGGCATTATTGTACCAACCACCTGTTCTAAATACTCAGCTTTATTAATCTCAGCAGAACTGTTAAGTATGATCATCCAAGATTAATTTTTGCCTCATTAGGAAAGAGCAGCAAGGGTAGAAAATTAGAGAGAAATTAACATCTTGGGTAATTTACAAAACAATATATTCAATATATTCACAAAGTGTTTAAGGTTTGTTTACAGATTATCATTTGTTATTGTCAATGATTTTACTGTATCACTTACAGTTACCATGTCATGTGACATGGTTATGAAAATATATGCTCTAAATCATTGAATATCTAAACTAAGCTCAATATTGCTACATTTCTATTATGAATATAGGCATCAGAGTATGGCAACTTAAACACTTTTCCCTCTACTTTTTGTAAAAATGCAAGTGACAATACATTGATATTCTATTCGATCTACTGATGCAACAAATATTTTAGGAAAATTAAGGCTAACAATTAAACCTATTTTGGAGACTAACCAACCTGCCTCTATCCATAAACTCCAATGCATTCGCCGTCTCCGAATATACATACAATTGTCACTTGAATTCATTTATATCTGTCCTATTCTTGCCAATAGCTCATTGGCTGGATAGTTCATTTGTGTTGTAGAGTGATGCCAACATTATGGGTTCAGTTCCTGCATTGGCTGAGGTTACCATGAAAGACTCTCCCCTTGCCTGGAGTGTGGAAATCCTCAGGTTAAAACCACCAGCTGTCTTTCTGTAATGAGAGCAGCCCAATAGTATAGTCAGACAATGGTGGCTTTGCCTTTACCCTTGCCCAATGCCTTTTCTCTATTACTCATCGCTTTATTTTTAAACATGTCTTCACTGGTATTTGAAAATAGTAAGCAATTTTCCAAGATCAAACTTTAAATTACAATTTTTTTCCCCCAAAGGAAACAAATGGAACTACCTCAGTTCTTCATTACTGAAATTGTAGGTACCTGGAAATATCTTGTTTGCTTATCTACGTATCCCTTCAAAGCTTATAATATTCTCCCAGTAGTGTTGTGACTAGAATTACCATCTTCCTGGCAGGTGAGCAGGAGTAATTCACAATATCTTTGAAGAGTTAATAAAAAGTAGCCTGCCCGTGGCTGCAAATCTGTTAAAAACTGCAGATTGTCCGCATAACAGTGCACGGTGACCGGAAATTGAGAGAGGGTAACAAATAAAAAACAAATCAATTGGAGAAACTGCAAACTCATTGGTAAGAGAATAGGACCATAGGATGTGGGTACAGAAGTAGACCGTTCAGCCCATCGATTCTGCTCCACCATTCCATCAGATCATGCCTGATAATCCCCAATTCCACATTCTTCCCTATTCCCAATATCCTTGATTCCCTTACTGATTAGAAATTGCTCTCAGCATTGAATATAATTAATGATCCAATCTCTATAACACTGTGCTGTAAAGAATTTCACAGATTCACAACGCTCAGAGAAGAAATTCCTCCTCATCTCTGTCTTAAATGGGCATCACATTCTTCTAAGATTGTGCCTGCTGGTCTTAGACACTTCCACAAGGGCAAACAACGTCTCTGCATCTGCTCTGCCAAGCCTCACAAGAATCGTATATAGCTCAATCGCATTGCTTCTCATTCTTCAAAATCCACGGAGTACAATCCCAAACTACTTGCCTAGTGAGACAGTGGCCTCTAATTCAGCGGTAGGAGTGGTGAGAGCATATGCCAGGGGCAGCCGGGTAAGTGAACTAATATATTCGGGCAGTGGCTAAACCCGAAACACTACATGTATAGTGTCTCCCACCCATCCTCCTCCTCTAACCAAAAAAGAAGACTTTGTGGAGAGTTGGTAAGGTAAGCTTCCTTTTTCATTCTCTTTGGCGATCTAGAGTAGAGGGGATGGAAGCTAGGGCAGTTGCATGCTCCTCTTGTAGGATGTGGGAGGTAAGGGTCACTACTAGTGCCCCTTCTGACTTCACCTGCGAGAAATGCACCCAACCCCAGCTCCTCACAGACCGCGTTAGGGAACTGGAGCTGGAACTGGATGCTAACTCCAAATCATTCGGGAGGCAGAGGGAGTGATAGAGAGGAGTTAAGGGAGGCTGTCACACCCAACTTACAGGATAAAGGTAGCTGGGTGACCGTCAGGAGGGGGAAAGGGAATAGGCAGACAGTGCAGGGATCCCCTATGGCCGTTCCCCTCAATGATAAGTATACTGCTTTGGATACTGTTGGGGGGGTCGACCTACCAGGGGAAAGCCATAGCGGCCAGGACTCTGGTACTGAGTCTGGCTCTGTGGCTCAGAAGGGAAGGGGGGAGAATAGGAGAGCAATAGTGATATGAGATTCAATGATTTGGGGAACAGACAGGAGATTCTGTGGTACTGAGCAAGACTCCCGGATGATATGTTGCCTCCCGGGTGCCAGGGTCAGGGATGTCTCGGATCGAGTCTACAGAATTTTTAAGGGGAGGGGGTGAGCAGCCAGAAGTCGTGGTACACATCGGTACCAATGACATAGCTAGGAAAAGGGATGGTGTCCTGAGAAGTGAATACAGGGAGTTAGGTTGGAAGCTAAAAGGATCTCAGGATTACTACCAGTGCCATGGGCTAGTGAGGCTAGGAATAGACAGCAAGTGCAGCTGAACATGTGGCTACAGGGCTGGTGTAGGAGGGAGAGCTTCAGATATGTGGATCATTGGGATACTTCCTAGGGAAGGTGGGACCTGTACAAGAGGGACGGGTTGCACCTGAACTGGAGGGGCACCAATATCCTGGGCGGGAGGTTTGCTAGAGTTCTTTGGGAGGGTTTAAACTAATTTGGCAGAGGGATGGGAACCGGAGCTACGGATCAGAGAATGGGGTAGCTGATGTACAGGCAGATACAGCATGCAGAGAGTCTGTGAAGAAGGATAGACATTTGATACGACAAAATTGCAGTCAGTGCGATGGGTTGAAGTGTGTCTATTTTAACGCAAGAAGTGTCAGGAATAAGGGTGACGAACTTAGAGCATGGAACAGTACTTGAAGCTATGATGTTGCGGCCATTACGGAGACTTGGATAACACAGGAGCAGGAATGGTTGTTGGATGTTCCGGGGTTTAGATGTTTCAAAAGAAATAAGGAGGGAGGTAAAAGAGGTGGGGGAATGGCATTGTTAATCAGGGAATAGTATCACAGCCGCAGAAAGGGAGGGTTTGTCTACTGAGTCAGTATGGATGGAAATCAGTAACAGGAAAAGGAGCAGTCACTTTATTAGGAGTTTTCTATAGACCCCCCCAGTAGCAACAGAGACACTGAGGAACAGATTGGGAGACACATTTTGGAAAGGTGTAGAAGTAATATGGTTGTTGTCATGGGTAACTTTAACTTCCCTAATATTGACTGGAAACCCCTAAGTGCAAATAGTTTGGATCGAACAGATATTGTCAGGTGTGTCCAGGAAGGATTTCTGACTCCATATGTAGATAGGCTGACTAGAGGGGAAGCCATATTGGATTTAGTGCTTGGCAACGAACCAGGCCAGGTGTCAGATCTCTCCGTGTGAGAGCATTTCAGTGATAGGGATCACAACTCCCTGACATTTACTATAGTCATGGAAAGGGATAGGAGCAGATGGTATGGGAAAGTAGTTAATTGGTGGGTGGGGTGGGGTGGAATTATCATGCTATTAGGCAAGAACTGCGGAGCATAAATTGGGAACAGATGTTCTCAGGGAAATGCATGACGGAAGCGTGGAGGTTGTTTAGGGAGCACTTGCTATGAGGACTGGATAGGTTTGTTCCACTGAAGCAGGGAAGGGATGGTAAGGTGAAGGAACCCTGGATGACAAGACATGTGGAACATCTAGTCAAAAGGAAGAAGGAAGCTTACTTAAGGTTGAGGAAGCAAGGATCGGAGGGGGCTTTAGAGGGCTACAAGGTAGCTAGGAAGGAACTGAAGAATGGACTTAGGAGAGCTAGAGGGGGTACAAAAAAGCCTTGGCAGGTAGGATTAAGGAAAACCCCGAGGCATTCTATACTTATGTGAGGAACAAGATATTGGCCAGAGTGAGGGTAAGGCCAATCATGGATAGTGGAGGGAATTTGTGCACAGAGTTAGAGGAGGTTCTTAATGAATACTTTGCTTCAGTATTCATCAGTGAGAGGGACCTTGTAGTTTGTGAGGACAGCGTGAAACAGGCTGATATGCTCAAACAGGTTGATGTTAGGAAGGAGGATGCGCTAGAAATTTTGAAAAACATGAGGATCGATAAATCCCCTGAGCCAGATGGGATATACCCAAGGTTGCTACGGGAAGTGAGGGAACAGATTGCTGTGCCTTTGGTGATGATCTTTGTGTCCTCACTATCCACTGAAATAGCACCAGATGATTAGAGGGTGACAAATGTTATTCCATTGTTCAAATGGGGAATAGGGATAATCCTGGGAATTACAGACCAGTCAGTCTTACTTCTGTGGTGGGCAAATTATCTGAGATATAGTATTTATGATTATTTGGAAAAGCACAGTTTGATTAGAAATAGTCAGCATGGCTTTGTGAGGGGCAGGTCATGCTTCACAAACCTTATTGAACTATTTGAGGATGTGACAAAACACATTGTTGAAGGTAGAGCAGTGGATGTGGTGTATATGAATTTTAGCAGGGCATTTAAGAAGGTTCCCCATGGTAGGCTCATTCAGAAAGTAAGGAGGCATGGGATTCAGGGAAATTAGGCTGTATCGATACAGAATTGGCTGTCCAATAGAAGACAGAGGGTGGTAATAGATGGAAAGTATTCAGCTTGGAGCTCGGTGACCAGTGGTGTTCCGCAGGGATCTGTTCTGGGACCTCTGCTCTTTGTGATCTTTATAAATGACTTGGATGAGGAAGTGGAAGGTTGGGTTAGTAAGTTTGCTGATGACACGAAGGTTGGAGTTGTGGATAGCGTGGAGGGCTGTTGTAGGTTGCAACTGGACATTGGCAGGATGCAGAGCTGGGCAAAGAAGTGGCAGATGTAATTCAACCCAGAAAAGTGTGAAGTGATTCATTTTGGAAGGTCGAATTTGAATGCAGAATACAGGGTTAATGGCAGGATTCTCAGCAGTGTGGAGGAACAGAGGGATCTTGGGGTTCATGTCCATAGACCATTCAAAGTTGCCACCCAAGTTGATAGGATTGTTAAGAAGGCATATGGTGTGTTGGCTTTCATTGGCAGGGGAATTGAGTTTAAGAGCCATGAGGTTATGCTGCAGCTCTACAAAACCCTGGTTAGATCACACTTAGAACATTGTGTTCAGTTCTGGTCGCCTCATTAAAGGAAGGATGCAGAAGATTTAGAGAGGCTGCAGAGGAGATTTACCAGGATGCTGCCTGGGCTGGAGGGCAGGTCTTATGAGGAAAGGTTGAGGGAGCTAGGACTTTTCTCATTGGAGTGAAGAAGAATGAGAGGTGACTTGATAGCGGTGTACAAGATGATGGGAGGCATGGAGTGGATAGCCAGAGACTTTTTCCCAGGGCAGAAATGACTATTACGAGGGGGCATAATTTTAAGGTGATTGGAGGAAAGTATAGGGGAGATGTCAGAGGTAGGTCCTTTACACAGAGTGGAATGCGCTGCCAGCAGTGATAGTGGAGTCAGATACATTAGGCACATTCAAGCGTCTCTTGGATAGGCACATAGATGATAGTAAAATGTAACGTATGCAGGGTAGTTTGATCTTAGAGTAGGTTAATACGTCGGCACAACATCATGGGCCGAAGGGCCTGTACGGGTCTATGTTCTATATTCTATGTTCTATGTACTCAAGCTCCCCTTTAAAAGCTAATTCTTCCATGCTTGCAGTTAACCTAATGAACCTCTTCTTGCCTGCCTCCAATGTCAGTGTATCTTTCCTGAGGTAAGGAAACCAAAACTGTTCACAATATTCTGACTAGTGCCTGTGTAGTTTTGGCAAGACCTCCCTATTTTTATATTCCATTCCCTTTGAAATAGAGACCAACACTGAATTTGCCTCCCTGATTACCAGCTGAATTTGTATGTTAGCTTTTTCTGATTTATGCATGAAAACTCCCAAATCTGTCTGTGACGAAGCATTTACCAGTCTTTCTTCATTTAAATAATATTCAGCTCTTCTATTCTTCCTGCCAAATGCATAAAATTGCAATTTTCCACGTTGTATTCCATCTGCCAAATTTTTGCCCACTCGCTTAACCTGTTTATATCTCTTTGTCATCCTCAACTTGCCTTACTATTTTTGTGTCATCTGCAAACTTGGCTATAGTATAATCACTTCTCTCATCCATAATTGTGGTCTTGTTCCTGATCCCTATGGCACTCTGTAGTTACCATTTACCAATTTGAAAATATATCCATTACCTCAACTCCTTGTTTTGTGTTAGTTAGCCAGTCCTCTATCCATGCTAATATACTACCTTCAATGTCATGTCCTCTTATCTTATTAAGTAACCTAATGTGTGGTACTTATCAGCTCTTTGGAAATCTAAATACATTATATCTACGGCTTCCCCTTAATTTGCTTTTTACCTCCTCCAAAGAAATCCAATAAATTTGTCAGGCACGAATTTCACCTCAAAGCATTGACCTCATTGACTCTGCTTGATTAGATTATGTATTCCAACATGCTCTTTGATAGCATCTTTTATAATAGACACTAACATTTTATCTATGACAGCTGTAAAGTTAACTGGCCCGTTTTATATTTGTGTCCTTCCCCTTTTGAATGAGGGTGCTGTATTACCATCTGGTATTTTTCCAGAATCTAAGGATTTGTGGAGGATTACTACCAATCCACCTATTATCCCTGTAGCTTCATTTAATATCCTGGGACTTATTGGCTTTTAGCCCAATTAGTTTCAATAGTATCTTTTCTCTAGTGATAGTTATCATGTTCATTACCTCCCCACTCTGGGGCCTCTTGATTATTTTGTATTTTTCGAATGCTATTAATGTCTTCTATCATGAAAACTGATGCAAAGTATTTATTCAACACCTCTGCCATTTCCTGGTTCCCTATTGTTATTTCTCCAGCCTCGTTTTCTCAAAGGTTAATGTTCACTTTGGCCTCCCTTTCCCTTTCTATACAACTTTAGAAATTCTTGTTGTCCGTTATAACATTGCTTGCAAGTTGGCCCTCAAAGTTTATTTTCTCTCACTTTATTATATTTTTGATCATCTTTGTTGGTTTTAAAAAAAAATTGCCAACCTTCTGACTTAACACTTATATTTGCCACATTTTATATATTTTGTTCTTTCAATTTGATACAACCCTTAACTTTCTTGCTTAACAATGCTTGGTTTATCCACTTCCTATAATCCTTCGTCACTGGGATATACTTTTGTTGTGTGTCATGGACAATTTTCTTAAATGCCTGCCCACAAATTGTTTTTATTGGCTAACTTCCTTACCCACTCCACTCCAGCCAACACTGCCCTCACCCCTTTGGAATCACCATTGTTTAAGTTTAACACAATTGTTTGCAACCCACATTTCTCACTCTTAAACTGAATCCTAAATTCTACCATGTTATGGTCACTATTTCCTATGGGATCTTCTATTCGGAGATAAATTATTAATGCCTCATTACCTTTCACCAGGTCCAAAATATCCTTATCCTTAGTTGGATCCACAATATGTTGCTCTAAGAAACTGTCCAAAATACACTCAATGAATTCTTTACCACTGCCAATTCGATTTTCCCAACTAACATGAAGATTAAAAGTCACCCATTGTCAATGCACAGCCTTTTTTACATTCTCTCATCATCTCCTGTTTATCCCTTGACCTAGAGTATAGCTACTGTTAGAGACCACTCACACTAGTGTCTTCCTCACCTTCTTTCTTACGTTGACTCATATGGATTCTACATCTTCTGATTCAAGATCAATTATTGCATTGTATTTATTCCAACTTGTATGAACAAATCTAACTTTCTACCTTTCTTTCCTGCCTGTCCTTGTGAAAATTATCTGAACATTTCATTCCCAACTTTCTCCTGCAATGACTACAATACCTTTAACCTCTATTCCTGCCATTAATTCTTTACGTTTTTTCTGAATACTATACATATTTAAGTAAAGAGCCATTAATTTTTGCCATTTTATTATTCTTCACCCCTTGACTGTATTTGCTGCTGTTCCTCTACATTTGTACACCCTAAGCCTTTCTGTCACATTCTGGTATCACTACCTAAATACTCTGCAATGCCAACATGTCCTTTTGCTTTGGAAGCCTTCGTATCCCCTCTCCTGATCACTCCCCCTGTCCAATTAGTTTAAAGCCCTCTCTATGGCCTTAGCTTTTTGATTCTCTAGGACACTGGCTCCAGCATGATTCAAGTGCAGCTTATCCCATTGGTACAGTTCTCTTCTACCCCAGTTCTGGTGTCAGTGCCCCATGAACTGAAACACATTCCAATCACACCAATCTTTGAACCACATATTTAACTCCTTGACATTACACTGTGCCTGTTTCTCAGTGACTCAGGTAATGCAGATGTTAATACCTTGCAAGTTCTGCTTTTTTATTTAGCTCCTATTTGTTCAAATTCTTTCAGCAGAACCGCCTTTGTAGTCCTATCAATGTTGTTGGTACCAACAGCTGAATCCGTCTCCTCTCAGTCCAAGTCCCTCTCCAAATCGAGCTATCCTTAACCCTGGCACTGGCCAGGGCTTTGGGACTCACATCCATGTCCACAGAGAATAAATCAATGTCCCAGATTATATTGGTCCGTACCACTATTACTTTTGTATTTCCTCTCCTCACTTGGATGAGTCCTCATACCATGGTGGACTATAATACCATATTAGTCTTTTTGCGATCATGTCTGGTTTCAGATTCAGATTTAGGGCGGCACAGTAGCTCAGTGGTTCGCACTGCTGCCTCACAGCACCAGGGACCCAGGTTCGATTCTGCCCTCGGGCAACTGTTGGTGTGGAGTTTACACATTCTCCCAGTGTCTGCGTGGGTTTCCTCTAGGTGCTCCAGTTTCCTCCCACAGTCCAAAAAGGTGCAGGCTAGGTGGATTGGCCATGCTAAATTATCTGTAGTGTTCAGGGATTGTGTAGATTAGGTAGGTTATAGGGGGATGCTCTGAGGGTCAGTGTGGACTTGTTGGGCCGAAAGGCCTGTTTCCACACTGTAGGGATTCTATGATTCAGTTCATACCAATCAAATGAAAAACCTCTGTGACTATTGACTGTAAAAAGTCCATTGTGGTTTGGGAAAGTCTGTGACTGGCTTCAGCACATCAACAATGTTGGGGTGCAGATGTTGGTGGAAGAGGGAAGCATCAGCAATTTTTACTTCCAATTGCCAGCCAGTGATCAATGCTGAAAGAACATTTGCAAATATCAGAGCTTAAGATAGCATTGGGCTCTGTTGCAATGCTCCCCATGGTAAATCAGCCCTCTTAAACTCTATACGTGTGTAGGCAAAATAATAGCAACTTGGGGGAGGTACCTAGCATACCCATGGAATTATATCCACCCTCCAGTCAGTGCCCTCCGAAAGAAAAATATACAGTATAGCATCACACAATGTTGGGCACAAATGGGGAAAAAGAACAATTAAATAGTGAATCATTGGTGTTTTGTTCATTAGGATAAAACAATGTATTTCGTAACATGAAAATAATTTTCAGTAGTCAACAGGTTAAAAATAATTCTGCCTTACTTTCAAATTTTTTGTTGCTTTACAATTTAAAAGGATACCTATAAGGAAATGGGGTAGAAGGAAAATTCAACAAGTACCAATGACTCAGAAGGGGAAGAGGTGAATAAATCCTAGGAGCCATACTGGGAGCTGAGCAAATTAAGGCTAGCTGTAAGTGAAGACTGTGAAAATGTAAAAGGATTAACATATGTGGTAATGAGGTAATTAAACCTGAGTTCTTTCATTGTAATGATTTTACAACACGTCTTTACTGTTACTGCTTCTAGATTCTGCCTGCAAATATTTTCTTAATTGCTGACGAGACAATATGTGCCCTACTGTTCCTTTCATAACATTAGATTAAGATGAAGACTGGAGAATACCAAGAATCTGAAATAAAACAGACACACCATTAGGAGAAGCAAAAGGATGGTCCCGCAAATAAATCATTAACTCCCCCAAACCACCCCCAAAACCCCAGAGAGACAAAGGATCGCTGTCTGATTTGACGGACTGATCCAATACAGTAACAAAACCCACCCAAAGTCAACATATCATAAAGTCCTTTGTTCTTGTAAAATGGTCTTTAATTTTTAACATAAACTTTCTATTTGGTATGCATAGGCTCAGGTAAGATTAAAGGGACATGTATGTAGTAAGATTTAATGGATTATCAGCTGAGTTTTGCAAAAAGATGTCAGGATCTGTATCTCTGATGGAGTAGTGCTTGATGTAAATTTAATTTGAAGTGATGTATGAAAAGGCTTCGGGTGGTAGTGTGTGTTCCCTTCTGCTCGCAGGAGCACTGGGGTAGCAGCTGGACTGGGTCTATCTCTCTCTGTACCCAACAGCAGATCCTAAGTAGGATTAATGAGGCGATCTGTTCACCAGTGATCACAAGGCGGTACGGTGCGTTTACTAGCAACAATGAGAATAGGAGGTACCGGTTTCCTTTTGGGTGCCAATTGTCAGATGCAACTAGCAGTCTGCAAGAGGTCAGCAGTCTGCTTTTTAGCTGAAACAAAAAAATTTTTTTTAGTTCTATTAGCCTCTGTTTAACTGAGCATTGAATGAATGCAAGGCTAATTCAGAATTCCCCCGTCATCATCATGATTTCCACTAAATGTGTATAATAAATGACTTGAAGATGAGCTGAGCCTGAATGAATAGTGAATGGCATTCATCAGCCGAACGGATAGTCCAGATCCAATTATATGTATTCATTAAGTGATAATGATATCACGGTCTTTAACAAGAAGGAAAGATTGTAATTGAATAATAACAGTTGTACAATCCCAACGGAACTCGCTCTTCATCCCAGCACAGTGACCCTGGGGGACAGTGTTGGATTGATGGAATTCTATTTCCTTTTGATAGATTTATTATGAAGGCTGAGTGGACTCACTGCTCTAGTTTGTCACTCACAGTAATCAGCTTCACAAGGCCCAGAGCACTGAAGCCTTTTGTACCCAGTTGACACCGACAAGGTTAGGGGGGAGGATGTCAGAACACCCGAAGCCCCCATGGAACCCAAAACAGAAGATATATCGCGCAGGAAAAGGGAAAGGGAAACAGAAGAAAGGGCCAGCTGAGCTCTATATGGGGACTGAATTTTAATCTACTGGGCTGCACACCACCTATGTATTTCATGAAGGATATTTATCAAATTGCAACAGTAAGGCTAAGTCTTTGTTTCATGGATGAGGCACAGAAAAATGTTTTCAGAAACATAAAATAGTCATATTGACTAAGGCACTAATAGCAAGGGTCCTCCCAATCAGCACAAATAATTTCTGCTTACTGGTATGAGGGAACCTTTTTTAATTCCCATTTCTTATCCATTGCTTTTCTTATCTTTATCCTGGCCAGATCAGCTGCAGCTGCATTATTGTGCCACAGGTGATGGCTGCCTTCTGATATTATGGCTAAGTTTTTTAAAATTCATTCACAGGATGAGGGCATTGCTGACTAGGCAGCATTTGTTGCCCATCCCTAATTACCCACATTGCTGTGTGTCTGGAGTCACATGTAGGCCAGACCATGTAAGGATGGCAGGTTCTTTTTGTTTCCTGACAATTGGCAATGGATTCATGGTCATCATTAGATTCTTAATTCCAGATATTTATTGAATTCAAATTCCACCATCCACCATGGTGGGATTTGAACCTGGGTCCCCTGAATGTTATCTGGGTCTCTGGATTAACAGTCCAGTGATAATACCACTAGGCCATGACCTCCCCCATTTTTCATTTGTGAAATGACACAGTAAGTTTTCTCATGTGAAAATGTGGCAAAGGTGGCTGGCTGGGATGACTGGGATCAGAGTGTGATGATTCCCTCCCTGACAATCATACAAATACACACCTTCCAGCAGGAGGCACTAAACGACAGAAAGGAACAGTAATATCGGTTCATAGTTTGCTCTCACAAGACTCCAAATACCACCTTGGCTGAGATCAAGTCATTTTGGACAGACCAGAGATTGAATCCATCAACTTCAATCAGATTTTTTAAAAATTGGGATTTTATAACAGATCCTCATGGTAGAAATACAAGCAGTAAATGATCCTCTGTAACAAAGGGTATGTCATTGTTCTCAGTAATGCAACGTGGCCACATTCACAAAACTGCACAGCCTGCATGATCTTTTCAATTTTATAGCTATTTCTGTAAATTATCGTATTTTTAAAGTAGGAGTTTCCACTATAAAGCATTATGAAGCATAGCACCTGGAGGATGCATTAATTCTACTGTGTCAATAATTTACGTATAGCAATCTGGATTTCAGTGCTGTGCCAAATAACTTCATGAGTGTTTCGGGAGTGGAATGTATCATTTCTCATAGGAAGCAATAATCTTGATCCATAGAAAAGTAATTTTGCTCTATTAGGTGTTTTCTGATATAATGTTTCTCTAAATTAACCACCAAGAGAAACACTTTCATCTACACTATTGTTTTAGTTTCCAATCCATCTCCATCATTGGTGTCCCCAGATAGTGTGATTGGGTAAGAGGTTCTGCTTTTTTAAATAGATTGTCTATCGAGAATGTAAACTGAGCAACTCAACAAAATAGGTGACAGCTTTTCGCTGGTTCATTTCTCAAGGCAATGTCCTGGCCAATCACAGTCAACCGGCCTGTTTGAAATCTGAACAAAGCCTGGCAGTTATTGGTCAATCATCATTAACTATGCATTCTTCATGGCCATGCCTTTACTAATCAGAGTCCACTTAACAACCAATCAGCATGCTCCTCTCACACAGTATTTTCTTTTTCTCTTATTGATCTTGTGAAATGTCATGATGAGTCCAAGACAAAATGCAGCTTTCCTCAGCAGTACTCAAACATACAATAAATGAGCCAATGATAATGTTTCCTGCTTGATAACAGAAAATCTGAACCACTTCCATTCTAATGTAATTACATAAAGAAGATACTTGTACAGCTATATGGAGGTCATTTTAACTCGCCTAACTCTGCAATTAGCTGTGCAATTATAAATTCATCCAAAAACGTACCAGCAAGTGTTTGCTCCATTCTTGTCCACTGACATTTCAACTAGGCCCTCCATTTAAGCAACCAAAGGAATCCACTTGACTATGGCTGACACCTTATTAATACATGCAAATCAGTGTTAAATACATTGTTAAGATGTCAATTGCATTTTAACTGCAAACTGTGCAGGAAAACCAGTGCAACCCACTTACATAGTAAAACCCATCAGGGAATGATTGCAGGCCCTGAAAGGTAAGTACGATGATTAAGACCAGATTGGGAAATTTGAAACATTGGTCCTCTAACCATCATTGAGATGCTCCTGAAACCCACTTCCTGGGACTTATCTAAATGGCAGCAAATTATTTTCAAACTTCAGAGTCCAGCAAATTGCTCCTATCTGCCTCTTTATGTCTACTTTGGATATTGATACACACCTCAGAGTTAAAACAGCCTGGGCTTCAAATGGTTAATTGTGTGTAGCGTTAGTAAGAGATGGTGGGTGGGGAATGGAGTTGTTTTTCTCTCCCTCGCCAGTCCCTTGCTCGTGCAACATGCAAATCAAGTTAAAAGCCATGGCTTGTTTTGAGGACAAGAGAGAACCTTGAGTGGAAGATGAAGTCTAATTTTGCACTTAGACATTCTTTTTTGCACTGTCTATAATAAAATTGCATGAAACATCTTCTAACCTTTCGGTTATCTTTAGGTTATAAAATGTTCTTGGAGTTGTGATCTAGACATCAGAATTTACAACAAATCATTGGAGGGTTTCATATGCCTTTAGCTCTGATACTGACCATTTTGGCTGTAGTGATTACAGTTCTGCCAGGCAAAATATACAAAGTGCATGACTTGTATGACTGTTACTTTAAAAAAAATTGGAACTCTGTAATGAGGATGTCATTGTGAGAATGCAAAGGCGATCAGAACAAAATTCAGGAGAACAAGAGGTGGTTTGTTAAATATTTTAGAAGGACATTATCCACCACTACACCTCCTTCCTTCACTGATGGTATAAATCCTATTAATGTGATTTATGTTTGAATCAGCATTATTCTTTTATTTACTGCGATCTAGCTTTTAGCAATCCAAAACTATTATTAACAATACTTCAGCAAAACTCTAGCTTCTGGCAGGATTTTAATACTTGAGAACGCATCTCCATTGCAATATTCATACCTGATATGATTACTCAGGTTGGAAGGTGAGTTGTTACTTTTATCTCTCTTTAATTAAGGAACCTAGATGAAAGGCTAAAATTCCAGTGGAATACACCACCAAAGCTGAATGCCGAAGAGAAGATGAATTGAAACAAATAGTGGGGAATGAAGAAGAGGAGGATGTCCTTGGGAAGGGTGGGAGGGGTTAATGAGCTGGTATGAACAGAGAGAAGGACAGAAAAAATCCAAATTGAACAGAGGGGTGAGCAGTGGCAACAGTGTTATATCAAACAGGGTGGGGAAGAGATGTGAAGTGTTGCACTAAATGGAGGGGGAATATGAAGAATGGTGCCAAACTGAATCTTTCACCTTGATAAACAGCTAGATTCGCAAATAAATAGAGGTAATGGCCCATAAGCAAACATTAAATTTGCATGATACGTATATCTAAATATTTCAACTGTGTTATTTAAAATGTTAGAAGGAGCTGGTAATTGTCATAGTTCAGTGATAGAGATTCCTATCTTGAGTGGAGTGCTGTTGGTCAAAAATACACATTTACTTTAGTTCTGGAGGCATTTTGTTGTGAGTATGGGAGGGATCATTGGAATAATTATATTCTACAGTCAGTGCAGGGCTTCTGAGTCTGAGATTACCAGGGTACTCTAGTCATTGCACTGCAGGGTGACTGCACTCACACTGAACTATTAATCTGTTTCAAAATGCCATAACATTTTCAAAAAAAAGACGTCCGTGCTTTTTCAGTAATTAAAATGTCTATTTAAAGTTCATTATTTCCCACCGTTCTCAACCAAGAAAGGATTATTTAAAATGTATTCAAACTGATCTTTTTGAATAATTACTTTTTAGTCTCCATTTTTAGTACATAATGAAATAATAATCCATTAATTGACTACTTTCGGAACTAATTTATGAGCTTGTAAGGACCTAAAGAAAATGATAATTTCATCAAAATTTTGCCACATGGAGCATTTGAGCAGACACAGAAAGAATAACCCTAATTAATATAGATGCTGTTCCCGTTAGGTATTATCGTATGTCTGTCTCGGAAGAGGGAAAAAATGTCAGTGAAGCGAATTTAGATTTAGAAAGCCCTAAATATTTTCTGAGTCTCTGGTAATAATTAGTATCACTCTACTACTCTATTACTTGCCCCTCGGGGATAAATGCACTCTTCAGTAATGATCCAAAGGATTTACACAGTTCACTAATTTCAGCCACATCAGGCACCCCACAACCGATTTCAGTACCTCCAACTCAGGAGGGGCACTGAAAGCAGGGGTTACTTTTATCTCCAACCTAGGCCACTGACCTCTGCTGGAAAGCACATGTCATGCCTGTGTGTTGGATAGGAACTGACCCAAACGTGGTTGTGCTGCCCTCCTAGGTTGAATAAGCTGCTGGCACTCACTCTCTCCGTTCGCGAGTGAAGAATTCAATTCTGGGGAGAGAGATGCCAGCCAGTGACCAAGGAAACAATGTCCACACAAAGAGTCAGCTCGTTCAAGAACTGGGGTGAGACACTGGAAAAGAAAACACAGAATTGTTCTTCCTCATTGTAGAGAATAACCATTATAAATGTTTTAAATCTAAAACCAAAAATATAAAATACTGGAAATATATGGCCGGTTATAAACAGCAAATTCTAATTCCATCTTTCTCCTTTATGTGCTGAATGTCCTGATAGAAATTTTCCAGTATTTTTTGTTTGTTTTGTATTTCTAGTATTAATAGCTTTTATTTTGCAGCCATTTGATTCTCTGCCATTGATCTGTCGAGTAAACTATCTTTGAACAAATTCTGTCCATTTTGCCAAGATTTTGATTTATCTTTATTTATTGTTAGCCCTTTGGAAGTGTGCCTTTTGTGAATTCTGATATGGAGTCCCACCCAAAATATTAAACTCCCTTCCTCCTAACAGCATTGTCATGCTTTTCTTTCACTGCAACTTAATGATGCAATATACCTTGTAACCATTCTCAAAGGATTCTATAGCCAACGACTATTCCTTAATATTACCTGAATTCTTGTCTTTGGATCAACTAAACAGTATAATTAAATCATCAAGCCTTTTATTTTTGCTTTGTTCTCCAGTCGGCTTGTTGGTAGATGCACTGTTTTAGCCCACTCTCTGCTAAGTCATTTTATCTACATGGGGGCCAGTGTCAAAGCATCATTTTCAAAGCATTATCCAGGCTTTGTTTTTTATTAATTTTCTTTGGAAACAATCATTGACTTAGCCCTAACACTCTCCTCCTTACATCTATCCAATCCTAGCATACGGCCATCCAACTTGGGTGCACTCAGTCAATGAAGATTAGCAGGTCATAAAGCATCCAGAACTGAGCAATAAAGGCAGCATAGTGCCTCTTATGGTTCATTTACTTTTCCTAGGCTTGAACAATAGGAAAAAGATTCCTGGGACCCGGGTAGCTGCACAGAGCCCCATCAATTCAATATTATCATTGCTGACAAAAGAGGAGGGTTACAGTATATTTGCAACACTGTACTGTCTGTGAGCCTGCTGTAAATGTCAAACCTTAGCAATATTACATGTTAGATAATTCTGGTGTTGTGACAACCTAGTGACACTAAAGTCCACATACCAGTCAAATTGACTGTTATAATTTCCAAACTTGGTAAGATCCCAAAAATGCTAGCCAGAAGAAATTCACATGCAAAAGCACCCTGGTAGAACATATTAGGCAATGGCTTGCACTCTAGTTATTGGGAGGTCATGTTTCCAGTTTGCTGGCTGGACCTTGAACACCCAGTATGCTGACCTCAGTAACCAAAAATAAGTGAGGAAAATGTATTCCCACTCCATTTGATTCCATTTAGATCATTGATATCTTCCTTTAGAAAATTCCACATCTTTGTAGGGTACGTGGAACATTGCTTGTTCCAGTCCTATTCTGGACCCCACCTAGAATGCTTTCTCTGGTATATCAATGAAAGTATCAGTGTTGCTTCCCTCTCTCGTCTGGAATTTCTTTATTCTTTATTCATTCACGGGATGAGGGCATCGCTGATTAGGCAGCATTTATTGCCCATCCCTAATTGCCCAGAGGGCGGTTAAGAATCAACCACATTGCTATGGGTCTGGAATCACATGTAGGCCAGACCAGGCAAAGATGGCTGTTTCCTTCCCTAAAGGACATTAGTGAACCAGGTAGGTTTTTCCGACAATCGACAATGGATTCATGGTCATCATTCGATTCTTAATTCCAGATATTTATTGAGAAGTTTATCAATGTTGCTTCCAATTTCCATCCTGCTTTCATCTTCGTCTGGTCCACCTCTGACTTCTCCCTTCCCTTCCTCAAAATTTCTGTTTCCATTTGTGGGAATAGGCTGGTCACTGAGACCAGTACAAACCAAATGACTCCCACAGTTACCTTGACTATACAATTTCGCATCCTACTTCCTGCAAAGACTCTATTCCATTCTCCCAGTTCCTCCATCTCCAGTGCATCTGCTCTGATGATGACAATTTTGACAAGATCACCTCCAAAATGTCCACCTTCTTCTTCTACCGAGGATTCCCCAGCACCGTAGTTGACAGCACCCTCAGCCAGGCCTGACCCATCTCTCACACTTCAACTCTCACTTCCTTTCTTCCCTCTCACAACAGCGATAGACTCCAACTTGTCCTCACCTACCATCCCACCAGTGTCCACATTCAGAGGATCATTGGCCATCATTTCTGCCACAACCAGACACATGTTCCCCTCACCTCCCTTGTCAGCCTTCAGCAGGGAATGTTCCATCTGGGACACACGGGTCCACTCCTCTTTCACCCCCAATACCCCCTCACAGCCCCATGGCACCTTCCCCTGAATCCACAGAAGGTATAACACCTGCCCATTTACTTCCTCCCTCCTCAGTATCCAAAGGCCCAAACATACCTTCCAGGTGAAGCAACACTTTGCCTTTATCTACTCTTTTGTCTGTCCAACTGTTCTTCTCTCTCTTTGGGCTGTATCCCCATCTATGGATTACCCCCTTCCCGCCACCCTATCTTCTGCATTAAAAAAAACCTTTTCCTAACTATCATCAGTTCTGAAGAAGAGTCACTAGACCCGAAATGTTAATTCTGATTTCTGTCCACAGATGCTGCCAGACCTGCTGAGATTTTTCAGCAACTTCTGCTTTTGTTTCCAATTTCTGTTTCTTAGATTGCCAGTCAATTTATTTTAAAACATGCAAATTTATACCATAGATTTATTTTGATCTTTTAGTACAGGATCTTTAGAAACTCTAGTTCAGTGATGATTTTCTCAGGACTCCAGTTGATTAGAAAAACGACACTAATTTTTTTTCTTTTGTCCTCACTTTTTAAGAAGTGTTTTAGAATCAACATTAATTGTTTGGTTCCTGTCTGACTTGTTCTCTAGATTCCACAAGTACTATTCTGTGACTTACAGTCACACAGAAGTTTTTATCCTAAGGTTTGATGTCACATTATAAGTTTGGATTCTTTACAGACTGGTCAAGGAGAAGGCAAGATGAAGGAGTGTCTTCAGCCTTAGACTTCAAAGAAAAATTATTTATTACCTATTAATATAAAATACTGAACACATGGTAATCTAAGATACACCAGGCTCCAATATTACAGTGAATTGGGAATGACTAATCTACCTTCTTCATGCGTACCTGTCCATGTATTCTTGGTGTTTCATCCAGTGTGGAGAGTGTTGAAGTCTTCTTCCATTTTACTTTGCAGTTTAATCCTTCTTGAACAGTTTTCTAGACTGCATCAACTGTTATGTAGATTGCTTATTCCAGAATTAAATTCTCTTTTGATTTGAAGAACTTCATGACTAATCTATCTAAGAGACTAATGACATTTCAGTCACAAATGAGCTTTTGTTGTAAGCTTCCATTACTGCATGATTCAGATAGAGCAAGGCATCTACCAAGAGGAATTCAAACCCCTGTTCCTATGTTGTATAGATGTGTGCTGATCTATTTTGAATTTAATCTAGTGTCCAATGCAGAAGCTGTTTGAAACCTTAGGAATTGTGATTTCCACATGTGCCAATTCATTGCTGTATTGAATGGATCTGAAAGCTTAAATTTTATTCAATTTTGTTGCATTGTTTGATTATTAATAGGCATTTGAAGTTATTGATTATCTTCCTGATATACAAAAATATTTTTTAGGATTGTGTTCTCTTGTACGATACTCATTTTGTTGCCTTGTGGTGTTCTGAGTTGATTAACGTTGCTGAACTTTTATTATTAAAGATTGTTATTATAGCACTAAAACTGCAAGTTGTTAAAGTTTTTACATTTTTAAATGATATTTTCAATGTAAAGTTTAATTCTTCTTCACCAATATGATGGCCTCCAATGTGATGAATGAAGACGTTCCTTTTCCACACAGCTACAGGATTTTTCAAAGGTTTGTGAGGAGAAACTTTCTCAAAATGGCTCAGTAAGATTCAACTGGCTGAATTTTTATAGCCCCTGAATGATGTGTCAATGGCAAATGTGAAAAGAAGGTTCTGCAATCAGTTTTGAACAGCACCAGCCTCACCACATCCTCATGGCACATTTCTGACTTATTTACAATCCAGGTCTCCACTTCAAACCATCCCTCACTCACTTTGAGCCTAATTGGATGCCCACAGCATCTCTGCCTTGACTTACCTTTTTGTGCTCTGTTGCCTCTGTTGGAACATAAACACTCACAGCACTTGTGCCTTGACTTTTAGTGCAGATACAAGGCAAGGCAGCTTGTCATAGTTGTCAGCAGTGACCAGTTAAGGTGGTACACATCTTACTTTAGGGCACTGTCCTATATCAGTCTCACACTTACAGCATGTGCCAGCAGCTTATGCAGCAGCACACAGCAGAGCTTCAAACAACTGGCCATGTCTCAAAGTCTAAGGGAAATCGACCTCAGTCAGGTAAAATGAGACTGCCTTCAGTCAGGGGGTCCCAGTACAGTTGCCATGGGCATCATCTGATATCAGTCCAGGGGATTGGACAAATTTAGCTGGCCACTTGAGGCCCTGGGGTTAGGGGAGCCATATCTCTACAGTCCAGGTCCACTGCAGGTCCAGTTCATCAAGTTGGGGTATTAGCAATAAGTCAAGTGAGGAGCTGCACAGAGATCAGTCAGGGGTCTGGTCACTGATCAGTCAGGGATGTCTTTCCAAGTTGGTTGGTAAGTGGGCCATGGTTAGTCCTGAAAGTTATCAGGGGCTACTGCTGTGGTGGAATGCTGAAGAAGTCAATTGTAGGGTTTGGAGGATGCATTCTGGGATAGAGATAGGATAATCATTGTCAAGGAGGGACAACTCAACATATAAGGATGAGCAATGATAAAGCATGAAAAGGCAAGGGTTACTGCACAAGGCGAGGGGCGAGTGTTATTGACAGTTAATACTTTGATGGGGGGACAGTGCACAAGAATGTTTGACATGTCTAAATTACAGGCCTGGAGCTCAGGGGGTAAAGTGGGAAGATGAGCAGACAAATAAACAGGTTGGTAGGTTCAATGGGGAAATTCAAAGCTGATAGGGTTGACAGAGAGAGCAAGACAAAAAGGAACATTGCAGTTTGGAAGGGGTTCACCTAGACTGAGAGACTTAACCATGCAACTCACTCTGAAATGCAACCTGATTTAGCTTCCATCTCATCTAATGACAAGTGTTCAGTGGAAAAGAAAATGGCTGCCATGATACCCAGAGTGGGAGAAGTAAGTGTTTTGTCTCTAAGAGAGGAGCTCCACTTTTTTGCAATGTGTGTGGCCCTTCAAAGGATCAGACACCCACATGATACATGTGAAAGACATGTTATCACAATATGTTGTATGTGGACTTCATACATTGACCAACTATCTTGACTAAATGTATTGGCTACAAATACTCTTCGCCAGGTCATTCAACATTTTGAATCAATCCCACTAATGGCTCTAAGGCACAAGCAATGTTTTGTGGGTTGGAAAGTTTCAACCATGTTGCCAAAGTAGCCATCACTTTCCAAAAGCCCATGCTCTGCACAAGATACAGGAGTTGCTTCCTGCATACTTTGTGCTATAAAACGTCACTTTGATGCTATATTTGATGTTGCCCTTCTTTAGCAATGTGGGAGTTGCGGTGAATGCAGAGGTCCTCCTTATTGCTGCCACTGATGTGCAATAAAGGGGGATGGACATCTTTATCAGGGTCACAATGTGCAACGTTCACCTAGAGACATCCCAGTGGCCTCCTTGATGGTGCCCGTCATGTTCCAATGTTTGGAGGACACTGTCAAATATTATTTGCACAGGCCGTGACTGATGAATGATTGCATTTATGAGGAGTCGCTTTGTTTCTGATAGCCCATATAGGCTTATTGGAACCATCCCCAGTGAATACAGGCACAGATGCTGTGGTCTTTCCCATGGCCACTGCATGAAGAGCTGATATACAAATGGACAAGGAAGTTCAGGAAAAGCATCAACTTCGAGCAATCCCCGACTGCAAAGCCTCCAGCCAAAAGTAGCCTCATAGACACAGGAAAGCCATAGTCACCTGTCTTTGATGGAATGCTGTCAGATTAGAGAGCGGCAGTGGTGCTATACTGTGTCCAGAGGTGGGGAGTTGGAAATCTACATCATAAACCCAGAGTAACGCAATACCTCCTACAACTGACACCACTGAGGTACATAGGATGGCCCTTCTACCTCTGGTTTCCATGCAGGTCATGGCTGGGACTTCATACTAGTAAAGTCCAGACAGAGAGCATGCTTAATCCTCAGAATCTCTGCTCTGGGCAACTGAAGAAACACCGAGGCTATGGAATTATCGGTGGGGAACTGTGAAAGCTGCAATCATGTGCTGAATAAGATTATGAGGATGGTCTTCCAACAGAACAGCACCTTCAGGATTCTACAGTGCAGCCACATTGGCCAAAACAACGAAGGCAGGGCTTCTTTGTGAACCTCATTCAATGGAACTGAACACTCAAATAAAAGCAAAATACTGTGAATGCTGGAAATAATAACAGGAAATGCTGATGAAACCCAGCATCATTGAGGAGGGAAGCAAAGTTAATGTTTCATATCCAATGTGACTCTACTTCAGAATGGAAAGAAGCTGGAAAATGGTGGTTTTATGCTGCTGACAAAGGCCGAGGAGGAGAAAGTGGAACAGATGATGACAGTGCCCAGAACAAAAGACAAAGGGGATGCAAATAGTGGTTATGGAGGTATGGAAATAGGTGTACAATAGGTGTAAATGACAGGTATATGGAGAAAATGGGTCAGCTCTGCTGATAGCAAAACCGCCAAGAAAAGGCTGGGGATGTAAGGGGAGGGGGAGGGCTGTGGTGTTAATGAGAAAGGAGGACAGAGGTCTGTCACACTCTGAAGTTGTTGAGCTTAATACTGAGTCCACGAGGCTGTAAAGTACCAAGTGGAAAATGAGGAATTACTCGTCTAGCTAGGAAATGTGGGTAACTGGATCAAGAATTGGTCGAGTGGCAGGAGACTGAAACTGATGGTCAAGGGCTGTTTTTGTGACTGAAAGCCTGTTTCCAGTGGGATTCCGCAGGGGTTAGTGTTGGGGCATTTGCTGTTTGTGGTATATATAAATGATTTACACTTGAATGAAGGAGGGTTGAACAGTAAGTTTGCAGACGATATGAAAATTGGTGGGATGGTAAATAACGAGGAGGATAGCCTTAGATTGCAGGACGATCTAGACAGGCTGGTCAGAAGGGCTGATCAGTGGCAAATGGAATTCAATCCAGATAAGCGTGAGGTGATGTACTTAGATAGGATGAACAAGGTAAGGCTGCACCAAGGATCAGAGGGACTTTAAGTTAAAGGGACATGTAGATAAAGTGGTTAAGAAGGCATATGGGATATTTGCCTTTAGTAGCTGAGGCACAGAGTTTAAGAGCAGCGAAGTGACGATTGAAAATATTGATTAGGCTACAGTATTATGTGCAGTTCTGGAATCCACATTGTAGGAGGGATGTGATTGCACTGGAGAGGAGATTTACCAGGGCTGGAGAGTTTTATTTATGAAGAGAGATTGGACAGACTCAGGTTGTTTTCCTTAGAGCAGAGGAAATTGAAGGGGGACATGATTGAGATGTATAAAGTTATGAGGGAGATAGATAGGGTAGAGAGGGAGGAACTTTTCCTCTTGATGGAGGGATTAATGACCGTGGGGCATAGATTTAAGGTAAGGGGCAGGAGGTTTAAAGGGAATATGGGGAACGTTATTTTCTCCCAGAAGATGGTAGGAATTTGGAACTTGCTGCCTGTGTGGGTGGTTGAGGCAGAAACCCTCACAACATTTAAGAAGTATTTAGACGTACACTTGCGATGCTAAAGCATACAAGACTATTGGCCAAGTGTTGGAAAATTGGATTCGAATAGTTAAGTGCTTGTTTTCAACTGGCAGAGACTAGATGGGCCAAAGGGCCTTTTTCTGTGGTGTAGACATCTATGAGTCTATGACGCGGACACTGTGGAAAGGACATTGTGAGGCACTAAGTATCTCTGCCCTCTCTAACTCCTTCCCTGCAGTTCCAGCTACAATGACATTGACTCACATGGTTGGTGATGAAAAGTGAGCATATACTTACAAAGAAGTTTCACACACCATGATCTATGTGCCTTCAAAAGGTCTCCTTCTTCTTTTCCCTTCCACACTCCAGTGTCTGCAGCAAAGGTGGAGAGAATCTGCCCTACCATTTGGCCTTGCAGTTTTGAGGGGAAAGCACCTGGAGTGTTTATGGTTACAGGAGCAGAGGCAGAGTTAGAATGAGTGTGAGGTAGCAGGAAGAAGATGGTGGCACTCATCGTCATGGAACCTTCTTCCTACACTGCCGGGCATTTCTCCAGATTGTGGACACTGCACTGACTCAGGTGGTTGACTTTGGACAGGCCAACAGGATCTGGTGCC
Source organism: Rhincodon typus (assembly GCF_021869965.1). Lineage (NCBI taxonomy): Eukaryota > Metazoa > Chordata > Chondrichthyes > Orectolobiformes > Rhincodontidae > Rhincodon > Rhincodon typus. Next base: position 29,096,149 of record NC_063341.1, on the reverse strand, counting down.
ATAGACTCTTCTGGAAATCCTGAGGGAAGAGGATAGCCTTCCTCTCCATCACCCTGTCCACCAGGACTTCCAGCTCCTTGTTGGTGAAATTGGGTGCTAAAGCGCTTCTGTTGGCCATTTCCAACAAACACTGCAACTGTGAAGGGCAGCTCCTGACTGACATTTCTTGACCTGGTGCACCTGTTTTAACTATAGCGCTGACATGTGGAATCCTGGGAGTTCAGAGCGGTGTCAAACATTTTTGCCAGTGGAGAGTGCACAATAGTTTGAGCGAGGATCCATATCCTTTGGCGATCACATCCGCTACTGCCACAACGGTATCTCCATAATGGGACGATCTGCGGAGAATTGTGTTTGATAACTTACTGGAGCTCAAAGTGAGAAACCCTCCATAAACATCCCTGAAATTGACACTTAGCTGATTTTTGGTAAATATCATTCCAATGATTTTACTGATTGAATCAAAAATGTATGCCATAACGTCTTTGGTGCCAATTTCTTTTGCAGCCGACATAATTTTTGTGTCAAATTTGATACCACTTGATCAGATTTGCACTCTTCATCTTTATCTGATTCTTTGAATGAATAAAATTGGTTAAACTTCTTTGGTTGAAGAAAGTTTTGAATTTGCTGTTCAAACCTTTAAAATAATAAAGATTTCACAAACTTCACTGTCATACTTCAAATAATGATCTTTATTCCTGATCTCTTCTCGTTTTCTGATTGATTATTTTTAAGCCTGAGGAATGTCGTTGCCTATAAGCTGCATGTCACATGACCAAATAGTGACACACATTGACGGTGAAGCAATGCAAGGATGAAGTTACTGCCATGCAGGACTCTTGGAAGTCACATCCGCTGCTGATACAAATTTCTCAGCATTGATGCCCATTGCTGCCACCATCTTTTGCCACATGGTTTGATGTCACACTTGGTCAAGTAGAAGGCATAATCAAAGACTGTGTTTGGGCTTAAACTTCAAAGTAACACTTTATATTGTATATTAGTACTAAATATTGTGATACATAGTAATCTTAGCTATATCAGTTTCCAATCTCATAGTTGTATTAGGTAAAAACTTAATCTATTTTCTTTCTGCGTCCAGGTCTGTATGTTCTTGATAATTCTTCCAAAGTGTAGTGTGAGTTCTAATGTAATGTTGCAGTCTTTTCCCAGAATATTCTGACTCCACCTATATTGTAGTATCTACACTCAGGGATGTGCAGCTCCACAAAATCAGTGGAAGGTTGCTTCAGGGTTCTAATGTCTTCACAAAAAAGTAACTCCATGAGACATCTATTTCAACATTCCTCTCTGGCCTTATCAGACAATAAAATTGTAAGAAATATGAACAATTCAGTAAGATTGTGGATGATCTGATTGTGGCCTTAACTCCATTTCCCTGCCTGCTCCTCACCCACTTTAACCCTTGACTCACTTTTCGAACAAAACTCTATCCAATATATTCAATGATTGAACCTCTATATCTTTTCTGGAGAAGTGAAATGCACAGACTAATGACCCTCTGAGGGAGAAAAAAAATCCTCATCTCCATTTTAAACGGGACACCCTTATTTTTAAGCTGTACCCTTTGAGTTCTAGACTCTCCCAAAAACGAACCCTTCCTCCTAGCTTTCAGTGAAACATAAGTCTGTAATTGTGTCTTTGGGCTTGGAAAGTATCAACTGCAACCTTGCACTATGGCTCAAAAGAAATTTCATTTAGGAGGAGAGATTCTCTCGATTGTTGAAGCTGATAAAGTTGACATGGCGGGTTTCACATGACTTGATTGATATCCTTATTGATGCTGGAGACATGGAGGCGCAATTGTCTGAGGTTTATGACAGATCATTTCTAACAGTTTGTGGTTAAAATAAACAATGAAATGCTTTGCAAATAGATAGGTGTACAATCATTGTATTCTGAAAATGAGAACATCGTTCGAGTAGTTTGACTAAGTTGTCACGAGAACCTCAGAACCAAGCATTAATTCTTACCATCCTCTTATAGTCACACTGAAACTTTTCTGGGACACATTTACCTCCTAAGTGATAAGTTTTAATGATCATAATAATAAAGAGCATACTGTCCGGGTGATGACATGTCTATGGTGTATTTTGCCAGAGAAGATCTCTAAGAGAAGATACTTTGCTGACAGAATTCAGCTTAATATGGGATAAAAGGTTGAAGATCAGGAGACAGCTTTGTAAATTATCTTTGATGTAGTGTTGTCCCCTTCTATGCATCTTCTATTTTAGTGGAATCAAGCCTATTACCAGTTGATGAGCAGATTGAACTCAAGAAATTGATTTGGGTCATGTTGATTTAATATGTTTTACTGTTGCAATGAAGACCATGTTTCATTGCCATTGTGATGAGCTGATAGATGCTTGTATGATGCTCATGCTTAGTTTTTCTGAGGCTTGTGATGCTATCTGCAACACAGAGACAACCTGGTAGATTCTCAATGATATGATCCATATGTTGTTGGAATATATTCCAGCTGACAAATAATCCCAATGGTAACCTGAGAAAACCATATCTACCAAAACATGGTTCAAAATTTGTCAGTTTCTGTGAACCAGGGGAAAAATTAAGGACCAGTATTCATCTTCTATTTCACTCTTAGGATATGGGCATTGCTGATTGGACAGCATTTATTGCCAAGTTACTCTTGAGAAGGTGGTGGTGAGCTGCTGTAGTCCATGCGCTGTAGGTTGACCTATAATGCCATTAGGGAGGGAATTCCAGGATTTTGATGTAGCATCCACATTTGGCATTGAGCTCGCAAAAAATGTTTGACTCCTGAGAACTTGAGACTAAGATCTTTCAGTGTCGGAATCACCTGTGAACATCATTTTATTGTGATATTTAGTCATCTTGAATCTAGACATAGATGAACAGTGCCATCTTTCTTCAAATGTTAGCACCTGCACCATCAGCGAGATTCTCAAATTTCCGCACATTTTTGTGTTATTTCATGGAATCCCATTCCCGTTTGAGTTTTTCTTGAGTGGAATGCTACACTTCTGCTGAGGGTCTATGCTGAGCTGGGCATCATCTTTCAGATGTAACAATGGTCTGCCTTTTAATCTGCTAATAGAATCAAATCAGTTTCAGAAAAGTTTGGTCAGGTAGACTTAAAATTTCATTCTGGAATGGTGCAACTAGTGAGTTATCTCATCAAAAACATTACTTTGTAAATTAGGATAATATGTGGATCTCTCCAGGCTGGCAATCCAATAATACAAGGTTGTGCTTATCAACAATGTAAAAGTTTTCAAGTGTCTTTCAACCAAGCCATATTGACATTAAAGATGGATGGTGCCAAAGCATGGGATGTCTAATCTGTTGTAAACAATGAGTTTATCATGTGTTACCATACCACATTTTGTTAGTTTTCTGAGTACATCTGTTGTAAGAGGCATAAAGGGATGGGGTTTTTTTTCACTTACACCAGGATCAACCTTGGCATTTAGTGCATGTTTTTGGGGTATATCATTTGGATAGAGGTAAACATCTGACTGGGGTCTATAAGCTGTGAAGTTGCAGATTTTTCTTGGGCTTTATTGACTCGCTTACACGCCATGAATGAAACTTTGGAAATGTCCTTGACATTATTTCTTGGGCGATGCTTTTTCACATGCTGCTGTGAAGTGAGGTGCAGTACCCCGGTTTTCACTGGGCAACGGATTTCTTGTACATTTTAGCACATTGTCCATTTATCAGTAATAGTTTGCATGTGCCATTCAAATGCTGACAGTGTCTTAGTGATGGGACAAGCCACATCTCATGCAAGATTTGGATGCCTCACTGAACCTGTTCATGGTTACAACAAATTATCAAGAATCAAGTACCTGAAGATATTACTGATAACACAGTGTGGAACTGGAGGAGCACTGCAGGCCAGGGAGCATCAGAAGAGCAGGAAAATTGATGTTTTGGGTCGGGATCCTTCTTCAGAAAATATCTTCTATTCCTGAAGATATTACTGACTTGCAACAATTGCTTCAAACTTGCATACCTATTCCAATAATGCATTCATGGCATATTCTTTAGATTTGTCTGGAAATGACTTTCTGCTTTATAAGGTGTAGAAAAATGACAAATTCCACAAGCTTTTTAGCTAAGTTAGTTTCAGTAAAATCAGATTTGCTTCAACACTAATCTATAAATTCATCAACTGTTTCACCTGACTCTTGTAAGGCTGACATAATTCCAAGCCTGTGCATCCTGAAGTTGTCTCAAACTTTAAGCAGGTCTTCTAAAATCTGGCAACTTTTGTTAGGATTTTTGTGGTTATCATTACAAAAACATGAGAATTTTACTTTTCTGCATCCTTTGTGTCAATAAACAATTAGTAGTTTCACTGCCTGTCCCTTTATCAGATATCTATTGACCCAGAGAGAAAAGATCGATCCTTGCTTTAAATAACTGAAATTTTGACAGAGCGTCAATGGATTGCTACTCCATGCTTAGAAGTTTGTTCTTCATCTTTACCACACTTTTTAGAAATGCAAGTATGAATGTCTGCTTTGCAGAGTCATTTTTTTTATTTGTTGTGAGCTTCTCTTTTCTTTTTTACTCTTTTATTGATGTTGTAGCTTTAAAAATAGTGGGCTTGTTCATGTAGGTGGTGTTCACACCATAAAATGGAATGGTGAAATCACACATGCCTTTTAATTATTTTTGCATTGTTTCCAAAAGTAAAAACAAGATGACAGAATCAACCACATCTGTAGCCTTTCTCACAGAGTCATAGAGTTGTACAGCATGGAAACAGACCCTCTCATCCAACCCGTCCATGTCAACCAGATAGCCCATGTAAGTCTAGTTCCATTTGCCAGCATTTGGCCCATATTCCTCTAAACCCTTACTATTAATATACCCATCCAGATGCCTTTTAAATATTATAATCATATCAGTTTCCATCACTTCCTTTGGCAGTTCATTCCATATACGCACCACTCTCTGCATGAAGAAGATGCCCCTTAGGTCCCTTTTAAATCTTGCCCCTATCATCATAAACCTATGCCCTCTAGTATTCGACCCCGCCACTCTGAGAAAAAGACCTTGTCTGTTTACCCTATCCATGCCCCTCATGATTTTATAAACCTCTATAAGGCCACTCCTCAGCCTCCAACGTTCCAGGGAAAATAGCCCCTGCCTATTCAGCGCCTCCCTACAACTCAAACCCTCCAATCCTGGCAACACTCTTGTAAATCTTTTCTGACCCTTTTCTAGTTTCACAACATCCTTCCTATAGCAGGGAGACCAGAATTGCTTGCAATACTCCAAAAGTGACTGAACCAATGTCCTGTACAGCAGCAACATGACCTCCCAACTCCTATACTCAATGCACTGACCAATAAAGACAAGCATACCAAACGCCTTCTTCACTATCCTATCTACCAATGGCTCCACATTCAAGGAAATATCTACCTGCACTCCAAGGTTCTTTGTTCAACAATGCTCCCCAGGACCTTACTATTAAGCGCATAAGTCCTGCCTTGACTTGTCTTTCCAAAATGCAGGACCTCACATTTATCTAAGTTAAACTCCATCTGCACTCCTCTTCCTATGAGCCCATCTGATTAATATCTCTTGTACTCTGAGGTAACCTTCTTCGCTGTTCACTGCATCTCCAATTTTGGTGTCATCTGCAAACTTACTAACCATACCTCCTATGTTCACATCAAAATCATTTATATAAATGACAAAAAACAGTGGACCCAGCACTGATCCTTGTGGCACACCACTAGTCATGGGCCTCCAGTCTGAAAAGCAACCCTCCACCACCACCCTCTGAGTAAATGGTTTTATTCAGTGCTTTTTTACCTGTTTTCTACTTGACAATCACTTTAGTAGTCTGGAACTACCTTTCAGCACCTTCAAAAGTCCTGTTGGCAATCACTTTTTTTATAAACTAGGAGAGAGTGTGCCCACAACTGTTTCTTCTCTGGGTTGTAGCTCTTTAGTCTTGGTTATTAACTGAACTCATTTAGATGATGAAAAACGACCATGAGGAAAAAAAGTCTTTACAACTGTTCTTGTTGCTATGCCCTTTTCAGCTTTTAGTCCTAACTTGCTGCCATCATGTCATAATGTCTTCGGCCAAACACCAATACCAGTACAATATGGCTGCCTTATATGTTAGTTCACATAACATACATCATTAAGATCTGGTTCTTGTTGACACAGATGTCTTGAAGTTTATTAACAACACTAACTTTTTATATTACTATGGTATCACAGATTAATACAAAGTCTGAGTTCTTTGCATTGCATCTATACTCGGTCTCAGTCAGGGAGATATCTAACAGAACCAACAGCCATCTTTTTAGGCCGTAGTTCTTGGATTGAAGCAGCAACCTAAGAAGTATAAATGATATAGGCAGCAGGGGAGCTTGAAGCATAGCTGGCACAGAGTTCATCATGTGGTCACGATAATCACCGAGGAATAAGATGATGCCCAAATCTAACCATTTCCTAATAATGAAGTTAATCACAATATGATGTGCTGTTATCAATGCTACATGTGTGCAGTCTATATTGCCCTGCTCCTGGAGTGTTCCAGCAGATATCAGAATTTGGTGATGATGTCTGAGCTCATCTTCATTTAGCAGCTTAATAATCTGGAGGAAACACCATTGAGGATGAAAGACTGTGAGCCTCCTGCATTTTCTCTGCATCCTGAGCAGCATTCCCACTAATTTTCTGTGAGCATCGAGGTCTTTGTATGGCAGACCCTGCAGGACCATGTCCTGTACAGTGTAAGGGATTGTGTGTAACGTTGTTTCACTTTAGAAGCCCTCACATCCCTGATCATGTCAGCACTGTGCTCCACAATCCCCCCCCCACCCCCGGCCACCTCCCACAACCTAACCCCTTGCTGGACTGGCCACTATGGAGTCACAGGACTAACCATGAACCACTCCCTGGACTGCAGAGGCAGAGACCCCCCTGATGGAGCCTGTCCTTGACTTCATTGAGCTGTGACCCCCTGACTGACAGATGCCTCCATGGACTCTGGTGAGGAGCACTCCCTCAGCCTTTGAGGCCCGGCTGCCTGCTTGCTGTTCAAGCTGTGTGTTTTCTGAGGAACTTGCTGGTACATGGAGCAGGGTGGGATTGATGTAACACACTGTCATATAGCAAGATGTCTGCAGCCCCACCCTGCCCCCAGACTGAGCACTGCTGACCAACAAAGCAAGCTGCCTGGTTGTGTGACTGCTGTAATGGGCAAGGATAAGGGGTGCATTTGGCTGATCTCCTGTGGATCGTGCCCTCAGGTGATTTTTGGTCCTTCAGAGTAAGTGGTGAGCCGAATGCACCAGGTGCCTGTTCTAATTTCCACATTGAGATTCCTCTCTTTCCAGTTTGCATATTTGGTAAGATAGGAAACTCTATACTAATAATGAGGTGAGTTGTGTCACTAACAATGTGTTTAACAAACAATAATTCCTGTTAATTGGCAACACACCACTGCGTTGTAAAAAACTTGCCTCAACACTCAATTAAAGCTGGAGCAAGGTGCTCCCAATATTGACATGGGCCTTGTTGGATGCTTTGTCCAATTCTGCCACAGTCTCACGATAGATGGCTCCACTCAAACCTGTTGTACCCAGTCAGTCATATGGACCAGATGCATTCAAGAGGCGGCTGGATATAGCACTTGGGGCAAATTGGATCAAAGGTTATAGGGAGAAAGCAGGAGTAGGCTATTGAGTTGGACAATCAACCATGATCATGATAAATGGTGGAGTAGGCTCGAAGGGCCGAATGGCCTCCTCCTGCTCCCATTTTATATGTTTCTATATTTCTGAGTGTCCCGGGTATAACTGGTCCCCATCAAGGGCAGTAGATCGGTACTGTGCTATAGTTAGCATCAGTGCCTCAGGTTAGGTGAAGAAACATTTGCCAGGGTTCCCCTAATTGACTGCTAATCAGTAATTTCTATATTGTATTTTCAGATGTCACAGATGAATGGAAACAAGTTGGCTGTGCAGCCCTGCGCTTAATTTCTAAAGACACTTGTACAGAATGGCTATCTTGCAAGGTACAGGAGGACACGATATAAAGTCTATTGAGCTGCATTTAAAACAAGTGACTATGTTCAGGAGAAAATGAGAAATATTAGTGGGTAAAAAAAGAACTAAAATTAAATGCAAGATAAAAGGGCTTGTAGGTGTGTTTCAGTGCAAATTCTTTCAAAGCTTCCAGTTGATGCAGCATTTGAGAAAAATCAAACTGCTGACATTTCTTCATTTTGTTTCCTAAAGAGTTCCGCTGAATTAAAAGTTTACCCTCCATCTGGAAAACCATGTCCTGTGCTGGCGACAAGCACAAACTGACAAGAAGGGAGCTTTTGATGTGCTTGATGAGTGGTTGTCTGCTGGTTCTTTGTGCTACTGTCATTTACTGTACTCCTTTCCCCAGTATGGGGTAGTGTCCAGAGGAGTCAGAGGGTCCACTCTGAGCTGCTCACTGTGGCACCAGCAACTTCAAACACTACCTCATGAATAGGAACCATTTGACCTTTGACCACAACCAGCAGCTAAATTGGCATACAAAGAATTGCAGTAATTTGTATCGTTTCAATTAGTTGCTATGTGGCAAAATGGGGAAGGTCGTGACTTTTCATGATGACCACTGCCTTTGGCAAGCCGAACATCAATGTCCTATCAGTCTCAAAAAATACTTTCACTTCATAAATGCGACTTCATAAACAAGGCCTTGATTGTAGAGATACAACAGAGGGAATTATCTGCGCCAAATTTTACTGAACGGAAGATGACATAACTTTTGTCAGCAATGAGCGTTCTATTAAAGTAACTGCTTGATGGATTGCATTTAATAACGTTGTTTGAATGAGTCAAGTCAATCTGTCACTATGCAAAAGTGGTGAGAAAAGGCAAGTTTGTGTAAGCACACAGTTGTCACTGTAGCACAGACAATTTTCCTTGTTTTCTCCCCAGTTTGTTCAACACAACAAAATTCTTCGATTCTAAAATCAATGTTGCCATTGTTGAATTGTCAGCACAAAAGAATTTCCCAGTCATTAATGGACTGGCCGAAATGTATAGATTTAATTATGAGAAATGCTGGCTTGTTTATTGCCCATTGAAGAAAGAGAGATTTGTTCTTGTAGTGGGACAATGGGTGTGTATAAATGCCTGTGAAACTTAGTGAACTCAAGAGGAATAATTCAGGCTTTTTATTCAAAAAATGTTTTTCATGTCTTCCTCCACATCTGCAAATATCTCCTCTTTCCCTTGATCCCAGCCAAGAATTGATACAGGGGAGGGGTGCTAAATGTTTTTCACTTGACTCACAAAGTTAGGCACGTACTGAAGTTTTGCTATTTGGTTTTTCTTGTTTTTCAAATTAAAACAAAGGTTTCCTTCTCTCTTGTCACAATCTATTAGCCACTGCAAAGTTTGGTATCACAGTTCTTTTTGCCTTCATCCTGCATGTGTAGTAGACTTGATGGTGTGTGGAAACTAACACAGGCACTCTGCTGTGACCATGTCACCCACAATCAACCCACACTGCTGTGGAAATTAGTTGTGACAGTAAGCAATATTTCCAACATTATTGGAAGAGAAACCTAATATTTTGAGACATCAGGGATCTATGAGCTACTGTCCATCAAGTGCACGTCTTCTCCTTTGTACTCTGCTTGCTCTTTAACCCTTAAGTGACCATTTCTTTCTCCAGGTAACACATCCTGTCATTCTCAATTCTGTTGCAAGTAAGCGTCGAATGTTTCAACCTGAGGGGCAGTGAATAAACCTCAAAGATTACAGAAATCCAAAATAAAAACAATTCCCAGAGATAGTAGAAAATGAACAGATCTTTTCGACATTTAAAGCCTTTTGGCTAGCTAAGTGGACCCACTCTTATAATTAAACTGAGTGATTTGCAAAGAATATGCAAATAACCTGCTTGAAGTGCCACCATCTCCTAGAATAAAAGGGTCAAGCATTTTTTTAATGGGAAAATGAAAGAGCATTTTTTTGTGTTTCCCATAATAGTGTGATGTGCAAGTGGCGCAATAATGAGGTTCAGTGGGACTTTTCACCCTTTGTGTCACTCCAAATACTTCTCCCACCTGCACAATGAAACCACCTCATTTTGTTCTTATCTGGGCCTTCCTGCTTGAAAAAAGAGCAATTAAATGTGTTAAATGCTGAATGAAAAAATAACTGCAGTATATTAAAAACTATTGTCATGAACTGTGAGAGTCTGGCTGTTTAGCATGAGGCTAATTACAGTTTACATAATCTAATTCTCTTATTACCAGTAACAAACCCATTTCTAATCATTCCTTTACACAGCACGCTTGGCTCTGTTTGCTGCCTATTGCCTCTCCCAGCGGAGAGCACCAAACCCTTAATGACAACAACATTACAGATCATGAAATCTCTTTGAAATGCATCTGAGACTTGGCACACAAACATCTGCAGCAGCAAGATGTAGTGTTGCTTACCCATTAACTAATTTGTTTATAGATCTTCAAATACTTACAACACATCAAGATCAACAGCACCATTAGTCTTGACATATTTAGATGCAGCACAGAGTTGAAACCTTCATTAGTAATCACAGACCATTCGTGCCTGTAAAACTTTATGGTTTAGTTGTAGATTTAAAATGTCTTTCTTCTGTACTGAAATTTTTATCAAATGGAACATTTTAGAAAAGCAAATTTAAGTATTTATTCCTCCCCCTGCTATTTTTTTTAACTTTCCTCTTGAAAGAGGCACTGAGCCATCATTGGGTGTGATTCCACGGTAGGTCCCTTTCCATGTACTAGCCAACAGGTTAAATTAGAAAATGGTAAGAACCAGGTAGGATATTGACAGCTGAATCAGTCAGCCTATTTTAATTGCTGTGTCTGGCCAGCAGAACGAAAATTGTTCCACCAGAGTCTGTTTGCTTTATCATCCCCTTTTATTCCTTTTCATTTTTCACCATCAACATCAGACACATGACAGTAATTGTGATGACCACACATGCAGTGAATGGTCTTCCTATAGAAGGCAACTGTTTTGTGGCATTCTTCAATAATTGACGCAGGTTAAAATTAAATTGCTTTTGTGTCATGGCTGTTGCTATTCACAGGCTTTAATCAGTCTTGAAGCCCTGATGCTATGGAGGGGCAAAATTATCCAAGGTTTCCACCTCTTACCACTATTACATTGATGCTTGCTGGCAGACATGCATGCATTGCCTATTTGTGTGTGCAGACATCTGGTGAGGAATTGATCAGCTTTAGTACTGATATCCTTTAAGAAGGAACAGCCTGCTGCCACTTGTCAAGAGAGCAATATTTTTTTTTAAATAGAGATAGTAATATCCCAGTAACTTAACACAAAGAACTGCACTGCGAGAGTTCACATTTTAAGACTTTTACTGTATCAAACATGCTAAAATCTACATTGACTGAACATTACTTCATAGCAACTAATACACTAAGCTGCAGAAAAGGTATTCTTCATTAACTTTTTCACAAAAATGAAGACACTACACTACATTTAAATAATACTCTCAGCAGAAATGTTGTCTTGGGTTTAAAGTTCTGACCTCCTCCTGGTTTGAACAGGATATTTTCTCCCTGCTCCACCAAATGGAGTCACTTAGTTTCTTCTTCAACAATGTGCCCTTTACTCAATCCTTGAGCTTTACTCAAATGCTCTTCCTGTAGCAAGGTACCTTGGTGATTCCTTTGTCTTTAACTCTCCACAGGCCTTATTTCTTCAAGCTGGGAATCTGCTCACCAGCACTCGTCTGAGTGGTAACCCAAAAACAGTCCTTTTGCTTTGCTTCATGCATTAGCACATGTAGTGGGTCTTCTTCACCACAATTATCAATCTGACAGTCTCTGAGAATCTGTGGGTCTGGGAACAAGAAAGATGCTTCCACCCCCTTTGAGTCCAAATGTTGAATGCAGTACCTAACTTAATTTTTGACCAAGGCCCCATTTCCATGGCAACCAGATCACATGGGTCTGCCCAGAGGTCTTATCCACCTTTCCAAATTATTTTATTTTATGTTGAATTAAAGAAGACAGTTTTGAACATAACAGTCTTATAAAATCCAGATTTCTAACACAGACATTATCCAAGTCCATCCACCAGGCAGTAACATTTGATACTGGAGAGCAACTGGGTCCTGAAACGTTTATTCTGATACAACTAAACACATGCAGAAATTGTGGGAAAGGTTGCAGTGGTACATCATTCAAAAAATTCTGAATCTAAGGAAATTCCATTTCTCTTTTTAACATCTGTTCCCATCAGGGATAACACAAAACCAGACTGAAATCATTTACACTCACACAACCTCAACCATAAACTAAGATATCTAATATGATCCATTAGCAACTGAACATACATGCAATAAAATTATCCTGTTAATTGTTACAGTGAAACTTCTTAACGCTTGGTACTGAACCTGAACCTTGGAAAACAGACAAATCAATATCTGTGACAAATTTAACATTGCTTCTCAATGATTCTTTTATTTGGGAGAGGTGTTATTTCCTGAGTCTTCCTCTTGGATGTGTAGGACATGTTACAGTAAGATAATGTCACAGGATACATAATCCACAGATCTGGATGAATAATCCAGAGAATGAGAATTGAAATTTCACCATGGCAGAATTGGCAGAAGCTGGAAATAAAAAGATGATGTGAGTGAACGTCAGCATTAAGCTATTGGATTGTTGTATTATGACATACAATTGGTTTGCTTAGAATCCCTACAGTGTGGAAATAGGCCATTTGGCCCAATATGTCTACATCAACCCTCTGAAGAGCATCCTACCCAGACCCATCCCCTTACCCCATCCCTGAAACCCTGCATTTCCCATGGCTAACACACCTAACCTACACATCTCTGAACACTATGAGCAATTTAGTATGGCCAGTCCACATAATCTGCACAATTTTGGACGGTGGCAGGAAACCTGAGCACCCAGCAGAAACCCATGCAGACTCAGGGAAAATGTGCAAACTCCACACAGGCAGTCACCTGAGTGTGGAATTGAACCTGGGTCCCTAGCACTGTGAGGCAGCAGTGCTAACCACTGAGCCACTAAGCCACCATTAATGAACTTCATAGAAGTGACTTAAAAAATCATTCAGGGCGACTAGGAATGGTTAATAAATGCTACTTGGTGACGTCCTTGTCCTGAGAGTCAATTAAAGAAACAGACTACATCAGTGGGATAGGTGATAGTCCAGACTTATGCAAGACCTTAAACTGTCTGGTATCAAAATGCACAGCAAAAAGCTAACTCATTTGGTACTTATTAAAATGTCTCATTTAGGCAGGATATAAGGGTGATTCAAGAGTTCAAGAAAGTAATGCTTTGAAGTTCGGATTGAGGAATTATAGTAGTCCATTTCTCAATTTAAAGTTTACCATATCAATTAAGTTTCAAATGATTATCACCCCAACTTATTGGCTAGCTTTTCACCACATTTGGGTGAGCAGTTATATAGTTCTATAGTTACAGATATGAGCAATCAGCTGTAATCATTCTTGTGTGTCCATTATTGTACATATAGACTAAGTGCACTTTTCAAGCAGCTTTCAATCTTAACCTTGGTTAGCTCAGTTGACTGGCTTGCAATGCAATGTAACACCAGTAGCACAGGTTCACTTCCCACACTCGCTGAGTTTACAACGAAAGTCCCATTTTCTCATTCGCTCCTCTCACCTGAGACATGGTGACCCTCAAGTTAAAACACCATTGTCTTCTCTCTCTAATGAGAGAGTAGCCCTATGGGTCTGGTAGGACTATGGTAATTGTGCCCTTTTCTTCTAAATTTTCATCATTTTAGTGTGATATGCAAGTGATGTAATGATAGATTGTCACATTACAGTGTAGAACAAAATAAATCTCTCAAACGCAGAAAAGGTTTTCCAGTAAAAATGAATACATTGCAGCTTTCTTAGAATAAATAAAAGCAGAAAATGCCTGCATCTGTAAGGAGAAATGACATTGCAGGTGTGTACCCTGCAAGAGAACTGAAGACTTTGAAAGGAAGAGAGAAGGAAAGGAGTTTGTTTGTATCCGTTCTTCTCACACTCAGGACACCTCAAAATGTTTCATAGCTAGTGAATTACTTTTGAACTGCAGTCAATGATACACAGTCAACACAACAGTCTTTATAAGTAGAACAAGGTGTCAGAAACAAGAATGAGACTAACCTGATTTTCATAGCGCTCCTTTGAGGATAAATTTTGGTCAGGACATTAGGATGATTCCTCTGCTCATCTTGAATCATACCATGGAGTCTTTTGCATTCACCATTATAGGCCTTTACAGCTGCAGTTAATGCTTTATCTAAAAGAGACTCCTTTAGAACCCAGGGCTCCTTTGGTACTGCATTGAAGCAAGCATTTCAGAAAGTTGATCAAAATTGACATAAACCAAAGTTGCACACAGGTACTTGAAACGTTGAAATTATAAAATACATTTTTTCCTGAAAAGTTGCAAAACTTAAGCCCTTCAAGTGGTCACAATTTTTAAAAGACTGCAAATACTTTCAAACACTTCAAAGATTTAAAAAATAATTTGTTTAGCCCAACTAAAATGTCTAGATAATATAATGATTTAATATTGTCCTCTCCAGTGTTTCCTGTAGAAAAAGAGAAGCAGAGGTCCATCTATCCAGTCTGTGCTAAACGTTCAGAGGAATTGCAAAGGCAGCAAACAAGGAAACCCTCTTCAAACAGGGCTTGTGACAGGGCTTTAGATAGTAAGCTACCTGTGCTGTTTTACAGCTATTGGACCAGCACACTTTCTGACTGGAGCTACAGAGGGCCCTCTGCTCTGAAATCCAATGACATCAGGGACAGATAAACATCAACTGTTACATGCCCTGTATCCTTTCTAGTATACCTTGAAGCAGTGGATCCTGCATCATGACCCCTTGAGTGGGAGTGGACTTGAACTATGCAAATTGTCCACACCAGGGCACTTCAGCAAGCATCACCCTACCTGGTGCCCAACAAAGGGCCCTGAGTAGAAAATCAGGTCTGCAAACTTGTGTTAGACTACACTATGGCTGACAGTGCACATTACGTATGAGGGCAGATAGGGAGTATCATTAACTACTTGAGGCATTGCATCGAAATTTGAAGTTGTTCTCATCCACAGACATACACACATTCTATTGATTTGTGATCATTTGGTTTTTTTTAATCAGTTTCAAGAAACTGAGTGCAATGTCATACGTCACCATATCCTCAACTGAGAGCATTTTTTTTTTCTGAAGAAGGGTTTAGGCCCGAAACGTCAGCTTTCCTGCTCCTCTGATGCTGCATTGGCCTGCTGTGTTCATCCAGCTCTACACCTTGTTATCTGAGAGCAGATAATGTTGGAATTGGAAGACGAATTCACAGTATTTATGGTAGCTTTACTCACTGAATTATAGGGGAAATATTTGCATGGATGAAAGATATGTGCTGAAAGGTGCTTAAAATTTATAGAAATTTCCAACTGTTGTGCGAATAACTGCTAAATTCAAATGTGGAGCTCAAACTATGAAAAGGTTGACTTTGTTGTTTGTATTTATGATCCAGCTGTTTGTCGACACAAAACTTGAAAGCATTCTCTTGGACTTAAACAAACTTTCTTCAGCCCAATTGAAACTCAGATGTACTAATAGTTACATATGAATGTTTTGTAAAATAGTCCTTTGGAAAGATTCACAAAGACTGACTTTTACTACTTTTTCTACTGCTTGATACAAAGGATTCAAACTTAGACAATTCAACACAGCTGGCCCAGAATAGACCACAGAAGGTCCATTGTCCAATGAATCAACCTTGAGTGGGTGTGAATGACATTAACCCTTTAAACAGATGTGTCCCATAGCCTTCTTTTTACCTAACACTGAGGCGTGTTTGTGGCCATCTCTGGATTGTATCTGGCATGTTACAAGGAGGACACAAGAATAATGGAAATCATTCAAATCCTAATTAGCCACATCCTTGGAATGATGGGATGTAATGTAAAAGAGCAAACACACAAAAATGTTGTTTTTTGTTGCAACAAAGAGCGCTTTCAGAGGAAAAAAATGGACATTTTTACACTGTGACTCATGTCTACTACATTCTATCATCTTTTCATCTTGTATATTATTTATTAAGTTCTAACAATTGTATTGCCATGGCCTAAAGCAACTGCTCAAATAAGCAATTTTTGTAAATTAAATATGTTGCAAATTTTTTTCCAGTAACACATTTGAGTTTGTAATTCTTTTCTCTTGGACTCTGTGGTTTGTCATTTCCATTTAAGATTACTTTTGAATGATGCTCCCCACAACTCAGAACTGAGTCATATAAATAGGAAGGTTGCAGAATATAGTTTGTTAAACCTGTTAAATTGAATTATCTCATCTGGGCTAGAATTGGGGCATTGTAATTTAGCTCAGCATCAGGAGCTGGGTTAAGGAATGAAAATTAGTAGCTGTATTTCCCTTTCACTATCACTGTCTAGTGACCCCAATTGGAAAGTTTGATTCAAAAGTCTGGTGTAAATTGGGTTGGACTTAGTTCTTTGTGATCTTTTGTACTCCTCCACTCCCCACTGTTAAATAACTAAGAACAATACTTGCACAGGCTTACACACAAAGTGTGGCTTTTGCATGTGTTAGCACAAAACTATCAGCGACTATGGAACCAGACTCTATTGTGAGTCTCCAAGCATGGAACCATGAAGGTAACACGTTTGGATGAAAATCTAGGAGAAACAAATGATATTTAATATTTCATTAATGACCTGAAATATATGTGTCTGTGGAGAGAAATACTTCCAGCAGGTGAAGAGGGAAAGATTCTTTTCCCTGCAATGTTTATTTAACATCGGTGTGTTAAAAGGATAAACAAGGCCGAGGCACACCTGAGATTGGTTATTTGAGTCACCAACAGAGTGGGTCTGAAATGATTCAGAGAAATGATCTTATTCAGTGATTCCAAGGATGTGCTAAAACTCAAGTGATTTATTATTGCTGAAACTCTAGGGGTAGAATTATTTTCACTGTGACCACTCCAGTCCATTATCTTTAGGTATATTGTTATATACAACCATGAATTTTTATGCATAAAAATTAAATTAGATTTGTTTTTCATGCATGAACACTTCTTGCACAAATGGACAATGCGTTAGACTCAACTGATTCTTGATCATAATTCACTGAAAGGTTACATGTGCAATACTGCAATCATTGCTGTAACTATTCTATGACTCAATAACAAGATTCCGAGACTTTAACCTGTCATACATTACCAGTGTGGTAATTCCTTGCTTACTGTTATCATTGTGTTCCTGAAAAATACAATTTTAAATGAAACAGTCTTAAGAAAATTAGAAACAAGTATAGAGAATGCTGGAGAAACTCAGCAGGTCTGGCAGCATCTGCGGAAGAGAAACAGAGTTAACATTTTGTGTCAGGTATGACTCTGTTTCAAAATTGAAGAAAATTAGGTATTCCCACCCAAGTAAAAATTGGAGCTGCAGCAAGTGACACCTAGAGAGTAAAAAGAAGTTAAAACATTATACTGTGTAAATTGAAATACTGTATATTCCTAAATTCTTATACTTTTGAATGAAATAACATAAAATAAAATACATTTAGCAATATAAAAGAATTGTGCTGAGTCTCACTACTTAAACCCATCTCGCTTACCCTTCCACTCCCTGTCCCTTCCATTTCCTAGTGCTCCTGCTCCCCATTCCCCAACTCCTTGATCCACCTGCTCCATACCATTCTCCCACTCCACAACACTCCTGCTTCCTAATCCACCCATTCCTGAACCTCCCACTCCCCAGCACTCCCAACCCCGACCCTTCCACTCCCTGCCTCTCTCCCTTTCCCCAAAGCTCCTCATATTCTCTCTCTCTCTCCAGCTCCCTACTTTTCCTGTTCCTGGCCCTCTAACACCATGACCCCACCACTGCTCCTTAACCAATCCATCCCACACAGTCCCACTTAATTCATTGCCTTTCTTCTTCACAGTAGCCCTCCCAATCCCTAATCCTCTGTCTCCCAATCATCCTGCTCCATGCCGTTCTACCATTTCCTGACCCTTCCCCTCTCCATCTCTCTCCCATTCCCCAAACTTCCCACTCCCCAAGCACTGACCAATCTGCCACCTCCCAACCCACACACTAACAGCCTCTCAGTTTTGCCTCTCTCTCCTGTGTCATCTCATTGGCTGATTCCTTCTCCTCGGTCTGAAGGTGGTTTCAGAGGAGGGTTGCTCATTAGTTCAAGGTGATGGTGAGCTGGATGGTCTGGGACTGGGGGAGGGAGGTGGTGAGCTGGGAGGGTCTGGGATTGGGGAGGGAGGTGGTGAGCTGGGAGGATCTGGGATTGGGGGAGGGAGGTGGTGAGGTAGGAAGGTCTGTGATTGGGGGAGGTTGCTAATCATGTTGAGCGTGAAATGTTGGCTGAATGTGAAACACCGTTAAAATTAAAGGCCTGAAGCAACATTTGCATATTAACCTAATGTTATCCACATCATTAACATGGAATGGCTTAAAACAGGAAACTTAAAATGGGATGTCCTCTAAATAGCAGACCCATGCATTATATTCCTCTATAATTTATAATAGGTCCCTTTATATAATATGTAACACTATTTTACAACATTGCATATAGCAAGAGAACTACTCTATGCATTACTCAGAGTATAACATCTAGGTTCCATTAAATTACTATTTTGTGAAACATTAAACTTGCTAATGGCTGCCAGCAAAGTCCAGAGTGTGTTATTCTTTGTAACATTCAGAAACTCAGCGATTTCTTGCCTTTTCTATTTCTTTTAATTTACCAGCTTTGACGTTTTTAAGAAATATTGGTACCAATGGAGGTGACACAGCAGCCTGGAGCACGCAACACAACCCCAGGTATCTCACATATGATTAGATTAGAAGTGAGAGTGGGACTCAGTTTACGAGGTGATGCCAGGAAACATCACATCCTCTAGGTATTCCTGCACAATGCAAGACAACTGCCTCTGTTTGATCTGGTGCTGCAGCAGACCTTGTTGTTATGGTTACAAATCATTCCCCAATTAAAAATGAATAAACAGCAAAGCAATTTATTCAGATCTGGAAGGACTGAAATGATCATGGTGGAGAAATTCTGCTGTCAGACACAAGACTTACACCACAATTTGAGACAGATCTGATGTAATCTGGTACGATGACAACAGCACATGTTTAAGCTTCGCCCTTTGTTATTGATTTTCACCTGCAAAGACAACATACTTGCCAATTTTTGCCCATTAGGTGATTTCTATTTCATGTGACTTGGCTCTGTATGTCATTCTGTGTACCCATGGTAACGTGTCTGGTGTGCTTATCACTGCTTACTGTTCCATCTTGACTACTGAGGTATTAAAATAACCCACAAATAATTGTCAAATCCAATAGTAAATGGAACTACACTAGTATGAGTGACTTCACAACCCAGAGGGACACAACAAGAAGATTTCCAGATTCAATCTTCGACCAGTGCAGGGTAGTGATCTCAGTGGGAGATGGAAGCTCCAATAGATCTCAAAACATGGAAATGGTCTCAGCATGAACGAGGCCATATCAAAGGTGGGTTAAAATCCTGTTCTTTCTAATCCAACAGCTCACGTCCCAATTCACCCATCCATCCCAAAATCCCTTCTGAATACAAGTTGCAGGTGGTATAATCATGAACCCTTTATTTTCGGCCCATTCCCTCACTGTAGCCCAATCAAAGAGCTCCCTGAAGATGGAGAACAGAGGTCCCAGCAGGAAGAATTTCTCTTGTCTCCATCTGGGCCAGGACAACTGTCTGTGTTACTCAAAGGAAATTCTCAAGACTTTGCTATCTGTCTTAGACAGACCCACAACCCAGAGCAGGGCAAGGAGGGCTTTAACTATGATGCTGGTCCTGAATTTCTTTTCCAAGGTGCAGGTTGCCATTGACCACATCGATGTCACTTTATGGATGCTGCATTTCAATGCTAAGGTGTATCAAAATCACAAGGGTTAACACTTGCTGGATGTACAGATGCTCAACACATTAGACTGCTGAATGCCGCTATCCTGGCAACATTCATAATGCTTTCATTCTGTACCAGTACTTGAGCCATCACGTCAAACCACAGGACTCCTGCTGGCGGAGAAAGGTTACTTGTTTAACACGTGGATCATGCTCCACAACTGAATCACATATGTGCAGCATACGTATAACAAGAGCTGTGTTGCCTCACCAAGCATCATAACAGAGCAGTATTTTGAGCATCAAAATACTGAAGCCATTGCTTGGAGCACTCTAGAGGAGATCTGTAGGACTCACTACAGCATGGATCATGATTCATGGTGCTCTGTATCCTCCATAACCTGACCCATCATGAAGGCACAGCTGGTGTTACCATGGCTTCAGTGAGTAGCTCAGAAGGAGAGGGGTGAGGAAAACAAGCTGTTGGACTGTCTGTGATCACTCAGCACAACCGCAAATTCAAATTATCCAGCAGTGACACAACTTACCATCCCTGTGTTACGGGTCATAAGTATGGTTGGTGGCTGTGAGTGTGAGATCAAATGGCAGTTATTCTTATTCAACAGAATCTTGTTATTCTTGCACTTTATACTGTTGTACCAGGGGTCAACAAAGCAGCGGTTATTGAATATCTGGAGAGCAAAACACACAAGATTGTGGGAGAATTTCCTTTGTATAACACAGACACTGTTCCTGGCCTAGATAGAGACAAGAGATATGCTCCTGCAAGAAATTGGTGGGATGAAGCTTCATGTTGGGAGTTCTGCTCTCCACCCTCTGAGAGCATGTTGCTCTCTTTGCTACCTCAGCTCCATGTATTTCTCATGCTGCACCCAGGGCAGGATGATAACCATCACTCCCATGACTGGAGCAAGTGACCAAAACAATTCCTGTCAACTTCTAAACTTTGCTCAACTCTGCATATCACAAATACCTCTAAAATCTCAGACAGAACCATTGAAAATTAAACACCAAATAAACTGCAAGCCATCAACAGGCCCTTTAAGTAGCATTTGCTGCAGGGTCTGTGTTTAATAGAAAATGTTAGCTTTGGTGGCAAAGTTGAAAATGTCAGCACAGCATGTAATCAGCACTACACACTGACTGAAGTTACAGTCTGCCTAATCTACATGTTTCCCGGGATTGAGAAGGCAGCTTGATGGTCCAGGTGATTTTGCCTCTGCAGGTAACAGGCTCACTTGTGTTCCCTCCAACCTTACACCAGCTTCTGGTAACCTCTTCAACAAAGCCATTGATCCAATGGGGAAGGACTACAGGTCAGTGATGATTGATCGCTGCCAAAATTCAATATTTTAGATTGAAGTAAAAGTTTCTAAAGCAGTGGTGCAAACATTAATGAAAGATACTTCAATGGGTTTCGGACCTCTTTTACTGGGGACTCCACAGTTTAATGGATAATGGACAACAACTATGTTCAATGATTACACACAAATGCAACATTATTGTGATGTTAAGATTCACTTTCAGCCTGCTATTTTACCCATTATGAGTAAGTACAATTTAAGATGTCAAAAATATCTCTGTAGTTTAACATTCTATTGACTGTGTCATTCTTTATTTTGGAAAAGGAAAATGAAGGAGGCTAAGGAAAGGGTGGGTATGTTTACACCTGGGCAGTATTCTACAAAGATCAAAGTCTAGGGAGTAAGGGGTGCCTTTCAAAACAAAGTCTGATCAGATCTGTTTTATTTTAGAGGCAGTTACAGAATGTACCTTCTTCTCAAGGATCTTTAGGTCAGTTCCACAACTGAGTCAACTCTACCAGCTGCAATCAAGGTGATCAGAGAGTTGAAAATCCATACCATCAGATCCTTTCAAACAACAGCAGGAGAGATTTGCTAAATTGCACAATGACCATTGCATTGATTCATCAAGCAATTGACAGATGGTTTGTTCACCAGGGTGAATGTCTTCATCCATTTCTCCACAGAAAGCAGACAGCAGAATAAAAGAGCAAAGCACTATTTCCTTGTGGCCAGTCTCACTGCAGTGCAGGTCATTATGGATAGCATACAATTACACAGCCTTCATGAGCAAAAAGGCATTCCTCCCTATTTAAATGCAGATGGTCTTTAAACATAGAATTATACACGTGAAAGCCTACAACTTGATGGGAGCCCAGATGCCTTTATTAGATGGCAGTCTAAAATGCTACTCTTGGGTGAAGGTAAAGGAATACAGAATATGCAGATCCCTGCAATCCATTACATTCTCTTCAGCCCTAACTAATAGCCCCATTGAGAAAGTCAAGAATGACAACGCAATATAATGTACCTGCTGCACCAGAGGGCACCACCAGAGAGTTAACTGAAAGTTCAAGTGTTTAGATGGGGAAGCAAGATCTTTTTATATATAAGCAAGATCATCTCTTCACAAAGGGTCTGAGAGTGTTTACTTTGTTTGGAGCGGTCCTCTGTGTGATAAGTGTAGAGCACTACCTCCTCTCAGACACTGTGACATTTCTCCTGCCCAATTCCCATGTGTTTACCCTTGAGCGAATGTGGCAGAGCATTTTGGCACCAAATATACACTTCTCATCGGAGTGCTGCTAATGCTGCATTTGCATAAACTCCAATCTTTTGGAGTTGCATTAAGCAAATATGCATGCGATCTTCCTTCACATCACACCGAGCTGCACTGTACTATCAATAGCACCGACAGAGTCCTCCTGCACTAACTGCCTGGAGTCTACTATTAGCGGCATTTTTGCTTCAGTAAATTCCAGCTCCAAACTGCAACTAGCTTCTCCCAATAAACATACCCCTAGATAACTTAAAACCAGAGAACATCCTTAAGTTACACCTGTGGCCCGTTTCAGGCTATTTAACTTGACATTTCTGTTTCACAGAATATTTTTAAGCTACTTTAGCTCTAACTCCCTCTGGACTGTTACTAATGGGTGCTTTGCAGATACCATATCCCAAGATAAGTAAGCCACTTGCTAACTTAATAACTCAATTTCTGCAAATTCAATTATCTTAAAGAAACATGGAGAAAGTTTTGATTTGCTATGTTTTAGGTGTTCTGACAATCACTAAAGCCCAGCACCTTAATGACCTTATCAGCTTCGCTGTTATTCTTCTAAAATAACATGACCGTAACTTTTTAATGCACTGAACTTCAAGGTGCTGCAGTTATATTTATCCCAATTTCTGCAGTTATGCTTTAATTCCATAGGCTAAAAAATATATATTTAAACACAAGAACCCTGAGCCAAGTATTGAATTTTACAAATGGTGACGCAGTGGGCACTATGGCAAATTATACCATCCCAAAGATGTGTTAATTGAGCCTTGACGAACTTGAATCTGGAACTTTCCTGGTCTAGATGAATCCAGTCTACCCTGGTTAGTGCCATTAAATATTTTTGAATAAGATTCATCGAAAATCTGAACACTGATATTCAAACATAACTGGAGCTAAGGTATTAACAATTGCTGAACAATGCAAAATTGAGAATAGTAATGTAATACTGTATGAATGCATAATGCTGAATTTCAAGCTAGTTGATTTTGAACTGAAGACTGTGCATAATTGTACACCCCCTCACACATTGTTATTACAGAGCCCTTTTGTTTGGATAACTGGTCACTTTGAATAAACACAGTTTACGCAAACAATAGTTTGCAGTGTTATTTTGAAAAACAAATATCCGTAGATTTTTAAATGGTTCATAAATTCTCTGTGCGACAGTCCATGCAATAAGCCCAACATTAGAAACAGACCTTTTAAAAATTCTTGCAGTGGGGAATAACTCAAACAGCAAATTGCATTTATGATCTGAAATTGTGCACGAATATAAAGTACTTTCTGTGCACTGTTAAACTGATGCTATATCACATTCTGAACAGTCAGATGTTAATGTTAATTCTTTGTTACACCTCTTCTTTTCAGCAACTGAAGTCAGTTGTGTTGACCACTGCAAGATCAGCTGACATCAGCTGACTCAGTAAAGATCACTCGACCCTTCCAAGTCCAAATGGTTCAGTAACACATCCTGTGGTGCATTTGGCAATGGACTGTCCAGGGGAATTTCCAATTCTTTTCATGTACCAAATACATTAACAAGGCATTTTCTGTTTAAAGGAGTTCAGTGTTTAGTAAGTTTTTTTGTTCTCTATGTAGGAAGCACTGATATGATGAAGCAGAATTAGTCAAAAATACTATTGAAAGGTTAAATTGATGTCTTCTTACCCATGCACAATGTAATCTAGCCAAAACTGATATTATTACCATAGTCCCTTCCAGTGCCTTGTTACTGCTGCTAGGCTGTTATGACTGGGTTACAGTTCACTGCGCACCTTTAAGCAATTCATCAAAAGATGTAGTGGTAAGGATCTTCAGCATAGGTTGCTTTAGTCTCTTCAGTGGTAGATGCATGAGACTTTAAAAATGAAATGAAAGATAAGTATGTTCCATTTGTTGACCGGTCAAAATCCAGAAAACTGCTTGTGAGCCAGCAACCCCTTCAATGGCATTCGGGATACATTATAAAGGCATAGTAATCCAATTGGCACCAGCTTGAGATAGCTGCTTGCTTATACTATTGGAAAGGTCAGCAGAAGTAAGATATTGCTGCTTCTAGTCATTCTCTCATCAAAGAAAGTATTTTTTCTGTAAGTTGTTGCAGGATGAATCCTCACCACCACTCTTCATGTTATATGAGCTATCTGGTAGATTTTCTGCCACTATCCTATATGCTAGTAGGGATCTACAGTTCCAAAGAAGAGTCATATTGGACTTGAAACATGAATTCTGTTTCTCTCACCAATACGGCTGCCAACCTGCTGAGTTTCTCCAGTACTTTCTGTTTGCATTTCAGATCTTCAAGAAGCGCAATACTTTGCTTTTATTATAGTGATCAATAGGGGATGCTTGGTTTGATACGGTTGAACAAAACTTCTTGGTGGTCTGATAAAAAGAGTTTCCTATCTTAGACAAGAGCTGGTTGATTCCATCATAGCAACTACTATAATATGATAGACATCATTACAGAGATTATGAGGAAGATCCAGGTTGTATTTCTTACTCTTTCAAGATCCTGAGCTGTTTTCTCACAATTCTATCAATATCATCATTATAGTGGGTGGTGGTTAAGAATCTCTTCAGTATTAACTCTTTCAGACCCTTAATGTCCCCTCAATTTTTTTTGCCATTACTCATGTTTTCACATTTGTATAGATAATTACTTTAATCAATACCATTCACCTCCCCCATCCCCCACATCTCTGACTTCACAACTTCAGGTAATCTGGAGGTTTTACTATTCTCCCAAAAAGTTTTTTTCAAATGGAAGATTGGCAGGTTTCTGTGTTGTAGGCCATTGATTTTGACTCTGTTCTGAACAGCGTGAGGTTTGAAAATCTTCTTAAACCAAGGACCTTAGTGAAGAATATCTTTTCTGCTGCAATGGGCAATTGTTCAATTGTGATACCTGGAGGACTTTTAATCTCATGAATTTCCTTCACTGAGGACGGCTGCCCTGTTGTAACAGGCACTTTTGTTTTGTGGTATCCAGGATCTCTGATTTAAGTAGTTTCTTCTTGACTGTGTCCTGATCTGTGGCCTTAGTGTGACTAATACTCCAGCTCCATGGAGTTCCTCGCTTAATCTTGTTCATGTATCTCTTCCCAGGTTTGAAATGCTTTTTAACCACTGACTGTAGACTCTGTTTTGTTGATATGACGCTCTCTTTTTTAGAGTTCTTGAATGTTCAGCTGTTCCAGCGACTGACTGCCTGAGCTATCTTCTTAAACCTGTGGCTGAAGAAATCTTGAGACATCTACTACTGTCAGCATGTAGGAGACAGCTAAGTGGAGTCTGCACCACTTGTCACCATGCTGTAAGATGAATCCTCACCATTGCTTACCATATTCTACAAGCTATCTAGTAGATTGCTGGTACCAGAACCTGCTTGTTCTCGTGTGGCAATGGAACACTACTTAGCAGTCCTAATAAGAAGAGCTCTTGTCTTAAATGATAGCAACTATATACAAGTTAAATTAACATAATAATCACAGTTACCAGGACCCAGATGGTAGGTCTTACTCCTTCGTGATTCTAAGCTGTTCTCCCACCAGGTTCTTATCTTCATAATGAGTGATGCTTAAGGCACACATCAGCATTAAGCCTTACACCCTTACACAGAAATGAAGAAGGGTCTAGGCCCAAAACGTCAGCCTTCCTGCTCCTCTGATGCTGCTTGGCCTGCTGTGTTCATCCAGCTCTACACCACGTTATTCAGAGCTCTGTTCACCAACATCCGAAATATAATAAATAATTTCTAAAATTTCATTTGACAGGTTCCAGCTATACCACCTTTGCTTTGAGAAACCAAAGTTTTGTGAAACTGTCAATGTGAGGCTTGTTAAAATACAAATTGCTATTAGTTGGGTGAAGTCACTTACATTTTGTGCTAATGCAAAGCCAAAATAGCTTCTCTTCTGCAGAAAATATGCACGTTAGTAGTCCTGTAAGGGAGAGAATTTTAGAAATTCTCCAATGAAACAGCACATCTTTTCTACTGTGGGAAATACAGAAATGCCTGATGTCAAGTGAGATTTATATACAGTCAGACATTGCTGAAATCAAAACATCTTGTGTAAAATTGATCCAAGGCTCTGGACAGCTTCTTGAGTAATGAAAACATCTAATGTTATTTTCCTCAGTTATGATAAGATACCAGCAGAGCAGTTGATCTTCAGCAAATAGTAATCTAAACCTTTCTTACCTCACCATGCTACTATGGTCTCCTCACAACTTTCATAACTTGCTTTTCCTAAGCCCCAAATATATTACCCACACTTCTTCCTGAATTTTAAATAATTGCACAATCTCTGCCACAAATGTATACCTTACCAGGTATACCTTTCCTCCTCCAGTCTTTGTCTTTCCTCTATAGTTTATTGTGTTTTAAAGCTTAGGGTTACATTGTGTAATTTCTAGTTTATCTCATCCTTTAATATTATTCGACCTTTGACTTTGCCTGCACTACAAGGCCTTTACCTTGGACTCTTGATAGTAAAAACGGAGATCACTTGGAGTGATTATAAGGTGCATGTAATTCTGTGCAATATAGGAAAATGAAGAATCTAAATTTTGTAAAGTATGATAAATACGACGAAGATTTTGCAAATATCTCCACAGAAAGAACAATCAAGTATTAATAAAATGCTACATAACCAACTTTCCACGAAATTTGAAGCCCATGGAATATAAGTGAAAGTGGATTGGCTGAACGACAGGGAACACAGATTACTAATGATTGTTGTTTTTGAACATGAGTGAGACATACAGTGAAGTTCACATTGGTCAGATCTAGTACCAATACCTTTCCCTGATACATATTAATGCCTTGGGCTTAAGGGTACAGGGTACATGTAAGGGTTTGCAGATTAGACAAAACTTGGAAGCTTTGTAAACTGTGAGAAGAATTAGAAGATATAATTCTTAAGAATATGCAAGAACTAAGAAGCATCAAGATACATGTGCTCAAATCTTTGAAGGTGGCAAAGCAGGTCAGGAAATCATTTTATAAAGCAGATGGGTTCCCAGCTTTTAGAACACAGAATAAAGAACTGTACAGCACAGGTACAGGCCTATGATACTGTGCCGAACATGATGCCAAATGAAACTAATCCCTTCTGCCTACCCTTGGTCCATATCCCCCCATTCCTTGCATATTCATGTGCTTATCTAAAAGTCCCTTAAATGCCCCGATTGTATCTGCCTCCACCACCACCCCTGGTAGTGCGTTCCAGACTCCTACCATGCTGTGTAACAGAAACTGCCCCCACGTCTCCTTTGAACATTCCCCTCTAAGCTTAAATGCGTGACCCCTAGTATTAGACATTTCAACTCTGGGAAAAAGATTCAGACCATGATTATTATATAATTATTTATTTTATAAACAGGGATAGAATACAAAAGCAAGAAAGTTATGGTGAACCTTTC
This sequence comes from Rhincodon typus, assembly GCF_021869965.1. Taxonomy (NCBI): domain Eukaryota; kingdom Metazoa; phylum Chordata; class Chondrichthyes; order Orectolobiformes; family Rhincodontidae; genus Rhincodon; species Rhincodon typus. The sequence goes on along the minus strand of NC_063341.1, from coordinate 29,068,112 downwards.
TGAAATCCTGGTCTGGCCTCAGGTGGAGAATTGTGTTCCATTCTGGACACTTTAGGAAAAATGCAATGGTTTTAGAGAGAGTGCAGAAAACACTTATGAGAATTGTTTTAACACTAAAGGATTTCAGATATGAGGATAGATCGGAAAACCGATTGTTATCCTTAGAGGAGAAAAGGTTCAGAGGAAACTTGATAGAGGTGGCTAAAGTTATAAGGGTTCTCGAGGGTGTAGAGAGAAAGGAACTTCCCCATGGCTGAAAGGATTGAGAACTAGAGAAGGTAGGTTTAAAATCATTGGCAAGGGAAATAAGGGAGCTATGAGGGAAATGAAATTATGCAGTAAGTGGTTATAATCTACGCCATAGTTTGAAAGGTTAGAGGAATCACTCATGACCTTCAAAAGGCAATTGGAAAAGCATCTGAAGTGGAAAACAAAATTACAGAACTATCAGGAAAGGTGCGGGGAGTGAGACTAGCTAAGCTACTGTTGCAGAGAGCAGGCTAAGTCTCAACTGAATGAATGGTCTCCCTCAATGCTATAACCTTGTATAATTCTTTGATTCTTGATTCTAAGGGCATCCTCATCATGTGTCCTCGACTGGAAATATGTTTATTTTGTACGATATTGTAAACTTTATTAACCTCGTTCTCTTGGCACAGGATCTTGGCAATGCCGCAGCTATGTGACCTGTCAATGTGGATAGAGAGAAGGCTATTCACTGAACAATATGGACTTAGCTGAGCTTCTTTGAACTCCAAAGGTCTTGACTTTACTTTCATTGGACGAATCTTTTATAGTACAGGATCTCTCAACTGTGGCACCTACAAACTGTCGCATTTCTTCTTAATTGGACCCAATCAGAGCAACCAACTTTACTGTCTTAATGTTATTGCTGGTCAAACCCTGTGCTTCCAAAATGAAACAATTAGGAACATAAGCACTTAAGGAGATCAGCACCATCCAGGGCAGAGCAGTTTCCTTAATTAGAGCCTCAAATACTGGCTTCGGTCTTCAGCACCTCCAGCACCATCTAATGACTGAGTTCTAGCTCACCTACCCAATGCCAACACTTCACATTTTGATAACTAAACTTAATTTAAACAGTTAACTGGCTTTCAAATTTGGGATCATAAATATGAGGTCATTATTAATAAATCCGAAATGGAATTTGAGAGAAGTATCTTTACTGAGAGAATGGTTAGAACATGAATCTGAAATAGAATAAGGTGAAAACAGGATACATACACAAGAGAGAATGGTAGAGAAGGTTATGTTGACAGGTAAAACAAAGTCAAGAGTGAGGGAGTGGAATATGCTCCTACAGAGTACAAACACCAATATTGCACAGTACTGCTGAATTACCTGTTACAGTGCTTTAATTTCAATGGAATTCTATTGTATTATTTACCTGTGTAGGAGATCTAAATACAGTGGTTTGTTCTTATTAAGTGACTCAGTTCCCAAGTAAATATTACTTTCTCAGTAATTAAATGTTAAATTTTCTTTGCAATCTGATATTGGTGGAACATCCCTAAATGAAATGCTCTGACGTGTTTGCAAAAAACAGTTTTCATGCTTCTCAGTCAACGTGGCAGAAAACGGATTGAGTTGAAAGTCGGGCTGATATAGTACAGCTTAAATTACCATTCTAAATTTTTCTGTAATGTTAAAGAAGTGACAAAGTTAAAATAATGTCTCTCCATAGAGCTCTCTGTCACGACATCAAGGCAGTGTGGTGAATCTTGATCAAGTTTAAAGTTCAGATTTTATTTGAAATATTTCAAGGGAATTGCCTGAACCAAAACAAATGAGTTTATTACTGCTTTTGCTTTAAAGCACTTGGTCTTTTTTGGGGGCATGGTGGAACAAATCATGTATTGAACAAAACATTTGTAAAGGTTACATACGAACAAAAGAAAGGTTTGCATTGAAGTGTTTGTTTATCACATTGTGTTGTTTTCTTTTTAAGAGATTGTGTCACCATTTGACCAGGTTAGGCACTCCCAAACATTCTCGCTGCTATCAAAGACTTTGTTGTGGAGGGGCAACTGAGAATTGAAAGACCTATGTCTCTGCTTCCCACTGCCTCATAAATCACACTCAATAATCTGATGCCAGAAGCGAGGAGGCACGATGGAAGACAACTTATATCGGAAATGTTAGGCAGTTTCTCCAGAGAGATATGTGCTTCCTTTCTTACTCAACAAAAAAATAGCAGATTGAAATGTTATTTGCAATTAATTTAGAGAAACGATGACAAAAATATTCTAAAGTCTCTGTGGAATTAGTTAAACTTTTGTTCTATCCCTTCTTTGTTCTACTGTAGCTGTCAAGTAAATGTTTATTGTTTGATATCGAGCCTTAAGAGACAATGGAGAACAGAACACTGCTGTTCCGGTGCTAACTGGCCACTAAGTGGGTGAGACAGGGGTGCCCTGACCCCTTTACCCTTCCCACTAGTCTCCCTAACAGCTTTGGCCTATGGGTCATCTCAATTTCCCCTCTGGTGAGTGGTCATTACTATGCTGTTCTTTGATAAATGCTCAACGTAAAAGGTCTGCATTGCCGACAACAAGCACTAGGGAAGCAAGGCACCATGAGCCATGACAGCCTGAGGTATAAGACGTATGGACCTGCATGCCTTCACACAGAGTGCCTGTCGCCTGGCAACAGTAACTGCATCACAAGATCCCTCTCAGTGCATAAAAAAGAGAAAATGTGAAGCATGGAAATTAAGAGGAAAGAGAACAAGAGAGTCAGTACAGATAATAATAAACAGTGCTAATTGATTAGCAAAAACCAGATGTCTTAAATACTCCAAAATTATGACTGGAAAGTAGCATTAGCTTAAAACTAATAACTATTTTAGCAATGAAAATGATTCAATAAAGACATTAACCTTCACAGATTGTACTTTTGAGTAATTTTCATAAGTAAATAATTTTGGGACAACACCATAATTTCCATGCTTCAGCAAGTGCTTTCAGAACCAGTGATGTCCTTTTAAAATTAATTTTTAAGACTATCTCAGGGAACAATTGCCAAATGTGTACTGGCCAATATTAGAGATACAGACTAACAATAAGGAACTTCAATCCGAGTTACACTTAACGTTCTGTAAATAAGCGGGGCTAATTCACCAAGGATCCTTTAACAGTCCCTTCAAAACCATTAACCACAACCATCTAGAAGGACAAGGGCAGCAGATACATTGGAACAGTGCCACCTGCAAGTTCCCCTCCAAGCCACTCACCATCTGACATGGAAATATACCGCTGTTCCTTTAGTGTCACTGAATCAAAATTCCAGGAACTCCCTTCCTGAACACATTGTGGGTCTACCTACAGCACATGGGCTGCAGCAGCTCACAAAGTCAGCTCAATTGCACTTACTCAAGGGCAACTAGGGGCAATAATTGCCCAACCAACAAAGCCCAAATCCCCTGAATGAAAACAAATGTACGCCCAAACTGCAAACAGTTAATCTAACAATAAATTCCGCTTGTGCAGATCTTTCAGTAAGAAAATTGTTCCAATATGCTTTGCAAAGATGTGAGGGAAAATCCTCAAGCACAGTTTCAGATCTTGGTGTACAAGGAACACGGAATAAGGAAAAGACGCAGTGTGACAATCTTTGGCATTGTCAGGGGGTGGAGGAGATAAGAGTGAAGGTAGGGAACCTGGGATTATCCTTTATCACCAGGGTGTGCAGTGCACCATTTTGATATAAGTTTGAGGAATCCATTAACATTTAAAAGAGTCAGATCAGATATCATGATGAATGAATTAGCCAGGTATGCTCAAGTTGCATCACTGAATACGAAGAAGCAAAGAGGACATATCAGGAAGTATCAAGAATGGGGGATAATGAAGGTCTGTCTTACACTAGAGCATTGAAGATGATGGTAAGATGTTGAAAAATCAAAAGTGCTGAGAAAATGTGGTGAATGGAGGGTAAAGTGTAAGCAATGGGATGTTTGAAAATTGAACATAAACCAGCATTAGATTTGGAACATTCTGAACTGTGTGATTCAGGTCATTGACAAGGAATTACTACACTCAAGATTGTCTAGAACTGACTTCTGCATCTCACAGATTTAAGTCATGAAGGAAAATAAAAGACACTGGGTTTATTGTCTCTGAAATGTCAGAAAATTCAAGGCAATCCTACAGGCATTGTCAAGAGCATGAAAAAATAAGCTGGTCCAGGGAAACTGTTCAATATAGAAATTAGTCAACTCTTTAATCATATGAGGAAGAATCCTACAGTAACAGATCTGCTATCACTCAATCAACATGTACCATATTAGATCGGAACTAGAAATTCTCAGAGTCAATACAGAATGTGGAATTGAGCTACATACATCAGGAAGACCTCATTCCCAGTGTGAGGGAATCGATATTTATCAATTTACATGGCAGGCCTCAAAACAGTAGCTGAACTGAAAATGTACATAAAATGGATGCAAAAAGGGAAAACACATAAAGGAAACTGATTTGTATAGTTCAAGCTGAAGTTGGGAAATCAAAACTGAAACTTTATTGAAAGAAATAGAAGGGTACAGGTCAGTCCAAGCTGAGCAGTTGCAATTGTTGAGTCTCCTGATGAGATACAGCAAACTGAAGAATATAGAAGGGAACAGTCCAGATTCCGAAGCTAAGATAAGTTGCTGCAGCTGTTTATGAGATAACATTAGCAAGCCCACTCCATCCAGACCAGGTTGAGAAGGTTCTGCAGATGTGTGCCATTCATGGTGAAGACTATGTCCTTGAACTTCAGGTTGGTTGTGCGCTGCTGTCAGCTGAAGATCAAATTAGATCCTAGAAGGAGTGAAGCTGAAATTCTTTGTGAGGAAGATAGAGTTTGAAGGACATAGTGACTCACTCAAACCTGAGTGGACTACTGAATCAATTTGTAGGATCTGCCTTATTCGTAACTGCCATTTAATGTGCAATTTATAATTTATACTTAACTATAATTTGCCTTTCAATTCAGGTTTAACTCGTGTTAATTCGGGATGTTAAAGTATAGAAAAGATAATATTTGTTGTCTGCTTTTGTTGGTTCCTTATAATAAAAATAGTTCTTTTACAAACTTGGATCTTCTTCAGCAAAGAATAGGGATTTTGAATATTGTATACATTTCAAAAAAAATGCTGGTCTCTACCGAGATCATAACACCCAGTGTATTAGCTGATGTTAGCTAAGTCAGCAATGAAAGTGATGCTATTGGTGTTGATATCTCTTAAATGTAAAGAAAATCAGCCAAAATAAATGTGCTTCATCCCGTTAATCCAGCCATACAGTGCGTTTTTGTGGACAATGGTTGAAACAATAACAGGCTCAGCAGTGATGCCACAGTGGTTGAATAATATGCTGGCATCAAATTTCAATTTACACATGTTAATCATCACTTGGATCAGCTGCTGGTAAACTAACACCACCAAGGTATCCTTACTCCAGTCTGAATTAATGCCATTAGGAGAGATAGGATAATGGAAGATGTGTTCAAGCTACATATTTTGCAAAAACAATCACACCTCCACATCCTCAGAAATCTCAAACTTTACCACTGCTTACCTTTAAGATGTTGCTTCTACATTGGTCAAGAATACAACCAATTTCTGCACAGCAAGTTTGCCTACGCAGTAAATGAATGAATGAATGACCGGGTCATCTGCTTTTTGTTGTTGTGAATATTTGACACGACTTATTTGGCATATAAAAATAAAAGGGTGCCAGAAGGAGGATTGGGACCCACATGGGAACAAATAAAGGGATTTATGCACAGAGGTAGGAGCAAAGCTGATGCATTAATGAATCTACCAATGAAGAAGATGCAGCTCAGGTCATGACAAAAAAGCAAGTAGCTCAGACACTTGAAAGATTTAAAATTAATAAGGAGGATGTATTGGATAGCTGTCTGTACTTAAAGCTGATAACTTGATCAGATGCATCCAAGGAACCTGAGGAAAGTTAGAGTTGAAAGTACAGAGGCATTGCATAACTTTCCAGTCTTCCTGGAAAATTGAATATGTTTTACCCGTTGTGTAAAGGTAAGTCCAACAAGAACAAGGCAGTCAGCTTAACTTCAGTTATAGATAAGTTTCTAGAAACAATAATTTGGCACAAAATTAATTGTTGCATGAGCAATTTAATTAAGGAAGGCCCACATGGATTTGTAAAGGATAAATCATGCGCAACTTATTTGCTAGGGTTTTTAAGAGGTAAAAAAGAGAGTTGATGAGAGAAGAACTATTGATGTGCTGCGTATGGACTTCCCAAAGGCACTAGATAAAATGCTACACAGCAGACTTGTGAGCTAACTCTTGGTTTGTCAAATAAAAGAAACAGCAGCAACTTGGATAGGAAATTGGCTGACAGTCAGGAAACCAGAAAGTAGTGGTCACTGTCTGTCTTTCCGACTGGAGGAAAGCTTTTAGTGAAGTTTCCCTAGAGCACAATTCTAAAAGGAGTGCAGGAACAGATGGACTGAGGTGTACATCAGTGTATCAGTCATTAGAGGTGATAGGAGAATAATTCATAAAGCCTACAGTATCCTTGGCTTTATTACTAGAGGCATGGAGTGCAAGAATAAGGAGGCTATGTCAAATTTGTATAAACCAATTGTTGAGCTTCAAATGACGTATTGCATCTAGTTGTCAATGCTGCACTTTAGGAAAGATTTGAAGGCATTGGAAAGAGCGCAGGAAAGATTTCAGGGATGCGGAACTTCAGTCAGTAGAGAGATTAGAGAAGGTGAGACTGTTTTCCCTGGGGAAGAGAAGGTTGACAGGAGATTTGTGAAATATTCAAAATCATGATGGATCTGCTTAGAGTACAGAGCGAGAAACTGTCCCTGTTGGTGGAAGGATCAAGAATGAGAGTGCAGAGTTATTGGGGAAAAAGCTATGGTGACATGAGGAAGAACTTTTGCATGCTGTGAGTTGTTAAGATCTGGAATGCACTGCTTGACTGTGTTGTGGAGGCAGGTTCCATTGTGCCATTCAAAAGGGAATTAGATTATTATCTAAAAAGGAAGAAAGTGCAAAGTTGCGTGGAGAAAGGAAGCAAGTGGTGCCAGATTAGTTGCTCATTCGGAGAACTAGTACAGACCTGACAGGCCAAATAGCCTTTGTCTGTACTATAACAGTTTTGCGATTATGTGAAGACATTAGCAGGATTCCGTTTTACTTCAAAGAACAACACCATTCCTCTTTTTCTTCACAAAGTGTCATACATTTTAAATGTCAACTTCAATGGGCAGTAAGAATCTTAATGATATCTCATCTAATTTACAGAACCTTTGATTGTGCAGTGTTCCCTGGTACGTTGCTAAAAAGTGTAAATTTTTTTCCAAAATTATTCTTTATTCATTACATTTGTAAATATATATTGTAAACACTCTGACATGAAAATTACAGACAATGCAATAAAAATCATCTTGTCTCTATATAGCATGTTACAGTCTTAGGTAAAAGCAAAGTCCTGTGGATGCTGGAGGTGTGAAATAAAAACAGAAAATGCTGACTCAGCAGGCCTGATTGCTTCTGTGTTGAGAGAAACAGAATTAATATTTCAAGTCCAATGACTCTTCTTCAGAACAGTTCCTGGACAATAATGTTTTCCCATTGCTCCCTGTCGTGACTGACCCAAGTGTTATGGCATCCCTCAGCATGTTGTCCTGAACTTTGGAATGTGCCAGTCAATAACATTCGATAAAGGAGAACTTTTCACACAGACAGACCATCAAGTTTCAGTCACATCAAAGAGCACTTTACACTGAGCTGTTGGTCCTCCGTGCTCATTTGATGTTTATCTTACTCTGTCTCCCAGGGAACACCTAGAAGAGCACAGAGTCCTATAACATGGAGCTGCTCAGGATGGTTTTCAACAAAAGCCACTCCATCTCTCTCCAAGCCTTCTATACAAAAGGCACATTCCAAGAGGAGTGAGCAACAGACCTTTCCCCACCACAGCCACCAAAAGGCAACCACGTGGATGGGATATGACTGCAGGCATGTAGGAATGATGTGATGAGAGGAAATTTTCACACCATCGGCCAACCTACACTTTGGTGTTTGCTTGAATGAAGGGCTGACCACTTTTTTGCCCACTCCTGGTCTGACCTTGCTTCACCCACTCCAGATCCAACACCCTCTTCACCTACTGGGAGCTGACCCTCACCTTCCTCTGCTTCAGACTCACTGCCCCTTATCCCACAAAACCCCATATCCATTCTGGACTTAATCTCCTTCTGCCCTTCCAACCCAAGGACCTGCATCAACCTCCTCCCTCCTCCCAAGGATCTGACATTTCACCCCCACCCCACAACGGTTGCTAGTGTCTCCTCTCTTTGGCCCAACACACCTACCCCACCCTCACTGAATCCCATTCACCCAACCCACCCTAAACCTGCATCAACTACCTGGCCCCTTGTCACCTGATACCCTGGCATCCTACCTATCTGGCATTCTACAACCTGCCAACCTAGACCCCTTACACAGTTGGCACCTGTTATCCTAAACCATGGTAAGTGTTGCACGGAAAGCAAGGTGTCAATGTAATCACAACACACAGACAAAAGACCCGTGATGCTAGAAGTCTAAACTAAAGATATAAAGCATTAGAAAAGCTAAGAAGGTCATGCAGTATCTGTGGGCAGAAACAGAGTTTATGTTTTAGGCTGATATTTATTTAGAAATGAGAAAAAATAGAAATGTAGCAAAAGCAAAACATTGCATATGTTGGAAATCTGATGTAAAACAGAAAATGCTGGAGAAACTCAACAGGTCTGGTACCAATTGTGGAGAGAAAATGAGAGTTAACACTTTGAGCTCACTCTGATTCTTCCTCCAAACCCGTGATAGAGATGTTATCATTTTTCAGTTAGTAGAAGGGAGATGAGTTGGAAGAATAGAAAGGTGGCGGACACTAGAGATAAAATGACAAAAGATTACATGATGCAAAGACAGAAGTAAATAAGGAGCACAACACTTTTCAAATGCTCAAGCATTTGCATTGAAAGATGCTATAGAAAATTAAGGCATGTTGGGGCTTACTGAGGATTGAACCAGGGTATGAGGGAAAAGTCTGGGAATGCTGAAAGGAGGAAGCATTAATATTGGAAAAACTTGACAATGATTCCCTAGTTAAAGGTTTGAGAAGATCATTAATTGAAAGCAAAAATACTACTCATCACTTATCAACGCAAATGCTTATATAGTCCACATGGTACAGTAAATTGACATGGACTACATCATAGTTGATGCATAGGTAAATAGAATTAAACATTGTGTAAGCAGCTAACAGCACTCTTGACCATCTGACAGAAGAAAGGTCATTGATGAAGCGGCTGAAGAAATTTGGACTGAGGACATTTTCCTGAGGAACTCAGACAGTGCTGCCAAACACAACAATTTTCCTTTATATAATGTATGGCACTGAGGAGCTTTCCCTTCAAACATCATTGTGTTAACTTATATTAGAGGCTTTTGCTGTGATACTCAAATGGATATCATCTTACCATTGAAGTCAGCTAATTTCAGTTCCTGTGTCTATATCTGAGTCAATGCCTGTGATCATAGAATCATATAATCCCTACAAGTGTGGAAGCAGGCCCTTTGGCCCAACAAGTCCACACCAACACTCAGAGCATCCTACCCAGACCCATCCTCCTAATCTACACATCCTTGAACACTATGGGCAATTTAGCATGGCAAATCCACCTAGCCTACACATCTTTGGACTGTGGGAGGAAACTGGAGCACCCAGAGGAAACCTTCGCTGACATGGGGAGTATGTGCAAACTCCACACAGACAATTGCTCAAGGGTGGAATTGAACCTGGGTCCTTGCTGCTGGCAGCAGTGCTAACCACTGAGCCACCATGCCACCCTAAATGAGGTCCAGTGCTGAATCTACTTGGCAGAACACAAAGTGTGCATCAAGATGCAGGTTGCAGGTGAATCAGTGTCAACTGATGGATATTGAACACCCACTCTGCCCCTTCATGGATCAGGAATTTTTTGCTTAAGTTTATGCCCAATCGTGTTGACAAAAATGACTGGGCAATTTTCCGCACAGTCAAGTAAGTAGTCACCAGTGTCACAGCTGCATTGTAACAGTTTGGTAAAAATGGGTGAAACGTTTGTTCAACAAGAGAAATAAATTTTACACCAGTACATCGATGCATTCATTCCCAATATTCCACATTATATTTTCAACTGACTGAGGTGTAAATAAACTGCTACACTGCAGCTAGTTAGCAAATACTGGAAAGCAGAAATTTGACAAACTCCCTCAACTACATAGAAACTGTAAAAGAAGCCCAAAAACCAAATGAAGTAAAATCACATAACTATAATCAAAAAACTCCAGCTGTATTTGGAAATTAAGGATCTCCATATATATTTCTATGTTGAAGGTATGACGTAAATGTAAGTTGGTTTCTCTGACGTAGTGAACTCTCCTAATTTGATTTAGGTGGAGGTGGGGATGGGCGGGTGGGAGGGTTGATAATATGGCTCCTCTTTAGTTTAATTGGTACCAGCACTGTACATCCACTCACTACACTTGCACAAGAATAGGTTGACTTTGCCGATACTTGGTGTTTTCTCCCAGCATTTGAGGTATACAACTCAGAGACCATCAGAAGCACGAGGGAGCAGAGATGAAGTGTATGTACCACTGCAAGTCAAGGACAGTTGCTTTCCCATAGACCAGTAAGAGGATTTTCCAGCATGTCGGAATAATGAATAAACAGTGATTGACAAGCAGCTATTGCATACAGCAGCACCAAGGAGGAGGCAGTTGCTATTGTCGGAACAGCCTGGAGTTCCATGATGGTGGAGTGAACTAGGACTAAAGTAAATGATATGTTGTGGGGGAGGTGCAGCGGTGTTTCTTAGATTTAGGGCAGTGGATAGACAGGGAAAGGAAGTCAGAAGCAAGAGCAATAGGTGGTTCACAGCAAGATTCCCTCCACCCAATGTGTAGCCCATCAAGCAGACCTTTGAGTTCTGTTGAAAAGAAGCACATTTTGTTAAATGTTTTCATATTGTACTCAAGAGGACAATACTCCTGAAATACCAGCGTATAGGGAAACAATGTGTTTATACTTAATGAAAAAAGCATGCTGATTCGTTGGCAAGTTGATTCTGACTGGATGAGCTGTTGCCCTCAGAATGCATCAGTTAGAAAATAACTGTTGATTGCCAAGATTTGTTTGAAGTTTAATCAGACAGGTTAATTCTGATTGATCAAGGCATTTGTCCGAGGAAGGAGCCAGAAGAAGGCTGTTTTAAAAACCAAAAGAACTGCGGATGCTGTAAATCAGGAACAAAAACAAAGTTGCTGGAAAAGCCCAGCAGGTCTGGCAGCATCTGTGAAGAAAAATCAGAGTTAACATTTCGGGTCTGGTGACCCTTCCTCAGAACTGTTTTGAGGAAGGATCACCGGACCCGAAGCGTTAATTATGTTTTTCCTTCACAGATGCTGGCCAGACCTGCTGAGCTTTTCCAGCAACTTTGTTTTTGTTCCTGTCCCCTATTTTGTTCAGCTGAAACAGGCAAAGTGTGTTACAACCAAAGGCCTTTCCACTTGCTTTGAACTTCATTCCAGTGGAGGTAAGAAGGCTTTGGGTGCTCCATCACCCTGGCTATTTAAGTGCCCTTCCCATCTCCAAGCTTGCCACATCCAGGGATAGATGATTCTGCCCAACTCTTGGGAAGTGACTCAGAGTCAGAAGTAGCAATGGTCCTAAAGCAAGGGTTGGAGAGTGGCAGAAAGTACGGGAGTATCAACAGCACTGTAAAGGATGCCAGGTAGCAAGGTGACATAAAAAGAGCAGCAAGCAAAGCCAGGAGAATTCTGGATCAGATATGTAGCTTATCAAGACATTAGTATTGTGTCCAAAGAAACGTCTTCATTAAAGTACTGTGTGTATAGGTTTATAGGTATAGGTATCCATTGAATACACAATGATGCAAGGAGGCCAAGTCTCTTGAAATTGCTTAAAACCTGTAAGAATATAGCACTCACCTTTTGTGCAATGAGTTGGAATCAAAATGGCACCATCAAATGTTTTCTATTTTTGATGATTTTTCATACAGTCACTGCCTTTCATAAATACTCGATGACAAAAGATCCAATTTCAAAAGCAGCCCCTTTTTTCTCATTTAAATCTGTACCTTATGATGTTTAAATATTACTTATAAAACTCTTGCTGAGGACATATCAATGTTCAAACCATGTCGTGCTGATAAGCAAGTATCAGTCTGCAGCTGCAATTACGACCTGTGCTATTTGAATGCGGTAAATAGTGTCAATCAATACTCAGGCTCCTGCCCCCAGAACGTTCGGTCTCCTTACAGTTTTTGAACTGGTTAACATTGGGAAGTTAACAGCAAGGTGATGTGTTTTTTTGGACCGAATAAGGAAAGGCTTCTCCATTACACTAGCAAACAACTTTGTCTTCTTTACTGCAAGTTATAAAAATATATTCAAAAAAGGATAAATCATTAGCTGAGCTATTGCCTTTTGTGCTAGAATAGACAGTTTATCAATTTTATAAAATATGTAAATTATTCTGAAATTTATCCAAAAGTAGTGAGCTAATCTACACTTTAAAGACTTCAACTTACAGGAATGCATTTTCTCATCAACAATACGTTATCATGTACCACATAAATCGTAATGTATTTTATTACTGACCTAAAACAGTGCTTGCAAAATCTGTTTGCTAACTAGAACTGTTTAGTGTTGCTGAATTGCGGTGTAACCAAGAAATCCAAATATATTAGAGAGTCAACCAAAAATGTAATGGACACCCAGCCAACCATAGTGCTTCATTCATGCTGAAGGATTGTGTGCAACAATGGATAATATTGCTGGAAATCAATCTTTAACATGTGTCACACAATAAATAGAATTGGCTGAACTCTCAATGGCAACACATGGCTTTGGATCTGCCATCTTCCGCTGTTGACTTTCTGCTGTCAAATTATGATCAGCTAGTTTTCCACAATGTGGCCTTGTGCAGAATTTTCCGCTATTGTCAGAATTTCTGGTCTAGGCAACATAATATGTCTGAAAAAGGTCATTACTAGTGGTGTCCTGCCACAAATTTTGAAATATTTCTAACCAATTTAAACCATTCGCAGCATTCAGCAAACTATTACATGTCAGATTGGTTTTCTGTCTTAGTGGAAATAGCAATCTCAGAGGAACATACACTGTTCCTAAAATCATTTGATAAAAGCGTACACAGACCCAAAAGGAACTTCTCTTATCTCTACTTCTGTTCAACGTCTTCCAACTGCTCACCACCCATCTACCCATCCCAATGAAGGTGTTGTTTCTGCTTCCGCAGATCTACATCAGCTTTTGATTCATCATATTCTTCATGTCTGAGCCAAGGCTTTTAAGTGACATCAGGCTATTAGCGCATGCCAGGCAACTCAGGGAACCCAACATTGACTTCATCCAACATTGTCACCTGCATACTTCCAGCTGGGATCATTGTATAACAGGCAAGAATGGGAATTCTGGTTGATTTCTCTCCCAACCCCTACAGTAATATTCACAGTGATCTCAGCTAAGGTCAGTTAACTCGACACAGAACAAGCAATAACTTGGAGCCTTACAGATATATCTCAATACTTAATTGAGCATTGCATTTATGCAGAAAATGATAACAGACTAATTGCCTCAAGAAACCAAATGCTTCTGCATACCAAAGGATGTCTTTCAGTTTTATTTTAACCAGACATTGATTGTGTTTTTTTTATGTATATGAGTTAATTCACCCAAATCTTTAATACTTTATCCAGAGACACTGTGCAATACAGAAAAAAAGTACATTTTCTAGCCTTTAGAATTGTTTGAAGGTTTCTTACTTTTATGCATATTTCCCCTGTAATTGAATTGTGTGGAGCTTATATTTACCATGAGTGTTTCTCACTGTGCAAAGAACCCCTTAATCTATTTTTCACTGACGAAAATTACAACTGTTCTGTGAATAACTGCTTTTCATAACTTCAAAATTCTACTATAATCTTTGTCTTTTTTTCCACAAATCTTGCGATACATCCTAGAACTCAATTACTATCATTGGAGACTGCTTCATATTGACAAGTTTCATTTAGCTAATAGTCAATAATCATGCTAAAATTCCCGTGCAGTTGAACACTCCTTCAACATGTTCTCAATTCATGTTTTTTGGCCTACTATGGAGAACTACACTTCCATCAACATTAAATTCCCTCTAAGATCTATTAACCAAGTTCACAGCATCTGGAGTGGCCCACTTGCCACCTGCAAATGAGTCCAGATGAAGGAAGAGAAAGCAGATGAATTCATGGCTGAAGGCTTTAGGTTCCTGGGACAGTGAGGCTGGTTCAGGGGTTTTGGGAACTATACAGGCCAGACAGATGCATAAAGGATTGGGAGTCACAGATAGCCCTGGAGAAAGAAATAGTTGTGCATTAAGTGGGGTCTGAGTAACAGACCAAAAGATGGTAATAAATAGAAGCAGGAGAAGGCCATTCAGCCCATCAAGTCAATTCCACCACCCAGTAAGATCATGGCTGATCACAATTATACCCTTAATACCACTTTATTACCTGAACCCCATATCATAGAATCCCTACAGTGTGGAAGCAGGCCATTTGGCCCATCAACTGTACACCAATCTTCTGAAGAGCATCCCACTCAGACCCACTGCCCAATCTTATCCCTGAATTTCCCATGGCTAACCCACCTAGCTTGCAAATCCCTGGATACTATGGGCAATTTAGCATGGCCAATCCAATTATACTACAAATCTTTGGACTTTGGGAGGAAACCAGAGCACCCAGAGGAAACCCACGCAGACAAGGGGAAAATGTGCAAACTCCACACAGACAGACGCCTGAGACCGGAATCGAACCCAGGTCCTTGGCACTGTGAGGCAGCAGTGCTAACCACTGAGCCACCGTACTGCCCCATGTGTCTTGAATCCCTTGTTGATCAAAAATCTGTGTAATTCAGCCTTGAATATTTTCAATGACCGAACCTCATTGCTACGTGCAAAAGGATTATAGAGACTTACAACCATCCAAGAAAGGAAATTTCTCCTCATCTGCCACTTAAATTGGAGATATTTAAATTTATATTTAAATTGTGCCCCCAGTTCCATATATTCCCATGAGAGGAAGTTGCTTTCAGCATCTAGCCTGCCAGGATCCCTCAGATTCTTTCTTGTTTCAATGAGATCACCTCTCGGTTCTTCTAAACGCTACTGTGTATAGGCCCAACCAATCTTCATAAGACCATCAATTTATCCCAAGAATCAACTTATTGAACTGTCTTTGAACTGCTTCCTTAAATAAGGAGGCAATCAAAGAGGCAGATGCAGCCTCACCAATGATCTATATAGCTATGGTTCGACGTACATAGTTGTATCTTCTAACCCTTTGTAATGAAGATGAACATTTTTTGATTGCTTAATGTAGCTGCATAATAACCTTTTGTAACCTATGTACCAGGACACTCAGATCCCACTGTACTGCAGCATTTATAGTCTCTCTCCTTTTAAATAATATTCTGTTCTTCTGTTCTTCCCACCAAATTGGCTAATCTCACATTGTGTCACATCATACTCTATCTGCCAATATTTTTGCCACTTACTTTTTCCATTTGTTGTTTTGCAGAGTCTTTGCACACTCTTCACAACTTGCTTTCCTTCCTATCTTTGAATCATCAGCAAATTTCATTAAATTATAGTCAATGCCTTCATCCAGATCATTCGTAGAGATTATAAATAGTTGAAGCTTGAGTGCTGATCCACATGGTATTCTACTAGTTACAGAGAAAATGCATGAACTAATGCACAGTTCGAGTCTGTCAAAGCCACTCAGCTCCTTACCTCACTACAGTATTCGTCCAAAATGGATACAAGATGTTAGGGAATGATAGAAAAGAAAGAAAGGCAGAGATGTGGCAGTACTGATTACAGAAAACATCATAATGTTGAAGACAGATGATGTCCTGGAGGCATTCCCAGTGAAGAACATTCAGGGAACAATAATCGCGGTGTTGGATAAGGCTGAAGATATGGGAATTGATATGAGATTTTACAGTGGACTGGAATGAATTAACTGTACGCCAGACAGAAACCATTGCAGAAAGCAGTTCTCTAAGGTAAATAGGTTACCACAATCAAGTTCCAGCAGCAGTCAGAAAGATTGAACAGAATGACATTCTAGCTACAATGAAGATGAATCAGGAGGCTAAGTTAAGGTTGAGACCATTAAAGGGAGAACAATTTGCACAAACCAAAGGAATTCAACCACTGCTAGCTGTGTATGGTAAAACCATTTGGATTTGGACAAGTTTCATAAGCAATTTCAAATTAGGAAGTCAGAATGCCATTTTGGCAGATCTGAACTGTAAAAAACGCGGCCCAGGAAATCCTTGATTTTAACAGTAACTCCAAGACTAACAACTGTGAAGTGGTACCCTACTTCAGGAGGCATGGTGAAGATGCCAATGAGAGTTCCAGTATGGCCAGCTGCCAACTCTCCTGGGTAATAACATTTGTGGTTGGTTACAGAACCCAGGATAGTGAAATACTGTTGTTGAAACGTCTCTAGCAGTTAAAGATGTGTATCTTTTACTTAAGTACTTAAGAATTTAAGTTTTATAGTGCTCTAAGTGTCTCCGCTGTATCTTTATCTAACATATATATATCTCACAGAGATGCACAACAAGTATAAGATTTAGACTGGCTGCACAAAAGGCAAGGTAAACCTAAAATAAAAATACTTAATTGCATGAAGGCAAATTAACGTGAGGTGAGAACAGACCTCAAATAAGTTAAATAATTCCAAGTAAGTTAGAATCAAATGTTGACAGGAAAACTGTAAGAGAAGAATAGGCTGTCTTTATAAAGAGAGTAAGAAATGGCAAGTGACAAATATCAGGTTGTTAATACTAGGGAAAACAAGTCTGAAAATAGAAATTCAGAAGAAGGGTGGAAAAATGAAATAAGAATCAAATTGAAAGTACAAAAGGAGACTAATAGATAAAACAAAAGGAAATCCAAACATCTTCCATTGAAATAGCAACAGTAAAGTATAGCAATTTGGGGTGGGTGGAGAAGCACAGACTGATTCAGGGCCAATATGGAAATCTATGCCACGAATGCAGGTGGCATGGCTGAGGTTTAAAATAAATACTTTGCATTTGTCTTCACCAAGGGAGAAGATACTGCCTATGTCATATTGAAAGAGGAGCTAGTTAAGACATGGAAAGCTGTATAAATTGACAAAGGACAAGCTTGGTTGCAGAGTTAATGTCTGTGGAGTAAAAGGGACATTAGTAGTAGGACATGGAGTTAGTTGAGCAACCGGAGTTAACAATGGTGAAAGGTTTTCTTCCAGACTGGATGCTGGCATAAAGTGGGGTTTCCCAGGAGGCAAGACTAGGAACAATGTATTTCTTGATCTCTATCAATGATTTATATCTGAGTGCATAGGGTTTAATTTGAATATATACAGATGACATGAAGAGGAGGATATAACAGACTTCAAGAGGACAGAGAGGCTGGTGGAATGGGTGGATACTGGCAGATGAAATCTAATGCAGAGAATTGTGAAATTATGTGTTTTGACAGGTAGAGCAAAGAAAGGCAATAAAAAAAAGGCACAATTATACAGGAACTTCAGGAACAAAGTTGAGAGAAGGTAAATATGAATTGATGAGAGTGCCAGAACAAGATGAGAAATTATTTGAAAAGACATGAAACATTAGGCTTTTAGAAGGATAGAGTACACAAGCAAGGAAATTATGTTTAATTCTTCTAAAACTGCTTCAACCTCAATTGGGTATTTTGTCCAATTCTGGGAACTACAGTTTAGCAGGAGTATGAAAACTTTCAAGATGGTGCAGAAAAGATTTAGGGGAATGGTTCAAAGGATGAGGGACTTCAGTTATGTGAATGCATTAGACAAGTCAAAGTTTTTCTCTTTAAAAAGGAGAAAGTTAAGAGGGAAATTTGATAAATCTGGTCAAAATTATGAAAGGTCTAGACAGAGTAAATTCAGAGGGCTGCATTTTATCAAAGATTGGCAATGAGTCAATTTTGGGACGTTTCATGGAGAATTTCCCAAAGAGCCCTAGTGAGTTTTCTCATCAATTTGCTGCTGCTCACCTTATTACGTATGGACCACACATCTAAGACACTCTGCTTGTGCTATTGTGTGCTCACCGACAGCAGAAACACTCTCCACCTCTAGGACATTTTGAGATTCATAACCCCAGCTCTTCCTATAGGTCTAACACTACCAGTCAGGAATAACCCTTCACAGCACATGTGGTGGGAGGGAAGTGAAATAGAAATAGCTTCTAAGAGCACATAAGTGGCACTACTAACACTTCAATGGATTAGTTTCTCACCATCACCGATGTATTGGTTCCTTACATTATCACTTATCTGGTCAACTGACATAGAAACTGTAAAAGTGAAGTACTGGAGGCTACTCATCCTGTGCACCATGTTAGAACCCAGTTTAACGCCGTGCAGGACCATTATGATATCAAATCTTGTCACTGTTCAATGCAGGAGCATCACATATTGTAAAAGCTTCAAATAGTCGAAAACAGTTGAACAACTGGAACGCAAATAAAAACAAACGAAAACAAAGCTACATTTACTTCTCAGAATAAACATGGGTTTCTTGTCTTTTATATAACAACAAATTTATAGTCAATGAATGATCACTATGCCCAGCTCACATCAATTGGAAATGGACGTGACTTTGCACCACTCTGAAATGGTGAAGCTGATGTCCCTCCTGCCCAATGTTTTCATCCTCCACTTGGGCAGACTGCTGCTGCTCTCCCAGCTCTTCAGCATCTATCCCCTCAGCCATTTGTCTGCACCAGTTGTGTAAAGCACCAGCATGCTAGGATTGTGTGCCACGCAGGGTTAGAAGAATAGTCCAAGTCAGCAAAGCACAGAAACACAGGGCAAAGCAAGGCAAGACAGAGATGCAGTGAGCATTTCAGTAAGTGCAAAGAGAGTGAGTATTAAGAGAGTAAGCTAAGAGCCCTGTGATGGCCTCTGTTCTGATGCATGAGATGGGTGCCTGTCCCTGCACACAAAGTGTCCTGGCAGCAGCATTGCAATGAAAAATGCCAATGCACTCCAAAGTACCATTCTGAAGTAGTACATTGTAGAAGAGAGTCAGAGATGCACCATGATGAGGTAGTGAGGCTCGAGTGTGTCTGATGCCAACCTCCTTGGAAAAAGGATGCAGGTGGTCACTGTCTGTGGGGCATGTCCTGCAGTGTTGGGCAATGCTGGTCAAGATGGAGGCCTGCAGGAGCACATCGCAAGTGAGCTGTAGCCGCTCAGACATTAGTTAGGATTTATTGCCATTTTTTTCTCCCCACTGCTTCAGAAAATAGAAAACTGTGTTTAAATGAGGTGAGATTAGATAAGAATTAGATGTTAGTGGGTCTCTCACCACTCACTGGTGGAGATTCTTGTCTTGCCATTAAACCTGGGGTGAAAAATCAGACTTTTTTTATCTTGAAGTCTAATACCTCATTTTTCTGAACTCGCCAAATTTTTCCAACTAACACAATATTGCCCACATTATTCAGGAGCTGGAAAGATGTCACCTGTCCCACTGGTAAAAGGGTGAAGAACCAGAAAATGCCAACTTAAAAAATGGGCAAAAAGAACCAATGGAAAACTGAGAAAAAGTCTTTTTATGTAGTGAGTGATTTGGATCTAGAAGGCACTGACTGAGAATCTGGTGGAAAAAGATTCAATCATGGCTTTCAAAATGGAATTGGATAAGCACCCAAAGGGAAAACAATTTCAGGCTTACAGAGAAAAGACAAAGCAGTCAGACTGTCTGAGCTACTCTTGCAAAGAGTAGTACCAATATGATGGGCTAAATGGCCTCCTTCCATGCCATACGTATTTTATGGTTCTATGGTTATCCACATCCACTTGATTTTTATCCAAATATATTTAAATGCTGTCCATCTCAACAGTCTATTTAACTATGTGAACAGTTTGGTCATCACACATGTTATGCAATTCAAGCATTTATGAACTACTATGGAAAATGTTGTGGAAACGCGATGCATCAGAATTTACCATCTGATAAATTTAAGATTTCACTTCTTCAGTCACTAATACCTTTTCATCACAATATTTATTAGTTCCACAATTTTGTAAATACTGTGATGACCATTTCTTTTCCGAATCTGCTTCTCCTCATCATTAAAAGCTACAAGAGTACGTACCAAAATACAAATCAACAGCAGAAGTAGGCCATTTGGCTGATTGGGTCAGTTTCTGTCTTGAATCCCACATTCCCATCTACACCTGCGATAGGGTTAGGGTTAGGTAAACGTTGATAAACGTTGACTCCCTTGCTTAACAAAAATCAATTTACCTCTGCTTTAAAATATTCAGTAACCCAGCCTCCACTGCCTTCTGAGACTGAGAGCTCCAAAGTTTCACTACTCTCTGAGAGAGCAAAATTTCTTCTAACTTCAGTCCTAAAAGGACAACCCCTAATTTTAAAAGCAATGCCCCCTAAATCTGGACTCACCCTCAAGAGGAAAAACCATTTCCATCAAGATGTTTCAGAATCTTCTGAACTTCACTTTGCTAAACTCAAGTGAAAACAAGCCAATCTGTACAACCCTGCCCCCTAAGACAACTGGCTTATTCCAGGTCTCAATCTGGTAAACCTCTTCTCAATCACCTCCAATGCATTTACATCTTTCTTTAAATGAGGAGACCAACACTGCACCCAATATTTGAAATAGCAACTCACAAATGTCCTATATGACTAAAGTATAACATCCATACTTTCATGTTCAACTCCTCTTGTAACAAAGAACAGCATTCCATAAGCCTCCTTGCTGTACCTGCATTCTAACTCGTTGTGGCTCATTCCCTAAAGATACCTTGATTCTTCTCAGAATTCTGCTGTAATTCCCATTTTAGTAATACTCTGCTTTTTTCTTTTTCCTGCCAAAGTGAAAGATTTCGCTTTTTCCTTCTTTGTACTCCATCTGTCAGTACTTTGCTTAACTTATCAACTTTGGTCTTCAACCTCATTAGGTCTTCTTCATACTTTCTTACTTATCTTGATGTCGTCTGCAAATTTAACTACCATGTCTTCGACCCCGTCATCTAAGTCATTGATATAAATTGTAAAAGTTTAGATTCCTATGGGACACCACTTGTCAAATCCTATCAATCAGTTAAGACTCCTCTATGCATATTCTCTCTTTTCTGCAAACCAACATATTATCTCCTACATCATGTGCTTCTAGTTTGTACATAACCTTTTATGTGATATTTTGTCAAGTGCATTCTTAAAATCCAAATATCGTCTGCCTATAAATGGCTCTTTACAGTGCATGTTACTCCTCGAAAAAACTCCAATAAATTAGTTAATCATGACTTCCCTTTCACAAAATCATGCTGACTCTTCACAATTACCTTGACTGGCCAGATAGAACCTCCTTAATAATCAATTCTAATCCCTTCCCCATGACAAACCTCGAGATTATTGGCCTATAGTTTCCCTTTTTTTGCCTGTTCTCATTCTTGAATGGAGAAGGAATATTTGCTATTTTCCAGCCTGATGGAATCTTTCCATAATCTAGCAGATTTTGAAAATTTAAAGTCACTGCATCTGGTTGAAGGCAGTTGCAAGAAATGAATCAAAGAAGTCTGGAATTTGAGATTGGTTGGACTATGCAAAGGAAAAATATTTGCTCAACTGGGACATGTTCAAGTCTCATCTGTTAATGATGTAGTTCATGATATGAGGTCAATACACATTGACATTGGAGATATTCTCAACTGTCTTATGAGTACTCTCCTCCCTTGGATGTATGTATAAATAAATCTCTCATGGATTAAATTCAAAAGACGTGGAACAATTGGATTTTGGAAAATGAAAGAACATTTATGACAAGTGGAAATCTGACAGTAATCTCACTGATAACATTGTCCCAATGAATCACAGATGCATGAAATGCACATGATAACAATATTGATGAGAAATAATTTCTAAAGTGTGGAAGATCGAATGCATTCATCAGCACCAAAGCCAATTACTTGTAGAATGGTGATGATGAAGTTACTGGCATTACAGATATGATGTAGACAAGAAAGATTGATATGTCATGACATTGCTAGGAAGAATGCACTAATAATCATGCCCCACTGCTGCACAAGCCATTACAAATGAAATCCTAAGTAGACCACTAAAATGACTAAGTTGGTTGACTTACTGATATTCAGGGCAAAAGCAATGCATAGGTTTTGTCATCAACAGAAATTAACTCTATTAATTGTAACAGACTTAACTTTCACAAAAGATAGAGAAACAAAAGATTCGTTATCTAGTATAAAACCAGAAAGTGCTGGAGAAACTCAGCAGGTGTAGCAGCATCTGTAGAGAGAAAAACACAGTTTAACATTTTGAGTCCAGTGACCCTTTGTTACTGGACTCCATACATTAACTCTGTTGTTTTCCCTATAGAAGTTGCCAGACTTGCTGAGGTTCTCCAGCACGTTTTGTTTTTGTTTTAGATTTCCAGCATCTGCAGTTCTTTATTTTTAATTCCTAACCTAGTACTATGCAACTTAAACTATGCCCCTTTAAAAGAAAGCCCAAATACATACATATTCATTCATGATTAAGACAGACAGTTTGACTCAGATACATGGAGAGACAGAGAGGGAGAGTGGAATGTTTTCAGTTCACAAACTCTGGATGCCTCTGCTTTCCCTTGCATGTGCATGTGTGTTATGAAGGTCACAGTTGGAAAATGTCACTCTAGTGTATAACGTCACTCCTGTACTGAGGTAAAAGAACACTCTTGCTCTATGTGCTGGAAGCCAGCTAGCTAGCAGGACGGACAGAATAAAACCAAAGTGAAGGTCTCTCTTGCTCAGAGTGTTGCCAACCAACTTACTTAAAAAGGAAATCGCACAAAAGGATTTCAAATAATGGCAAAACCAAGAATCCCAAAATCTATTATTCAGTTATCAACCATCCTCTGTCTCCTCTTCATGAACCACTCAATAAGATTGATTCATATTTCTTTTAATTTTTATCTTTTCATGTACTCACTTCTATTTTTAAAACTGTCTGAATATGTGGTTATTTGTCCTTTTCATATTTAGTACTGAATAAATTCACTCCTTTGTGAACTCAAGAAAACCTAGTTAAATTGACTCATTTTAAAACATAAGTTCACTTGGTCAGAGAGAAAGGCATCCACAAAGGAAGGATCCTTTTCAGGTTAACTTTATTGTGACCAAAAAAGGGGGCAGGTGAATAAGGGGGACCCAGATCATCCCTCCTCACCTGGATTTGGGGTATATGTCTGGAAACATAATAATGAGGAGAACATCTCCTGGGGTTCAATCATAACACTTACCATGTTATATAATAATTAAATGTTAGAGAGTTAATATGAATTATTTAGTGTTTTTTCTCATCATTCCATTATGACTATTCCATTGGGCCCAAATCTAGAATGCATGTCAATCCCTCAGAAACAGCACCAATATAAAAATCAAACTACTGACTTTTGGCATAAAGTATTGATCTCAAAAATTTGACTCTGATAGTATGTTTTGCAAAGATTTTGTTTGGTTTTTATGACAGAACATGCAACAGGCTGATTATTTTTTATAGAAATATTTGTGATCCTTTGGGTAGAAAAACATTGCTGGTCATAATACACTCCATAGCCCAATACTCAGCTGTAGAGACCAGATAGGTTCCTGACTCAGGACTGATATTAGTCATGACTTTCCAGGTTTCTTCTGTTTCTCTGTGATTGAAAGCATGATAAATCATGATAGAATGCCAAAGAAGTACAGTCTTCCCTGTGTCCACAGTGACATTGAAAAACCCCTATTAAAATTATAAGGCTTATAATTTTGACATAGTCTTTCACCAGTAACCGGCAATAGACCATCTGCCTAGATTTTTTTTCATTTTTTAACTCTCCTCTAGTAGTGATACACTCAGCTGCAGCTGGCTACGTAGATAGAAATAAAAATGTGATGAAAAAGCAGGGTTAAATAAAGGTGGGCAAAAGTAAAACAGAAAAGGGAAAAAAAAGAAAAATTTAATGTAAAAAAGTGAAGGAGATGAAAGGGGAAGTCAGACAAGAGTAATAATATCACTTTCATGTTGTTTTGAAAAATGAGATGTTTCAGAAAGTGAAGTAATGAAATAAATCATGCATCATTTTGAGTAGGTACTGCAGAATGATTGAGCCAAATGAGCAGCATTGTAAAGTTAACCACAGTTTATTCACGTTGAATTCTCTAACCTAAGTATTTTGAAGAGCCTGACCAGTACAGCATATTATCATTCATAGTTTGTCTTTGCAATACTTCACACCTCTTCAAAAAATAGTAACATAGTAGTTAGAGTTGTTAATTAAAATTTTAACAACTGCAGGAGAAAAAACACAGATGGAAGGTCCATTGAAAAAGCTGTCTGTTATATAAGAAGCAACCAGAGAGGGGGAGTAGGTGTTAAAGTGTAAGTGAACTCTTCACAGTCACACGATTCATTCCGAGAGAAACAAACGTTAACTTGCTTGCTGATGGGAGATAACACATTGGCTTAAATAGTCAAATCCTTGGCCTGCACTAGGTCTATACCAAACAGCCAGGCAA
Organism: Rhincodon typus; assembly: GCF_021869965.1. NCBI lineage: Eukaryota > Metazoa > Chordata > Chondrichthyes > Orectolobiformes > Rhincodontidae > Rhincodon > Rhincodon typus. The sequence continues at coordinate 29,043,384 of NC_063341.1, read as the reverse complement.
GACAGTACCCTGAGGCTCTACAGTCTCTTTCACAAAGCTCTTGTATGTGTGAGTACATTATTGCCTAGCCTGGTAAAGGGAGCTTAGAGAGGATTTGTAGCTCAGCAGGAAGGACAAAGAAAAATGCTTCCTAATAAATTATTTACAATCTCACAATCCCTTTTGTGGTAGTGTTGCTTAGTTTGCTTCGATGATTTTGGGTCCTGCGTTTTCATATTGAGAGTTTCACATACGATCTCACCTCCAGAGAGCAGCACAGATCCTGACCATGCTGCTCCAGATAATGACATTAATTAATAACTTGTCATAATTCAGAACCTGAAATGAAGGCCTTAAGAATGCTCACCATCAGCAGTCAGGTCAGTAAACTAGGACACAGCAGATGATGTCCAGGTGTTATGCAGGCTGGCAAAGCAGGAAACTTATTGAAATTGCCGCGACCCAGGTGCAGCACTTTTTTAACACAACATTTATGCCAAAAAGCACGTTTCTCTTTGACAGTGGTGCTCTTCAGTAATTCACTGACTTTTCATTGTCCTATCTGTACTTGCATAAATCACTTCTGCATTTTTTCTGGCTATCTTTTTCTACATTGTATTCACAGATTTAGTGGCATTTCAAATAGATAAACACAAGCAACATCTATCAAGGCAACAAAAAAAGAGATGGGGGGAGGGTGTGGAGGGGGCTTAATCATAGCTAGAGAATCCAGGTCCTCAGCATCTCCATTTACCTTGAGATAAATATATTCCTGTGACCACTGGAGCACAGGGTGACAAATCACCCCAGTCAGCTGGGTTGTGCAAGTGCTTATTGGCCTTTCTTTAAGTGGTCTTACCCTTCAATGAAAAGAATGGAGCTTGTCAAGCAGGACCAGATTAAAGTTAAAAAAAGAAATGATCTGTTATTAGAAGACACCTACAGTGAATACTGAGAAAGAAAATTAATATGAATTCAATTTTTTTTCTCCAGATATAATTGAATACTAGATTTTTATTTCAAAAACTTATTTTAGCTGCCTTTTAAAAAGTCACTTTAGTTCGTTTAGCGAGCTGATGTAAAAACACAGCTTAATTGAACGGGTTTGCAATTAAATGTGTAAATGTCATGAGTTGATTAAATCAGCTCTATTTCAAAAACAGTCATTAGCTTTTGACATTTTCATTGCTCACTTTTTGTTTAACAAAGAAATCATTTATGAATTTTAGCATTTCACAAACTTGATTTGTTTCTTTGTCCTTTGTACTTGGATAACTTTGATGCTTTTTTTTGTTTAGTTTTGAAAGTTCATGACATGGGAATAACCTTTCTATTTTAACATTAACAACTCTTTTATAACAATAAAGGATTGGAATTAACCATCTTTGAGGCAGTATTATTAAACTCTATCCATTAATATAAATGGCACATTTTTCAAACATTGAAAGCTTGACCTTGAAGAGACACAAGAAGCAGGTTCAGATTTATTTAGAAGTGAAATACCAATCAAAGATTTACCCTGCAAAAATTCCAGACAACTACACCTTCGATCGTGGACAAACATTTGCCCATCAAATTGACCTGTTTGCTGAAGAAATTCACAGTGGAGATCGAGTTAGCTGATGCGAGTATGGGGAGGGAAACTATTTGTCAACCATTGGGTTGCTCAGAGGGCCCAAGGTAGAAATGGCTTTCATCACTGTCTAGTTCTGAGACTTGCCCACACGTTGAACTTAGAAGGAGATACAGCTGGCTGTACACAAATCATAAAAATGATGAGGGAAGTAGGACATTGGTGTAAAGAAAATAAAAAAAAGGACGCAGAAAAACACTGGAGGCAGAAATCTGGCCTTGAGAAACTATAAACTACTAATGCTAGATGCTCGACAACATTATAAATCAGCTCGACTTTCAGAGAAATCTCAATGATTTTTTTTTAAAAGAGCTTATTTTCCACATTTTGGTGCAATATCATTTGCTTGTGATTTTTTTTTGGTAGTTTCATTAGCTAAAGATTGAGACCTACAAGATTAGAAAATTGGTAATAATTTGAACAAAGGAATGAATGTAGTTAGTAAAAGACAGCATTTGCCAATTGTGCCACAGGAATCGCCTCTATATTGAAGGCACAATATTTCTTGTTCCCTTGCGTGTATGTGAAGGTATTAAAGTTCCAACATCAAAAGGAGAGACAGATGTGCACACAGTCCGGTTTTCATCTGCCAGCGGCTTGTTTTCTATTCCAACAGCCCTGTCGCTCTTACTCTCTATGTCTCTCAGATGAATGTGTGGATTCTACACTTAGTTTGTCTGAACTCCTTCCAGGTCAGGGGAGCAGCTGTGACTACATCGTACTAATATTACCTTACTCCAAGCACATTGGATGCCAAAGGTCACATTCATGTGACATTTTTCATCATTGGTTACTAGTTGTCAAAATGCTTTCCTTGCTCTGTACTCTGACTTAAAAAGAGTCGAGCGCTATGAAGTAGTAAGCTGAAGTGAGTTACTGCAAGCAGTTCCAGCCGAATATGGATTCCACTCTCCACTTAATATGTGTCTAGGCATTTATGGTTTTGACATTGTACATCCCACGTTGAAAAAAAATTTTAAGCATTAATTCCCCAATAATTTTCTTCAACTAATTCAGAAAGTATTAATATTTGCTGATCCACGGTCTCATTGGTACTGACCATACTGCAGTATTCCACCTATAAGTGGCTTTGATTCCTGTTCAGTCAGGATTGTGGTAATATAGTATAAGGATTGACAAGCTATTCTGCCACAGCAGGTCTCAGTCAATATGAGACAGTCTTCACATGATGTCTGGGTGTATTTTTCTGAATGGCGCTTAGCGGCAGAAAAGCAGCCTGATTTGACTACCTTACTTATGGGACTCTGTAGTTAATTAACACCCATCTACTTCCTTATGATCAACAAACAGCACAGACATAGGGTGAAGTAAGGATCAATGCCAAAATGTCTAAAGCTACTCACGATCTAGGAACATAGGAATAAGCCATTCTTCTCCTTGACCTTTATCTACCATTCATCCTGGGAACTAACTGTAAATACCCTTGCCTGGTTCATTTCAAGTTTAAAACCCATCCCTGGAAAAAACAAATAAGGCTTATACATTGTCAAGTATGAACATAAATTAATGGGCAGGAAACATAAACAAACATACCTCACACTCATAATGGTTACAGAGAAAGTAGGAACTGCCGATGCTGGAGAATCTGAGATAACAAGGTGTAGAGCTGGATGAACACAGCAGGCATTTCTGAAGAAGGGTCCAGACCCAAAATGTCAGCTTTCCTGCTCCTCTGATGCTGCTTGGCCTGCTGTACACTTTGTTATCCCACACTCATAATGGCTGGGATATCCAACTAGACACTTATCAACCTCCCCTCAACACCTCACCTCCCCGTCCCTCCTCATCAAAACCATGTAACTACCTAACAGGCAAAACTTCCAGTGAAAAACCCACCTACAAACCCCTTAAGAGAGCACTTCAGAAGAACCAGTTCACTGCCATTCAGAGAGAATTTGTTATGGTAAATGTTGAGAAGATATTTCTATTAGTGGGCGAATCTTGAGCTAGGGGACATAGTTCAGAATTAGGGGACACTCATTTAAAAGGAAATGCAAAATAATTCCTTCTGTCCATGAAGGTAGTGAATGTCAGGAATTCTCATCTTCAGATATTTGTGGAGGCTAGACCACTGAAAGTATTTATAAAGGAAATAGATAGATTTCTGATATGACAGTGAATTGAGTTAAGCTGACATGAAAGAGGAGTAGAGGTGGGAGGCAGATCAGCTATTTTGATGTGACAGTCATAATGTGTTGAATGGTCCATGTTTGCTCCTATTTCTTATATCCGTTATGTTCTTTAGTACCTCAAGGACAGGCAGCAGCCTAGGCATGGTCGTGAGGGTGACATGGCAACTAGTCAACCACCTTCCAATTGAATCTTGGTTCTCTGCCCATGTACCCTGTAAAGTGACGTGGGTTGAAAGAGAAGGAAGCCAACATTACTGTTGTTCCTGCTGTACCCTCTGCTCATTCCCCCTCAATTGTATCAATCTGGCTCATTTAGTCGTTCTTTTGCCTTTGAAACACAAGATCTAAGGTTCAAGTCCCTCAATAGGGTGTGAGTGCATAGAAACCAAGGCTGTTTCTCCTGTGCTTCACTATGGGAGAATGTGCCTTTCAGATAACAGATTAAATCAAGGAGCCAGCTCCCCGTCTTCATAGATGTAATCAATCCCATAGCACTATGTTGCAGGAGAGCTATACCAGTGATCAGGCCAGCATCTATCCCTGTATCACCATCACAAAAACGAGTTAAATACACTATATGGTGAAATAAGGTCTCACTTAAGCCCTGTACAACTGCAGAAATATTTCCTCACTTTTAAGTTTTAAACTTCTTGTGATGAAGCTCAATATTCTAACAATCTTTTCATAACTTTTACCCCTGGGCCCTCTTTGTTTTTTCATTACCTGGTACAGATTATATTCTTACATATCATTTTTTCACCCATTCTTGTTTCTATTATAGAAAACATCAGCCACTATCATTTTCATTCATTTCCATATCAGTGTCATTTTGCAAAGTTCCAACCAATTCACAAATCAATGTATATCTGAATTTAGTTCAGTTTGCAAACTTGGATATGTACCTCTCTGTTCCCAAATTCTGGTCATTGATATGTTATGATTCAGCATTGGAGAACACCATTTGTCATTGCCCAGAATTCAGATGATGTCCCTTCTATCCCTTTCTGCCCTCAATCTTTCAGCAAGATTAGACCTCTCCATAGAGTCAAGAAGTGGTGTCATGGTAATGTCACTAGACACTAATGGCTAGGCTAATATTTTGGGGACTTGTGTTCACATCTTAGCATAGCAGATAATGAAAATAGAATTCAATAAAATCTGGAATTTAAAACTAGTACAATGGTGACGATGTTGATTGCCATTAAAAAAAACTACCTAATTCATTAATGTCCTTTAGGGAGTGAAAATTTGCCACTCTCATCTAGTCTGGCCTATGTGTGACTCCAGGCCCATAGCAATGTGGTTGACTCTTAAATGTTCTCTGAAATGGCCTAACAAGTCACTCAGTTGTATCAAACCCACTACAAAGTCTAAAGAAAAGAATGAAGTCAGATGGACCGGCTGACATGGGCATCAGCTCCAGAAATGACAACAAATAAACACTACCCTGTTGATCCTGCAAAGTCCTCCTTACCACTATCTGGAGCAGTCCCACAGTCTAGTCAAGCAACAGCCTGACATAGTCATTCTCACCGAATCATTCCCAATATACAATGTCCCAATTGAAACCATCACCATCCGTGGGTATGTCCCGTCTCACCAACAACGGAAGCACAGCGCAATACAATTGGGAGGGATTTTCCCTGGGAGTTCTCAGCATTGACCTCTGAGTGTTTGAATTCTCAGGACATCAGGTCAAACATGGACAAAGAAACCTCCCGCTGGTTACCATTAACTGCAGGTTCCACAAATATCTCCATCCTCACAATAGATAAGGCATCAATCTTCAGCCAGAAGTGTTGTGTGGATAATCTATCTCCGCTGCCGCTTGAAGTCCCAAGCACCACAGATGTCAGTCTTCAACCTACTGAGTTCACTACAGTTCTGAGGAAGGGTCACCGGACCTGAAACATTAACTCTGTTTTCTCCTTCACAGATGCTGCCAGACCTGCTGAGCTTTTCCAGCAACTTTGTTTTTGTTCCTGAGTTCACTACATGTGGCTGAAGGCACTGGATACTGCAAAAGCTGTGCGCTCTGAAAACATTCAAGCAAAAATACTGATAACTTCTGCTTTGGGACTAGCTATGCATCTAACTAAGCTGTTCTAGTCCAGGTACAAAACTGACATAGACTCAACAATGTGGAAAATTGTCCGGGTGTGTCCTGAGCACCAAAATCAGGATAAATCAAACTAGGCGAATCAGCCTACTATCCATTATTATATCCAATCTGTTGGAAGAGATGATTGACAGTGCTATCAAGTGACACATACAAATGAATAACCTGCTCACTAACTCTCAGTTTAGATTCTGCCAGGGCCACTCAGTTTCTGACCTCATTACAGCCTTGGTTCAAACATGGACAAAAGAGGTGAGTTCAATAGGTAAGGTGAGAGTGACTGCCCCAGACATCAAGGCCACATTTGACTGCTTGAGGATTCAGAAGCTCGAGTAAAACTGGAGTCAATGGAAATCAGAGGAGAATTCTTCACTGGTAGATGTCATATTTAGCATGAAAGAAGATGTTGTGGTTGTTGGAGGTCAGTTATTTCAGCTCCAGGAGATCTCTGCAGGAGTTACTCAGGGTAGTGTCCTAGGGCCAACCATCATCAGCTGCTTTATCAATGACTTTGCCTCCATCATAAGATCAGACGTAGGGACGTTAACTGATAGTTGCACAATGTTCAGCACCAATCACAGGTACTCAGAAATTGAAGCAAGTAATCTGTGTCCTAATGCAGCAAGATCTGGAAAAGATCCAGGCCTGGGCTGATAAATGGCAATGAACATTTGCAACCTACAAGTGCCAGGCGATGACCATCTCCAACAAAAGAGAATCCAACCATTTGCTCCTTGATATTCAATAGCATTGTCATTGCTGAATCCTCTAACACCAACATCCTGTGGATTACCAGTGACCAGAAACTGAACTGGACCAGCCATATAAATACTGCGTCTACAAGAGTAGGTGGGAAGCTGGGAAATTTGTGTCACCTCCCAACTCCCCAAAGCCTGTACTCCAGCTTACAATGTACAAGTCAGGAATGTGGTGGAATACTCCCAACCTGCCTGATGAGTACAGCTCCAAAAACACTCAAGAAGCTTGATACTCTCAAGGGCAAAGCAGCTGCTGTTTGGCACTCAATTCACTATCTTCAACTTTTACTCCTCCGCCACTGACTCACAGTGACAGCAGTGTGCACCATCTACAAGGTGCACTGCAGTAACTTATCAAGACTCCTCCTGCAGCATCTTCAAAACCCATGACTTCTACTAGCCAGGAGAGAAAGTAAAGAAGATGCATCAGAACACCATCACCTCCAAATCCTCCTCCAATTCACGGATCATCCTGACTTAGAATTATATCACCATTCTTTCATTCCTTGCCAAAATCCTGGAACATCCTTCCTAGCAGCTCTAGGGATGTCCCTACAACACAGTGACTGCAAGTTTCAAGGCAGCATCTCACCACCATCTTCTACAGGACAATTACTGATGGGCAGTAAGTGCTGGCCCAGCCTGCAACAACCATATCCAATGACCAAATAATAAAAGTAGGCTTGTTTCTAGTTCTATTTACTGAAATATTAGCTCATAACTTCTTGTATGAAATCCTATCAAATGGGTGCTGAAAATCCATGTTGTGAATTTTGGTAATGTTTCTCAAATTGACATTACATTTATTGACTTTTGATTAAGACTTATAATGTCACTTCCTCACTGTTTGAATAAAGATATAATTTTTGCTGCTTCTTGGTGAAAATTGAAAGAGTGCACCTAATTTATCCCAAATTTCCTTACCTCCATATTTTAATCCCATGAACTGAAAACACTTTGATGCTGAGGATTGCCTAATTTCCATGTAATGGTTTCATTCATTAAATGTTTTATCATTCGTATTGGTTTCTTGCCTTCACTCGTCTTTGTCTAACTTGAGTTCATGATATCCTCTTCTCCACTGCGAGGACATAGGCAAAATATTCATTTCATTCTTTTCTCATCTTCAGACTTCTACCATTGTTATTCTTAAACTGTTTTGATTGACCTACCTACCAATTTGCCAAGGGCTTTTGTTTTTCAGCTGTTTTCATATCCTTTGTCGCTTCCCCTTTTTGCCCTTATTATTCATTGATCTTCATTTCTTGGTGTTTATAATGCCCTATTTCTCAATTTTGCACAATTTCTTAATTTTAAGTATGTTCCCTCCTTTCATTTGATATCAATCATACCATCATATCATCCTAGCAATATCCCTATGGTATTTACTTGTTTTATAGTGTACCAATTCCTTCCAAAATAGACTCCACTCTTGACCCATATATTTACCAATTAATACTCGATCTGACATTAACACAGAAAGTGTTGGAGAAATTCAACAGGTTTGGCAGAATCTGTGGAGAGAAGAAGAGAAATACCAGACTTGGAATGTTAATTTAGTTTCTCATTGAGAAATTAACATTCCAAGTCTGGTATTTCTCTTCTTCTCTCCACAGATTCTGCCTAATCTGATGAGGTTCTCCAGCACTTTCTGAATTTATTTCAAGTTTTCAGCATCCACAGTACTTTGCTTTTATTTAATATTTTCTGTGATTCCATTCCAGCTGATTATTCCACATCTTCTCAAAGATGGCCTTAGTTAAGTCTTTGTTATCATGGGCACAGATCTCAAAATTCTCTGTTATTACCAGATTGTTAGCATTCTGATTGATAGCTTATACCTTTTGAGTTAAAGACTTGCTTCTCTCGGAAGCTATGTAGAATGCAAACCATAAATCTACTCTCTTTCCTATCTGTGTTGTGATTTCTCTTCCAATGTTGATATAGAATCCCTACAGTGCTGAAACAGGCTATTCAGCCCATTGAGTCTACACTGAACCTCTGAAGAGCGTCCACCAAACTAACACCCCTACCCTGTCCCTGTAACCCTGCATTTGCCATGGCTAAACCACCTAACCTGCACATCCCTGGACACTGTGGGCAATTTAGCATGGCCAATCCACCTAACTTGCACTTTTTTGAACTGTCGGAGGAAATTGGAACAACTGGAGGAAACACACGCAGACATAGGGAGAATGTGCAAACTCCACACTGATAGTCGCCTGAGGGTGGAATTGAACCCTGGCCCCTGGCACTGCAAGGCAGCTGTGCTAATCACTGAGCCACCTTGCTGCCCTTATAATAGTTATAGGGCGAAGTTTCCGATTACCACAGTTTCTTTTACAGGTCTCTCTTTATACCTATTCCTGCTAGTTTACATTGTGGAAGTCTATAAAGGGCACAAGTGTTTTGTATTCCTTTCCGTTTTGTAGCATTATCAGCAGATATTTCACCTGCTAATTTACACTTACCCAGATTTACTAAAGAAATTCTAAAATTAAAATCATATGACTAGGAGATACAGATAATTGAGGGAAAAAGAAGTTTAAGGTATGTTTTATTTTAAAATGTAAGATAATGTTTTAAATGTACTCAAGCTGGAGTGGGAAGAATATGATGGGATGGGAGGGACGTTTTACATTTTGTATTTTGAATAAGATTGCAAATTGCAACCATTATCATTAATTTCAGGGTCAACAGTATTGAGTCAGAGATTAGGTTTAGTGGATAAAAGGGCAAGAAAATAGGGGGATAAAAGGGCAAGAAAATAGGGGAAGAAAAGCAAAACAGGAGCAGAGAGGCAAATTTCAAGTTTCAATTTATTGCTATCACAAAAATTGATCTACTTTTTGATGCCAGATGTACATCTGAAATTGTAAGTTCAAACGTAGGAAAAGTTCAAACAGATAATTTCTCAGAGGAACAGAAAATAAAGACTGAATTTTAAGCTCAGGACTATTTACTCCCTTGTCAAAAATGTAATTTTAGGCTGGAGTAGATGCAGTGTAGAGTTTCTCACAACACCAGTTCTTTATCAATGTGACTGAGGCCCATCGTCAAAACAGCTCACACTGCAGTGACACGACATTTCACTTCTTAGTATGATCTATCCCTACAGCTTCTCTCAGCAAGGTTGGCCAATCGGCCCCAATGAATACAAAATTGAAGCCAGTTTTGTTCTCTAGACTTATATCCACTAGAAATTAGATCAAGACTGTCTAAGTTAATTTGCCTAGGACTTTTTCCAGCCGCAGACAATGAGAAAGAGGAGATATCCATCTGTCAGGGCTGGACTGAACCCAGCCTCCACTTTCCATGATATGGCATTATTCTAACCAACTGTTCTATCAAGTCCATGTTGTTTCAATTTATTCTTAGGCACTTACTTATGAAAGAGAACTGTTTTCTTTGTGTGCCTAGCTAAAACAACAATGGTACTCCAGAAAGAGGACATGGCCAGAAGCCACGCCAATTACCAGTATCAGGAACTTAATTTATAAGGGAAGGGATTTGATTTGATTTTCTTACTTTAAAATTAGACCAAAATGAGCTAAACAAAATTATCAAGATAGTGAAGGAAATTGCCACAATTGGTTCAGTGGAACTCTTCATTACGGTAATGGATTCTGTTACCTTGGATCACAAAGAGTTAAGACAAAGGCAACAACATTCATTCTTAAGTCACATTTTGTCATCTGTTTTCTCAAGACTTCTGAAAATGAGCTGAGAAAGGTTTTCCCTGGTTGGAGATTGCGGGGTGACCTTATAGAGGTTTATAAAATCATGAGGGGCATAGATAATGTGAATAGCCAAGGTCTTTTCCCCAGGGTGGGTGAGTCCAGAACTAGAGGGCATAGGTTTAAGGTGAGAGAGGAAAGATTTAAAAGGGACCTAAGAGGCAACTTTTTCACACAGAGGGTGGTGCATGTATGGAATGAGCTGCCAGAGGAAGTGATGGAGGCTGCTACAATTACAACAGTTAAATGCCATCTGGATGGGTAAATGAATAGGAAGGGTTTAGAGGGATATGGGCCAAATGCTGGCAAATGGGACTAGATTAATTTAGGATATCTAGTCAGCATGGACGAGTTGGACCGAAGGGTCTGTTTCCGGGTTGTACATCTTTATGGCTCTATGTTGACCACTTCTGGATTAAACCGTTCTTCAGGGCCTTACTCATGTTCCTTTCTCAATTCACTTTCCAGGTGTTGACTGGATTGCAATCAGGAATTGCCTGATTTCCTTTCCCTGGCGTAGGAATGCTAAGACAACTGTTAAGCCCGTTCTGCAATCATTGTGTGATTAAGAAATTTTGTACTGAGACAGTACCAAATCAGAGACTTTATGATCTGTGTGACTCAGCTACATCTGCTTTTTCTAACTGAGCCATTAAGGAAGCAGAGCATAACATTTTAACACATGGATTAATAAACTACTAACAAAGAAAGATGCAAAGTTTATCAAATAAATAGATTTAAGCAGCAACAGGACATATTCCTTAATTAAGGGGATTGGAGAACATTATAAGGAGAGAGCTAGGTGGAGCTTTTTATATTCTTTCCTGGTATAAGGGTCCCACTGGCCAGGCCAACATTTGTTGCTCGTGAGAAGGTGATGGTGAGCTGCTTCGTTGAATTATTATCATCCATGTGCTGTGGGTTCACCCATATTAGAGGGGGTTTCAGGATTTTTGATCCAGCAATAGTGAACAGTGATACAGTCCAAGGCAGGTGGGTCTGTTGCTTGGAGGGGAAATTGCATGTGGTGTATCTACTGCCCCTGTCCTTCTAGATGGTGGAGTTACATTTGAAAGATGCTTTTTAAAGAGCTTTGGTGAGTTGCTGCAGTGTATCTTGTTGATGGTATCTGTGCATCTGATAGACATGGCACAACACACTATGAGAACAAATTGAACTGGCCAGTCTTGTTATAGAGTCTTGGAAGCATGGATAGTATAGTGCAGAAGGAAATCATTCAGCCATCCTGCCCGTGTTGACTTGTTGAAAGTACCATCAAAGCAGTCACACTTCCTAACACTACCCCATAGCCTCACAACTTTTCCCTATTAGATATTTCAAACAATTCTCTTTTGGAAGTTATTGCTGAATCTGCTTCCATGGCCCTTTCAAACCATGTTTACCAGTTTTTTTTTAAAAAGAGAACCCAAAGAACTGTGGATACTGGAAATCAGAAACAAAAGCCGAATTTGCTGGGAAATCTCAGCAGGTCTGGCAGCATCTGTGACGGGAAAGCAGAGTTAATGTTTTGGATCCAATGACCCTTCTTTAGAAGATTCTAAAGGGTCTGAAGAAGGGTCACTCAACCCGAAATGTTAACTCTGATTTCTCTCCACACATGCTGCCAGACCTGCTGAGCTTCTTTCAGCAACTCCAATTTTTGTTGCACATTGATAAAGCTACCAGACTAGTAATGTAGAATTAGATTCAATTACTAGAAAATAACATCTAGAATTAAGAGTTATTCTCGATGGAAGTGATCGTGAAACCATTGTTGATTTCCTTAAAACCCATCTGATTCACTAATGTCCTCTAGGGAGGGAAATCTGCCATCTTTACCTTAATGTAGCCTCCCTATGACTCCAAATGCATAGTAATGTGGTTGACCCTTAACCACCCCCTGAAATGGTCTATTAAGCAACTCAAGCTAAGGGAAAGTAGAGATGGGGAGAAAAATCCGGTAATGACCATGAATGAATAAAGGAAAAAGAAGTTTTTCTACTTGTGACTGTGAGTGTATGTTCAAGTGAAAATGCTTCTTCCTTAGAGTTCTACTTTTACCCTCGCTCTTTATCCTGAGGTTGCAGTCACTGCATATGAAGCAATTCACAAGCATCTGAAAGTACAAAGGCAGCAAAGAACAGTGGAAGGTGGTCATGGAAGCATTTTGTGAAGTCCTTTACGGAGACAGTGTTCTAAGGTACTGGCACAACAGTCACTGAACCTGTTGCAACTGGCTTCACTGAAACTATCCGGAATGATGGTATGTTCCTGGTTAATGCACAGTCCCAGTGCTGACAGCACCCTGATTCTACAATATTGTATGAAGTACAAGCTGCAGGTAGTGAAACCATGGAACCCTTATGTCCAGCCATAGCTCAGTTACAGTACTCTTGCCTGTGAGTTGGAAAGTTGTGGGTTCAAGTTCTACTCCAGGGCCCAAGCACAAAATTCTAAACTGACACTCCAGTGTAGTATTGAGGGAATGGTACATTATTCAAGTTATCTTTCAGACAAGACAGTAAGCTGAAGCCCCACTCTGCCCCCTCAGTTGAACGTAAAAGATCCCATGGCAGTAATTTGTAGATGAGCACGGCAGTAATCCTGTGTGTCTTGGCTAAGGTGAATTCTTTAATCAATATCACAAAAACAGATTATCTGATCTGTACCACATTGCTATTTTTGACAGCTTGCTGTGTGGGAATTGGCCGCATGTTTCCTAAGTAACAGCAATAATAAACTTCAAAATTACTCCACATTACTTCATCACTTTGGGAGATCTTGAAAGGCAGTATCTAAAGGTAAATCTTTCTTTTTTTTTCTCTTGCCTTTGAATCAACCATTGAAACAGACCAACCAATAGTTCATTTGATTGGAAATACATTTATATGACTTATAACAGTTTTTGTGAAGCTGTCACATTAGTGCCTTAAACAGTTCTTATGAAGAAACTATGAGAGTGTGTGGCTAAATCGTGGATCATTTGTTGCTGAGCATCATCAAGCTCTAAGTAGATAGACTGACCAAAATGATAGCTATAAAAAGGGGGTGAAGCTATCTTCACAAAACTAATAGATGTGATGGAGAGAAAACAAGACACCAGAGGCAAGAAGGAAGCAAGGAATCATCCAACAGACAGATTTTCTCTTGTATCCCAACCAGGAGTGCAGGGGAATTTCAGGTCAAACTCGTAGACATTCAAAAAATGAATGTGTGTGAGTTTTAGAAATAATTTCTCAAGATCAGTCTGATCTGATTTTTTTTTTAGGAATGTTCGATATAATTTAAGAGCTGTTTCAGCCTCAATGGAGACATAAATAATTCTGCAGCCCTCCAACATGCAATCTCTTTTCCAATGGAAGTTCTGGACGTTTGCATTTTATTTGTTTATCCAATCTTCTTCACTCCGTTCCTAAAGATTCATGATAGCACACAGGTCCCCAATCACCATGTGTTAGCTCTGAGGAGGCTAAATTTTCCTAATGGTTATGACTGATAAATGCGGGTAAATTGGACAAAGTACACCAAAAAACAGAGATTGCAATAATTCAATGAAGTCTAAACGATGTTACTTAGATATTATGCAATTTCTTGACATTTGAGCTGGATTGACTTTGATTTAACCACTCCCACAGAAAAGACACATCCAGGTCTGATAGAGGTTGTGATTGTGACAAGAAATGTATTTACTGTAGCCATTGTAAAATGTATGACTGTATTCTGAGGCTGGTTAGAAGGAAGGCAGTTCCCACAGCCACTACAATCTTTTCAGATTGTTATCTGATGCTTGAAATCCTGCATTTTTATTTTTTCTAAGTTACCTCCCAAGGCTTGAGGCCCTTTGCCCACCTCACTATCAAATACCTCTCCTAGTGGCATTGCCAAGCAAGTGGCAGTGCTGCCAATCAGGTCAACGTCTCTGGTAACATTGTTGAGCCATCCCACTGCTGGCAATTGGGAGCTTGGAACCCACTTCTCACCCCAGTATCAGAGAACCAAAGCCTGTGGAAAAATGTAGTCCTTGGATTCCTGCCTCTACATTCGTTTTGTCACTGATTGGGGATTTTTTTATGTTACCCAGACAGCCATTGCGTACCCTAGAATAAAAATCCCCTTAAGGACTAGGCTACTTACAATTCCCCGTCTGTCTTTCTGGCAAAGTTCCAATGCCAAGTTCAAACTTATGTAACTGAAGCACATCACACAAAATCGGGCTGGATCCATTCATTAATAGGCCAGCAGGGTGTTAATGACACACTGGTAAGTATTGGCTGGCTCTATCATGGAGGGTATTACGGGCAAACACCATCTCATCACGCTCCATTATTTTCCAGCAGGGGTCACAGAACAGCATCAAGAACTCTGCCTCACCCTCTTCTCCCCAGCAAATGACAGTGCTCCAATCACAGTCCTGGTCCAATCCAGGAATCAAAGCATGATGTTCCAGATTGTGTGGTTTAATGGTACATCGAGCAGGGCTTTTACTCAGCAGCCCTTTGGGGAATCTGCAAAATAAATTTTACAGAAAACACTAGTTTACAAAGATAGGTGCTCTGTTGATAGCTAGGCCCAGGTGGTTAACATCACATTTCTTAGCAAGCGAGCTCTTCATTCTAAATGCCAGCACCAGTCCTTTACCTCCTCATTAACCCAGATCACTACAAGAATGCTTTATCTATGAGGTATTGATTACGAATTATTGTACACATCTGTTTTTAATGGATATTACAGGCTAAATCATTATCTTTCAACATGCGTAAATTACCTCAGTACTAAATAAGTCACAATTCTGGAGAATTGTTTTTAATCTATCACAAAATCTAACTTACTCCATTCATAACCATTTATTTCAAATGACAGAATGTTACATTGTATTTTTATTTAAAGAGCAGGGAAGGAGAACAGTTTATACAAATTACCTGTCAGTATTACCTAAAAAAGATTGCCCAATAAGTCTGCCCTATGTAAATGGCTGTCTCAGATTCCCCTATACTAATCTCACCTGGAATCAAATTGTCCCAGTGGTCATAGTCGTCATTGGTCTTCCTCCCAAATGAAGACCACAACACTATTCTCCCTTATATGACAAAATTTTGCCAATTTCCCTTCTTTCTCATAACTCCCAATGTGAACAATGTCCCTTACTATCTGAATTCTCCACCATACTAAACACTAATTTAACCTTGTAACTCACCTCTATGATCTTGCCAAACTCAAACTGATCACTTTGATGATTTCTGTTTTTCAGAAATCAAAGCTAACACTCTCAACCTTGCCTCATATTTTAGGTTGCCGACTTACATCTGTGACTTCAACTCAAAACTATATTTGAGACAGTGCAAAACTATTGCAGTTGCTGTAATCTGTATTATAATTATTTCAAATCCACTTGCACGATTAAATTAATTTATTTACTGATGATGTGATGATGCACTTTATTGACATTCCAATCATTTATATTAGTGAGTAGCACATCAAAGGTCAACTCTGTATCTCAGCTGTCATATCAGAAATGCTAAGTGCAACCTTGGTACTTCCCCAGAGGATGGAAGGCATGGAATGAGAAAGGGTTATTTAGTCTATCAGACTAGTATCTTCAAAACAATAGATCAATTCTGAGATTGTGATATTTGATTAGTTTATACTCTATCTTTTCTCATCCATTTCCGCTCCCTTCTCTCCCAAGGATGCTGACTTATGTGTGGGTACAGCTTCATAAGCAATTATCACACTCTGGTACCACAACCGGGTAATCATTCTTCCTTAATTATCCCAGATAACGAGCATCAATTGATTATTCAACCATGGAGGGCATCATATCACAACATAATCCTATTCCCCCATCCATATTATAAACTAACTGGCTGCAGTCAATGGATATTGATCAGAAGCTAGGCTTCTGGAAGCTACAAGGACCAACTGTAGTAATCTTACCACCATCTTAGCCCGGATAAAACCTGGAGTCCTCTGAAAATGTAAAATAGAATTGGAGAAGCAGCTGCTCCTGCTATTAGTCTATGATTCCAACTTCACTTTGGAGTCTGTGTGTATAGAATTCAATTCTTGGAAATCTGTTTATCATAATCAAGCTTGCCAAACTAAAAAAGTTCACCTTCCCGGTCTATCTGTGAGAATTCCCAGGAATATAATACCTACAATTCTTAAATGAAACAGGCAAATGTTCAAGAACATGCCTAGTTAGAACAGCCAGTTCTGGTTTCAACTGATTATTTCTTTCTTCCACCTACTCTTCACCAGATCATAAGAAAAATTGTTAAGAAACTTTAAAGAAAAAACACACAATATATTGATTTCCCCATAATAATTCTTCAGGTTGCTTACACCACTGGCCAGGTGATTAGTCTATTATTCCTGGAGACTTCAGGCTTTGCTGGAGTTGGCATCTCAACTGGAGAGTTGTTACTGGCATTTGTCTTTTCTTTTAATATTTCTGGGATGTATTTTATGCTTAACCAGCTGGTGTGTTGCTGTAGGGAAATAAAGGACTTCTCTATTTCAGTATGAAGGTCTGCTAGATTGGGTAATAGCAAAGTTGAATGTTCCTTCATGACTACCCCAACAGTGTAACTCAACCCAACTTCAGAAGGGCATACTCAACTGCATTAGCATGAGATAACACAGTGTGGAGCTGGAGGAACACAGCAAGCCGGACAGCATCACAGGAGCAGGAAAGTTGACTTTTCGTTTCAGGACCCTTCTTCAGAAAAGGATCCTGACCTAAAATGTCAACTTTCCTGCTCCTCCAATGCTGCCTGGCCTGCTGTGCTCCTCCAGCTCCACACTGTGTTATCTCTGACTCCAGCATCAGCAGTTCTTACTATCTCTGCATTAGCGTGATTCTTGTTTCCCATACTGCCACCTTGTGGTGTTTTTATCAAAAATCAAAGAATATACAGCACAGAAACAGAGCATGAGCTCAATGCTTAGGTTCCATTCAAGCATCTTCATCTAACTCCATCAGCCCTCTAATCCTTCTTCACCTTATGCATATCCAGACTCTGCTTAAATACATTTTGACTATTCACCTCAATTACCATCTGTGATGATAATTTGTGAGATTGTTACATTGCCATCAATTGCTGTTGAACTCCGGGGAACTTGGTGCCCACATTTGATCCTTTGCTTTCTGCAGGTGGACAATGCTGCTATAACGGCAGAAGTCTCAGGAACCTAACCCTGGTGTCTGCTGCAAGTGTAAAAGAATTGGAGAAACTGGTGCACAGGCCTCAGATTTTCAATGGTCTAATGCACACTTCAACAACCCGATCTCAGTGATAGCTAATTTAACATTTGTACTTCTGTGCTCAGGGGAGATCTCCAGGCACTTGTACTTTTTTTATTTATTAAGAAAGCTAAGTGAAAGATTAAAGCACATAGTGCAAGGCACCACCAAGGTTGAAAGCGTGAGGTAACTACAAAGATAGTGGTTCAGGGATTGCAAAATTAGATTTTAAATTGTGCCAGGAAATGAAAGAATGAAGAAGGTCAAGTTGTGTTGTGTGTTGTGCAGTGCTAGGAAACAGTCACATTACAAAACGATGTTTATGATGTAAGTTATGCTAAAACTGAGTTTTGGTATTTCCGCAGCATAAATGGCACGAGCAGAAAGAGCACGTAACACAGTCATTGCAAGTACAGAAGAATAGCAGCAATGCTGAATGTGTAAGAGAGAGATTAACAGGCAGGAGAAGAAACTTAGAACATTCCAATTTTGCCAATCTGGATGGATTTATTTTAGATTCTCACAGAATGTTGCAGTAGCAACTGTGTTCATAATATAACATAACATCATTCTAGAAATGATCATCTTCATGGCATAGACTATGTTTAGTTAATGTGTTGTCCTTGTTTTATTAAACTAATGAAGAATGTTTAGCAATGGGAGACTTCGAGAGTAACTCACCGTGAGCAGTCCCTAACAGAAAAATCGTTCTGGATCAAGCCGTGATCAGTCTTGCACAACAGGAGCGGGTAAAGTGAGAAGAACAGGCTGGACAAATGTGTTTTCCATGATACTTAACAGCAGGTGAGTTCTTAATTCTCAAGCTCAGTGGTACCAAAGCATAAACTTTTCCCACTTCTTACATCTCCAGAAATAAAAACAAAACCACATTAAGGTCACAGTCTATTTGAGGTGATAAGAATAAAATCTGTATAATTCATGGCACCAACAACCTTTTACAGTTTCTCTTTACTCCAAATGATATTACCTAGTATAACATTTATTAAAGTAATTAGTTGAAAAATCATGTTTTAAATCAGATCTGTGGGTTGAACTTATTTCAATAATCCTGGAACAAGATCAATCGAACATAAATAGTGTTCATTTTCCAAATTCAAATTCCCAAATATCTTCACAAGATAAACCAGTTAAAACTAAATTAATTTCATTCAGGCCCTAAATCTGTAAAATATGAACATTGGTGTCACAACCTTTGTGTATATAGATTTCTTTTTCTTTAAAAGGTCACAGGTCAATGTCAGAATGCCCCTATGACAGCTATTAACTACACCCAGTGAACTTACTCCATATTGATCCGTATTTTCAAAATATCTATTATGCCACAGATAAAAGATGGTCGGATCAAAACATTCTAAAACAGATAATTCATAAATGGTGCAAAGGGTCATCCAGCTTTGATATATTGCTGTTTCATTTTAGAAACTGGTTAAAAGTCACTGAAAGCAGCTGGAAATGGCTCAATATCGCTGGAGTTCTTACAGCTACTGACATAAGGAAAAACACAGTTGAAATGATCTGCCTGGTTTTGAGAGCCAACCTGTGGGATCTACGTTGCACAGAAATGAACTGCCTTATTTCAAACAGAGAAGTAAGGAGAAATGATTGGAAGATAGTAAGATCTACATTCCATTCTTAGACTGAAGGATTCCTCTTTCCAGATTTTCTTTTCCTCTCCTAAGGTGTCATTTTCTGCTAGGGCACAGGTTCATAGGCATCTGGGCTATGTTGTCATAGTAAATGATCATCCTGTCCTAACCTAGCATTCACACTTTCCATTAGGAATTATACTATGGTGTTCAGGATAGGGAATTGTGGCTAATCTTCCCTTCCCTACCCTAAAGGGCATGAAGGCCATTTATAGAGACACAAATGAGACTGCGGGTCTGCAGGAATTGAAGCTGGGCCTTCCCGGTTTGAGGTTATCTAGAGTTGTTTTTCCTCACACCTAACTAACCCTCCAATGCACTCCAATATGTCACTGAAAACTGAAGAAGGCACAGAAATAAAGCCAGGTCCCTTTGAAATGTTCTGTACATGAAGGATGATAAATGTGAGTTGACAGGACGGAGCCACCAATTTCAGATTAATGAGGAGTGGCCTGGCTGCAATAGCAGATTGTCTTACAGTAAGAGGATTACAATGGCACGGGGCCTGTGACATAGAGCTGAAGATCAATATTGTTGAAAGAAGAAAGAGTGGATTGCAAATGGAGAACAATCATGTGGAATACCAAAGTTGAAATATTGAGACAGTATGCAGAAAATTAAATGAAATGACAAAATTTAGTGAATTGCATGACTGTGAGAGGGAAGGAGGCAATGGAGAGGCCATTTGATGTCTATGATATGATTTGTAATGAACATATAATCACAGAAGGGACAGTGGCTATTTGAAAATGTTGCTAATGTATAAATGTACCTTTGGTATCTTCCAGAAAAAAAAACCTTCTCAAAGGGCACAGAAAGAAAGACTCAATTAAAAGTTAAGAACCAGATTTGAAATATTAAATGGTTTCCCAGCTAGCCTAAAGGATAAAGATTCCACTCTTGTAATACTAGACAAAATATGCCCAGGGAAGTTTTTTTTAATTCATTCATGGAATGAGGGCATTGCTGACCAGGCAACATTTATTGTCCATCCCTAATTGCCCAGAGGGCAGTTAAGAGTCAACCACATTGCTGTGGGTCTGGAGTCACATGTAGACCAGGTAAGGATGGCAGTTTCCTTCCCTAAAGGGCATTAGTGAACCAGATGGGTTTTTCCTGACAATTGACAATGGATTCACATTATTATTAGGTTTTTAATTCCAGATATTTATTGAATTCAAATTCCACCATCTGCAGTGGCGGGATTTGAACCCAGGTCCCCAGATCATTATCTGGGTTTACTGGATTAACAGTCCAGTGATAATACCATAAGGCCATCACCTCCCACAGTTCAGTTCAACTAATTCAGTCTATTCAGAGTGAGGTGATTTCACTGGGACAGGAAGTAAGAAGCCACATTTGGTTTCAGTACATCTGTCATTAGGAGAGGAACCTTATGTCAATTCCAGTACCTTGTGACTCCTCTTGAAAAGTGTGGATCTGAGTTAATTGAATGAGGACAACACTGAGCTCAGAATGGCTGGCAATCTTTGTCTGGGATCACACTGTAATGACCATCTGGATGACATACCTGTAGAACTATCACTTTACAAAAGTCACCAATATTAGAATGAGAGGAGAGAAAGCAAGATCAAATTCAAAATAAAAAAACATCAAATATGACTTGATTCAACATACAAACAAGAAAATTACAGGTTTAGTGCTTGAGCTGAGTCAGTTTTTCTTAGCTCAGGTGGGATTACAGTGCAATTGTAGGGTATGCAGGGTAGTTTGATCTGAGTAGGATAATAGGTCGGCACAACATCCTGGGTCGAAGGGCCTGTACTGTGCTGTACTGTTCTATGTTCAATGTTCTTAATTCTAATGCATGGCAGGTTCATGTTATGAATGGGGAACTCATGGTCCTCTGAAACTGGTAATGAGTCAGGAAATTTGCTGACTGTATTCTTTAATGACTTCAAATACCCAACACTACCAAAAAATATGCCCATTGCTTGTGAGGGTTAAAATTAATTTACAAGAATTGTATGCAATGTCCATGTTTACATATTGAGAAATGGTTGACAACTGTATTTCAAGAACTTGCATTTGACATATTTAAAGTATATGCACTTGAAATATAAATCATTGGCAATATTTTTTAAATGTTGAGGTTTAATATTTTTAATGGAGGTTTAAGCTGCAGAAGCATCACATGATTCTTTATGATTCTGTAATGCCCAAGGCTGCAAATGGTCTGGCATAATTTGCTTTAGTTACCTGATAGCTGAGTGAGTAAATCGGGCAATATACTAAAGAATACAAGTTGCCAATTTTGATCCCTGATTTGTATTGATTTAGTTCTTTGAGCTGAGCAACAGCAGCATGCTACAATCTGCCCCAGTGTAGCTGAACATAGTTGGGGAACACTCAGTCAAGCTTCCAGCTTTTGATCTTATCCCGTTATAAATTACAAATAAATTTCCATTTGCCAATGATTATACAGTGTTCACTTCCACATGTACCTGTTCAGGTAGTAACTTACACCTAGATACAACACAAACTGGGTTCTGAGGAAAGGTCACCAGACCCGAAACGTTAACTCTGTTTTTTCCTTCACAGAGACGCTGCCAGACCTGGTAAGCTTTTCCAGTAATAGAGATAGCAGGAACTGCAGATGCTGGAGAATCTGAGATAACAAGATGTAGAGCTGGATGAACACAGCAGGCCAAGCAGCATCAGAGGAGCAGGAAGGCTGACATTTCGGGCTTAGACCCTTCTTCAGAAATGGGGGAGGGGAAGGGAGTTCTGAAATAAATAGGGAGAGAGGGGGAGGCGGATAGAAGATGGATAGAGGAGAAGATAGGTGGAGAGGAGACAGACAGGTCAAAGAGGCGGGGATGGAGCCAGTAGAGGTGAGTGTAGGTGGGGAGGTAGGGAGGGGATAGGTCAGTCCAGGGAGGACGGACAGGTCAAGGGGG
>NC_063341.1:28990763-29020774 GCF_021869965.1 Rhincodon typus | reverse complement strand
CCCTTCCCCTCCCCCATTTCTGAAGAAGGGTCTAAGCCCGAAATGTCAGCCTTCCTGCTCCTCTGATGCTGCTTGGCCTGCTGTGTTCATCCAGCTCTACACCTTGTTGTCTCAGCTTTTCCAGTAACTTTGTTTTTGTTCCTGATTTACAGCATCCGCAGTTCTTTTGGTTTTTATTTGAATAACATTCTGGCTTGTATTAATAAGTGACAAGTAACATTCATGTCACACAAGTGCCTTGCAATGACCATCTCAAACACAAGAGATCTAATCATCTTCACTTTTACATTCAATGGCATTAACATTGTTGAATTCCACCTCTCCCTCCCTCCACTTCCATCAACATCATGCTTGTCAACATTGACACAGAAACTCAAATTGACCAGCCACTCACAGACAGAGTTACAAGTGTTTTAGTATTCTGCAGCAAACAAAAGACACCCTTACTCTCCAAAAAGTGCCCACATCTACAATGTATAAGTTAGGAGTATGCTGGACGAGCCTTCACTTGTCTGCGTAAGTGCAGCTGCTATAGCATTCAGGCTAGTTGTGAAAGTCAATTCCATCCAAAACAAAATAACTCACTGGTTGCTATCCACTACCTTCAACATCCATTCCCTCAACTTCCTGTACACAATTACACCAGCTTGCAGCAAATCCCAAAGGCTTAGCCAGCAGCACCTTCTAAAACTCATGGGCAGCACAGTGGCTCAGTGGTTAGCACTGCTACCTCACAGCACCAGGGACCTGGGTTCAATTCCACCCTCGGGTGACTGTTTGTGTGGAGTTTGCACGTTCTCCCTGTGTCTGTGTGGGTTTCCTCCGGGTGCTCCGGTTTCCTCCCACAGTCCAAAGATGTGCAGGCTAGGTGGATTGGCCATGCTAAATTGCCCGTAGCGTTCAGGGATGTATAGATTAGGTGGGTTATAGGGTTATGGATCTGGGTGGATGCTCTGAGGGTTGGTGTGGACTTGTTGGGCCGAAGGGCCTGTTTCCACACTGTAGGGATTCTATGATCTAAAACTGTAACTTTAAGAGTAGGTGATCGCCTAGTGGTATTATCATTGGATTTCTAATCCACAGACCCAGGTACTGTTTTGAAGTACCTGGGTTAGAATCCTGCTAAGACAGATTAAAATGAAAGAAATCTGGAATCAAAAGTCTAATGATGACCATGAATCCATTATCAGCTGTCAGGAAAAAACCCATACAAATCACTAATGAGCTTTAGGGGAGGAAGATGTCATATTACCTGGTCTGGCTTACATATGGTTCCACAGCAATGTGGTTGACACTGAACTGCCCGTTGGGCAATAAATGCTGGCAGAGCCAGTGATGTCCTCATCCCATGAATGAATTAAAAAGAAACCTCTGCCATCTGGAAGATCAAATGTATGGGAAATTCACCATCAGCAAGTTCCCCTCAAAGTTACACATCATCCTGACTTGGAAACATATCACTGTCACAGAGTCAAAATCCTGGAACTCTCTAACTGCCCTTCACCACATAGCTATTTAGAAAGGTGGCTTATCATGATTTCCTCAAGGACAGGCGAGGTTGGACAAAACTGCTGGCATTGTCCATACCCTGTGAATTAACTAATATCAGTGGACACAGGGTTGGGGAGGACTAAGACATGTGAAGTAATAGTTATTCTGGTGTAGTAGCAAAGGGTTAGCGAAAACACTGCAATAAATTGTTGGAAGCATACCATGGAAGGAGTTAGCACCTTCCAGAAAGAAGCAGAACAATGGCAGGGTGAATTACATTTGTAGCTGTCACATATTCCTATTTTGAAAACTGTAAGCAGATTTCCATGATACGGAGGTTGCCATTAATCTACTCAAAAGCACTGAATTATTTGCATGATCAGCGGGATAAAACTTTGCAGTGGTGTAATAAATAGTAACACTGGCATAATACTGCGGCACATGGCTTACAATTTAACACCTTAATTCTTCTTTTTCAGGTTGTGGTTTTTAATCAAATATGGTAGAATATATTATAAACCGTGAATCACTCAGAACGCATAATCCCTTTGAATGTTTGTTCCATAAAATGTTAAAATAAATCATTGATTTACACATATTTTCTGCTATCTGTTGACAGCAATAAGGCCAATATATTTGAAATGTTTAAGTTACATAATGCCTAATTAATGGCCTTTATTATCAAAAATACCAAAGTACAGAGAACTCACCTCTTCAGGTTCTATGCCTAAGCTGAACTAAATAGATGTCTAAGGAGGCCAACTCAAGTCTTCCAAAACCCACCATAAGTGTTCTTTCATGCCAATTAAACACATTTCATATGGTTATAGCAGCAGTCTCTGTGACCAAGGGACTCAGTTAACCCTAACCACTACTTTAAACTGCAAGAAAGGACAGTCAGTTGGAAAATATTAAGGAATCAGCAATAATTGTTTGTACCTCGTTTACTTTTCCATATACAAAAGGGAGTTGTTTAACATTGCCTCTTTACAACTTAATACGGCTGTTTCTCAAGTTAGATTGCACATTGCAATCAGGAATTACAGCCTGACTGCATTTTCATTGCCTTAATTTGGACGTAGTGGTTGTAGCACCCATCTCAGGTAAGATCAAGAGGAACCAAGGTGAGAACCTTTTAATTTGCACAGTTCATAGTTACAGTTCAACTACATATTTTTTCTTGCATCATCGAGTGATTATGTTTTTCATTCCTGGAATTCCAATGATCCTCTCTGGTCAAATCAAACAAATTCATCCCTCACTAACAGTCTTGACTATTTTGCCTGAAATATTTATGTGTTGCT
Source organism: Rhincodon typus (assembly GCF_021869965.1). NCBI lineage: Eukaryota > Metazoa > Chordata > Chondrichthyes > Orectolobiformes > Rhincodontidae > Rhincodon > Rhincodon typus. Next base: position 29,017,979 of record NC_063341.1, on the reverse strand, counting down.
TCACTGTTACACACCATTTAATTTTAAAACCACAAAGAACTCTGAGTATCAAAGTTCATGTACTAATGTTGAATGGGCTTATGCTATGTTCTTGTGTGATAACCGATTTATTTTTAGCAGGCTGATGTTGATGCAATCAGGACCTGGATCTGTCTAGTTATATGGGACCCCATTGGCTTCTGACTGATGTCTTTCCCCACTGTTCGAAAAAGCATGTTCAATTCAAAATATGTGGGAAGAGAGAATGACCACAGCAGGTAAGTCCTAAAGGCAGTTTTAACTGTCTATGGGAGGACAGGGTTAAAATTGTCCCTTTGTCCCAATCACGTCCTTCCTTATACAATATCCATCTAGGGCCACTTTCCAGCAAGGGTCATTTGATAACAAACATAAGAGAAATGAGTGAGATCAACTATCTCAGCATAGACTAAACTTTTACACAGTCTGTACAACGCAGTACTATACTGGGGTACTCTAACTCCCAGCTGATTAGTCAGTCTGCCAAAAACATTTGTCGTGTAGTTTGCTGGAAAACTCAGAAAGAAAGAGTTAAACTTTGTTAACTCACCAATGTTCCATTACACACTTAAGACAATACTTCTAAGAAATGTGCCATTCACAAAAGTTATGAGTCAGATTAATTGGAATAGATTGAACTATTAGACAGAGATGCCTATTTAAAACTTCAACGTAATGATGTAAGAAACATTATTTAATCAGAGGTAGTAATTCTTTTGTCAACATTCATTGGGTCCTTTCCTTCAAAAGGACAGGAAATTCCAGCTATTAAAACAATTCAATTATTGTGTCCCATAAATTAAAAGTTTCTCGAAAGGTTTAATTGGCAAATGTGCTTGAGGAGCACTGCAGTGGCATAAAGAATGGGAATGTGTCAGCTGGAAATGTCAGTCTGTGTTGCCATAGTGGAATTTGGCGTTCGTCTTAATTCCTATGTGGCGAATGGGCAAGCATACGAGAATCCGCCATCATGGCTACTGGACCTATTTCCTATCCTGTTATCACTGCTGGAGAGTATGTGGGTTTTTGGGGTTAGCTGAGATTGAACTCAGCTTGACAGTTGAGTAGCTCTCACTGCCCAGTGCCACACACACACATGACAGAACAGCCAATTGGGCAAGGGCCATGCAGCCTTGTCTGCAATGACCCCGGAGAACGCATTTTTTTAAAAAAAGTAAATTAGGTAAAGAAATATTCATTAACATTATTTCTATTTTATTTTAACTTTACTTTTTGGACACATTGAAAAAGCATATTCTTTGATGTACCATAATAAAGAAAGTTGTTATTGTAGCGGATTTGCCAAGCATGCGTAGTCATTGGTGTCACTACTGTCCGGTGAGCACTGTGATAGCGACTCTGTGTCTGGGAGCCCCACTGAGTCATGAAATGAGCAGGAAGCCATGCACCTGATCAGGATCCATTAGGCTCCCCTCAGGCTGATGAAGCCTGCCAACCTCCCACATGTTAACAGATAAGCAGCTCCGCAGAAATCACGAGTGTAAATTGCCTCTCCTGATATAAATTACCTCTTCATCTATCTACATTCAGACCACACGTTCTTCCTTTTCTTCTGTTAGGCTTATCCTTGTCCAACCAGTCTGCACACTGTGTATGAACAGTTACACTGGTGGTGTGGCAATTTGCCATGCCAGTTGATGATAACTCTAACATAGGACTGACCTAAGTACAGCGACTTGGATGCTGAGACACACAGGCAAGAAAAGGTGCATCTGCAAAGTCATACATTGCTCAGCCATCAAAGCGAGTGAGCAATTAAACTATTATGACAGTCAAAGCCTCCAATTACAGAGAAACAATTAAGCAAAATACATATTATTTTTTCTTTAAAAACAAGGCCAAATATAAACAAATAGTATTTGTGTCTTAACAAATGGCTCTTGACTTAATAACATGCTGTCTTTTTTTGTCCCTATATAATTAAAAGTTAAATGATTAACTAGGCTGGTTTGACAGCTGCATGAGGTACAGCTACAACAGTATTGCTGTAAAATCAAAAGAGAGACAAAACTACGGAGAGAGAGAGAGAGAAAGAGAATTGAGCCTAACAGACTGATCCTTAACTATTATTTGCCCATTATTTGATAGAATTGAATCTCACCAGCCTTTGGAAGAGAATAATAAAAGATCTATAGGCATTACAAGGCCCTGTCCTCCCATCGTGCAAGTCTAAATTCCCAGGGGCTCCATTGCAAGCACTGGCTCAGCTTGTCCGATCATTTATCCATAATTAGAAAATTAATATTTTAGATGGGAGCTATGATGAACCCATTATGGTGATGGGCCCTGATATCAATTATAACTTCAATTTCGATTTCACTTAACTGCAAGTAATGGGTCCTGGTGGCAGCGTAGTGATGGGATAGGGCTGCAGAGCGTGACGAATACAGATCACTGCACATTAGGATGAGCAATTATTTGAACATGTATAAAAACTATTTACAAGCAATGTAATTGACCGGGGTCAGAGGGAGATGCTGAAAAAATGGACAGGTTGACAAATTTTTGTTCCATACCAACAGAAAAGATTTATTAATTTCTTTGGCTGTAATTGAATTTTTGAAGGGTTCTTGTTAAACTCTCATTGCATTGCTCATCTCCCGCGCTGACCTTACATAGATCTAGTGCCATACTTTCTTGTTGCCTTCATAGCCCTTGGCAGAGAGATTGCTGATGGAATTTATAAAAAAACAAGCAGACGGTTTAGAAATTGATTCCATGCACTGGAGGGGAGATGGGAGATGGAAGGAACAACTGCAGCAACATACTGCTGGCTGTCTTTATAACACAAAAAATAATTACCTATTTAAAGATCTCTGCATTTTTAAGTAAGAATGAAACAATTTATGAAATATATCAGGTATCTTATTTTCCCAATTTCCCATGGCCTTGGGAGGTTTCTGCCTGCTTTTTTCTGGCAGTCGCCCATGCATTCTCAGTTTCTCCTTTGAAGCAATACGATGTCAGTTTAATTGTTCACTGTCAGGGGTAGACCAGCAGATAACAAGCTTAGCAAATGGTGTCTGCTGTAGCTACACATTGATTAATATTTTACATGTTATTATGCTGTGTCCATTACGACAGCAAATTAAACTATAAATCACACCCTCTGCTTGTGTCACTGAATCATAAATTGTCTTCCCTTCGTGCTCGAGTGCAGAAGCTCCCAGGGCAGTCCTTCATAAGGCAACAATGCTCAGAAAGTGCCTGTATTCTTTACACTGAATTATGGACTAGTCAGAAGCACAGTATACATCAGGCATTATGAAAAATGGGGAGTTTATTCTGCCATAAAACAGAAGACAACCCTACACCCTAGGTAAAAGTTTGCAATCTTTCTCCTTTTTTAAATGCTTATAGTGTAAAGTTACTACTAGGATAGGAAAAAAATGCCTTCAGTAGTCTTTGGATTTTGAAACTTGCAAAAGATATACATAACAATGTTTAAGAATTTGAAAGAAACACTTCAACTGTGTCAAATAAATATTTGCAAAGGTGGACAAGTAGAAATTAAGAAAGAATATCACTTTTCCCTCAAGGCTTTAATCATTAGTTAATGATAGTTGACCACAGTGCTAGGAGAGAAAAATATAGTAACTACAAATGTGAAGACAATAATGTAGTAAAGACGGGATGAAATGACACAACCTAAGTTAAAAAAAAGTTTAACTATCTTCCTATTGTTGAATTATTTATCAGATTACACTTTAAACCAAGGATGTAATAATCCCCTCCAGTGGGCATTAAAGTTCCCATGGCATTCTATTTTTAAAAAAGTGTTATTCCCAATGACTTGACCAATATTTAGTCTCAATCAACACCTAAAACAGATGATTTGACACTTACTTGAGGTTTGTGGGATCTTGCTTTATGCAAATTAGCTGCTGCATTCACCAGAACACAACAGTGTCCACACTTAGCAACTAACTCCTACTGTTTATTGTTTGGGACTTCCTGCACACATGAAAAGGTTCTATACAAATGCAAGTTCTTTCGTTAAAATCTCCTGTTACTCTTCCCTGTCCAAGAGTACATAGAATCGTAGAATCAAACAATTTTACAGTACAGAAGGAGGCCATTCAACATCGTGTCTATATCGACTTCCAAGAGACATACCTAGCTAGTCCAATTCTCCAACCCTATCTCCGAAGGCCTCTAAATTCATCTTTTTCAAATATATATCCAGCTCTCTTTTGAAACCTCGCATGGAATCTGCCTCGACCGCTCTCCCGGGGAGCTATTTTAACCAAAAACAGAAGTTGCTGGAAAAGCTCCGCAGGTCTGGCAGCCTCCGTGAAGAAAAATCAGAGTTAATGTTTCGGGTCCGTTGACCCTTCCTCAGAAGTTTTGGAATCCCCCATCCTGGGGAAAAGCCCTTGTCTATTTACCCCATCCGTGCCCCTCATGATTTTATAAACTTCTATAAGGTCATTGCTCAGCCTCCGACACTGCAGGGAAAATAGACACAGTCTGTCTTGTGTGATTATTCTGTTTGAAATTGTTTTGGTAATTTGGAATTTCAAGCACGGGCTTCTGAGTTCAACACAACGAGGCTTCAAGGAAGGAAAAGTTTAAGGTGAGAGGGGTAAGATTTAATGGGATCTAAGGGGAAACTTTTTCACGCAGAGGGTAGTGCGTGTATGGAATGAGCTGCCAGAGGAGTTGGTGGAGGCTGGTACAATTACAACATTTAAAAGGCATCTGGGGGGTATATGAACAGGAAGGGGTTAGAGGGATATGGGCCAAATACTGGTAAATGGGACTAGATTTATTTAGGATATCTGGTTGGCATGGACGAGTTGGACCAAAGGGACTGTTTCTGTGCTGTATATCTCTATGTCTCTAAAACACTTGATAAAGAAGATTGCAAATAGGTTCCCTCAAAGGCTTGGCCATTGGTTAACAGGAAGACCTGAAACTCAATCCATGGCCTGTTTCAAATTAGTTGATCTCAGCATGGATGGTGACTCCTGCTGACTGTGCATGTGTAGATGTCCAGTGCAGACACGATCAGAGCTAACTACGGTGCACCCCATACTGAACATATTTCCGATAACTATGGTCATGTCTCCAACATGAGTAACAGCCCTGTGGCAACATACTGGAAAACTCCTGGTTCGTAGAAACTGTGCCCTAGACAAGTTACTACTTTCAGAAAAGGGCAAAAATGGTGAAAGGACAAAATGCGGTGTCAACGCTGCTAATAATTAAGGCAAAAAGCAACATTTGACAATTTAGAAAATTCAAAACCAAATATAAAATGTTGGTGTGTTTGGATCACTCAGCATCAAGGGGAATAGACAGTGTTAACAGTTCAAGTTAAGAGTCTGCATTAGCTATAACCCAGGATGATTTAGAAAAACACTTTAATATTAAAAAATTTAAAAATATATAATTTATAAACAACATCTAACATAGTTATTACAAATACAGTGCATAGAAATTCTATAATAGGAAGCATCTCTCGATTCGAATAAACCCAATTATATTTCAAGCAATGAGCACGATTTCATTTCTTGTTTTCAGTGAGAAGCAGTGAGTTTACCCATGCTTTTCAAAATGGCAACAGATTATGGATTCTCCCTGTTTTAAATGTTAACTTAATACATTTGCTAGGATTTTAAATTTATTTGTTTGAAATGATCAGGCCAGCAGGAAATCAAGCTGCAACCAACTGCATTGAGGGAGAGTGGGAGGTCAAGTGGTCACTATGTGTGGCCCAAAATCTGGGCTTTGTTAAAATGATGGCATTAAATGGGAATTACATCTGAGGTCAAGTGACCGCAATAACAGGGGACACAGAAAGCCCCTGAAATCATTCACTTGGTGATGAAAATGACATGAAGCTGACACAATCCCCCATCTTCAGTTGAGGTGAGATGGGACTAAAATCCATTGCTGCTGAACATTTCACCCGCTGATAGCTAACCTGACCCCTGACGAGGTTTATCACGCCTGTGCTTTCATTGCTGCAATTCCAATGAAAGTATAGAATATTCTAGTACTTTTATTCTGCTGCTGATACTATTAAAATTATACTGTGAAATAGTTGCCAAAGTGCTTTTTAAAAAGTTTTGCGTTTTTATACTGTAGCACAGATATTATCTGTAAAATATTTTATGTTTTTCTGGGATTTTGTATAACTGATAACTTTGCTTTCATAGAAGATGGTCTTTTCTTTGCCTAACACTTTGTGCTTATCAAACAGAAGGATTTTGTGACTGGGGAATTGTATCTCTTCTGTTCCTGTTACTGTTTCCGCATCCAATGACAACATCAAGGACACCCAAAGCACATAGGCACAGAACATAACAGTTTCAACAATATGCAAACATCAGAACCTCAAAGGAGCATCCATGTGTACCAGTCGGATTTTATTCCATTTCTTACACACAGAGGCTTGCACCGAAGTGAGACTGTCAATTCAGCTTTATGTCATGGCCCTTGCCTACTAGATACTGTACTGGCCTGAGACTGCCCAAAGTCATTTACTATAGAAGCCATACAGACAGTACAGTTTGTCAAATCCCCTCAGTCTGTGCTGGATTTCTACTCCGATTCAAGATGTGAAAGACTTAACCACAACACCCTTCTACCCTCAATTTTGTCTTTTATTTTCTTCATAACATTCAGAATGACATCACGCTGTGAACAGACAAGGGGACCTGCTCCCAGGTTTTGTCAATGATGTTCCATTAGTGAACACTTGAACATTTGTAAGAATGACTCGGGTGTTATCTCACATTGGCCTTTGGTTTGTTTCTTCACTAAATGAGACCATAAGAGGAGTTCATAATTCCAAGCGTTCGAATCCAGTGGGTGCATGAAACTGCTGGAAGTTGATCTACCACCAATATGGCAACTCTTCTGATTTGTGATTTAATTGAAATCAATAGAAAGGAAGCTCAGGCACGATTTAAGAAGGGTGGCCAAACTGCTAGTAGCCATTTTACTTACCCACTCAAGTCCAACATTTTGTGTATTGTGAGACTGCCAACTGATTGCCAACAAAATCAACATGGGCTACGTAACATTCATTTAGCTCAAGATGACATTAAAACATTGAGATGCACCTCTCTCAGCTGATACATAATCTTCTCTTATGTGGTCGTTACCCCACCTTATGAGAAGATTATTCACAAATAGTCCTTGATCCTTACAGATAATGCAGGAAATATCAGCATATTCTTCCATCCACCCAAATATTCAACCCAGGCTTGCTAACTTATAGAAAAGACTCCCCCTGCTTCTACTCTATTCCCTGTCTTTTCTATTTCTCCCTTCCGCTGAGTATCTGATCATCTCATTCCACCCATGTACTTATAAGTACCAAAATGTATTTGTCTCTGCCTCATTTATTTTGCCCTGAATACTGTTTGTGGGAAAAGTAGTTCCTTTTAACATCCGGTTTTAATTTGGTCTTACTAATGCTCGACCCATATCACCATATTTGAATAAATCAAAAACCCTATTTACAGCAACATCATTCAAACCATCCAACATTTTAAGGCTTCGGATCATGACTCCCTCAGTCTTAGTCTCTCTGATTAGCTGGACACAATACTCCAGCTGAGGTTGAATCAGTGTTCTCTGTATGTTTAACATCGTTTGTTCATGTAGTTTATACATCGAATCGTACTCATTATTTTGTATTGTCTCTATCCATTCTTCCTACCAACTGAATCACTTCACAATAATACGCAATGAATTTCATTTGTCAATTGTCTGCCCATTCCACCAATCTGACTGTGCCCTTTAGAATTCCTTACAGATAACTGAGGAAATCCATCCACACAAACTACCTTTCTCACAGTTCACAATGCTGCCAAGGTTTGTTTCATTCACAAATCTTGAAACAAATCTCTACACTAAGCTCTAAGTCATTAATGTCTATCAGGAAAAGCAAGGGTTCTAAAACCAGTTGCTTGGAAGTCCACCACAAATTTCCCTCCAGTTCAAAATCATGTTTATTAACTATTACCCTGTTTCCTACAATCCAGCCAATTATTTGAATTTAAATTTCTGCAAAACATATATTCCAAACTAATCTGATGAGCCTGGGTATTATTTATTAATATATATGTTTTAAAATTAAGTTTAGTCTGATTTAAGAAGAAAAATCTTTGTGAGGTCCCGGTCATAATCCCATTCTTCTTATCTATAGTGTAGCCCCCTGTTCTGTGAGTTTTACATGTCCTTTTACATCAATGTAAATACAATAGGATTACCAACCAGTGCAGTTAATCCCTCTTTGGTGTTGACTTTGCTATGTATCAATTCGAGTACAAAAAAAAGGGCAAATACTTGATTATGGGTTTTGTATCTCATTTAAAAATAATACATACATCATATAGGATTGGTGATCATATGAAGAAATGTCACAATCCAGAAGCAGTTAATTCTGTCCATCTGATCTGCACTGATGTTGTTCTCCAAATGAACACTGGTCTTTTCTATTCAATTGTCATACATTTTAATTTCTCTTATTAAAGCAATATCTAATTCATCTTGGAGAGATTTCAAAGTCTCTGCTTTAGTGGAAACTTTGAGTAATAAAAACATTGTTCTCTATATAAAGATATTATATTGTGATTATCTTAATTTTGTGCCTACTTTTCTTTCTTGCAAAACAGTGGAAACAATGGATGGAATCTTATAAGGGATGAATGATGTGGACTATCACAAAATATGCAGGAGAATCAGACAAGAATTCTGATAAGGTCTATCACACCATTGGGAGCAACACTTTGCATTTTTAAAAAGTTATGGGCATCGAGATGAGATTCTTGCTAAGCAATGGTGAGTCACCTATAAAGGGGGATTATTGCTGGGTAATGACCTTATTAACTGCAGATCTCACCTGATTAATGTGCAGGTTTCTGCCTTATCATCCATCGTGAAAGAATATGATGCCAGAATTCTCGATGTGGAAGTCAGAATGGTTACCTGGCAGCTTCAGGTTGTCATTGGCTGTGAAAAACCTCCATATTGGTCACCACATAACAGAATCTCAGGACACAGTCCATGGGCACTGGCCACATGCCCTCCACATCCAAGGTGATTGGCATCCAACATTTGCCAGACTCTCAGAACCCTCATGACTCATCTCCAATCCACACTAATTTTTTTTTCCCTTCAAAACTGCATCTCAGGGTGCAATGGCAACTATCATTGTAATGCTGCAGTAAGGACACTGTGCGGTCAGAGACATGCACCCAGCTCATGGACTGGACCAAGCTGCATGTCTGGGGTGATCTCTTACTCTCTTTGTGCTTTCACCCTACCTGGATGCTCACAGCATCTCTACCCTGCCTTGCCTTGCCTTTCCATTTTGCACTTTACCCCCTCAGCCAGAGACGAGAGGCTCAAAGTTTGGCTGCACTAATTTGCCATTTATTGCAGATGCAAAGTGAGGAAGCTTGTCATAGTTGTCATGAGTCCTCAGTCATGTCAAGAGACATTGTCTTCAGTTAGAGATAACACAGTTTGGAGCTGGAGGAACACAGCAGGCCAGGCAGCATCACAGGAGCAGGAAAGTTAACATTTTGTGTCGGGACCCAAAACGTCAGCTTTCCTGCTCCTCTGGTGCTGCCTGGCCTGCTGTGTTCACCCAGCTCCACACTGTGCTATCCCTGACTCCAACATCTGCAGTTCTTACTATCTCTATAGTCTTCAGTTAGGAGGTCCTGACCAATGTCCTTCCAAGCTGTGTGACCGTGTGCATGGGCAGCCATTCTGAGGGCCACATACTCTGATTGCTATCCTCACACCATTCGCAGCTGTGACTTCCAGCTCTGGAATTTGCTGCTGTGCATGGAGCTCAGTGGTCAACATAAAAAACAAGTTAGTGGGATCCTTGGTCAGGGTGCAACAAGTCAAGGGCAGCCTCTGATACTGGTTCAAGGGCTTGGACATGGTGAGTCATCCGATCAGGGTGGTCAGAGTCAGGATCTTCTCCACATAAGGAGAGAGGAGCTGAATGCCAGGTAGGTCACTCCTTCTACCTTGATGTGAGCTGTTTTCCTCATGGAATAACAGTGAGGTGGATATTAAGGAAGGTGAAAGTGGGATAGAGCTTTTGGTTCAGGTGCTGAAGTGTCCCAAGTGAGTGAGTAGGCAGCATAGAGGGCATGTAGGGTTAGTGGTGTTGAGGGATGGGATGGGATGTGCGACAGCAAATGAGAAAGATGCTGCAGGTTACATTGAGTGGAGTAGAGCATGAGCCTTGTGGGTACAGTAGCAGGGATAGAGAGAGTGTGAGATATTGCTGGTGGAGTGGAGAAAGCCTTCTTCCTACATTACCACACCTTCTGCCAGGCAGCTGGGACTGCACAGACCGAGGTGGCAATCTCAGATCAGGCTGGCATGATACAGTGTCATGTTCTTCTCAGCTGGTCCTAGGGTACACAGGGTCCTGCCCACAAAGTGAGATGCCACTTCTCTCCTTCTCTCCTGTGTCCTAGACAAATATCAGGAACCATGCAAGGTAGCTCCTGACTATTGGTGCCTGTCTGGGTGCACTACTATCTTTTAAGATGGCGCTGGCACCAGAGATGCTGATCCTTTCTGGGATATCCTGCAGTGCCGAGTAGTTCCAGACACAGGGAGTAGTCAAATGGGTCTAGAATTGGACAAGAAGATCACCATAGGGACAGGGTAGGTAGTTAATAAAGTAAATTTGGTAAGGTGCGGTGAGAGAACTCACTAGGCTTCACGGAGAGAAAATCTTCATGAAGCTTGAAAAAACTGACACTTAGCCAAAATAATGCCATTATTTACTTGATTATAATCCTTCACTATCTTGAAAATCTTTATTTAGTTTCCCCAGATACAGTGAAAAACATCTTTGCTTCTTAACTCCTTCTTGATAACTGTAAATCCTTGTCCCTAGTAGCTTCATAGTTAAACTATGTATTGTTTCCAGTTTCTGAACATCATACCTCGAACAGAGTGCCCAAATCTGAATGCAATACTCAAACTGCTCTCCACTTAAACTCTTGCAGAAGTTCAACATTGCTCCCCTGTTTTTCAGTGTTCTAGATGCAAGAATTCAGAAAGCCTAGATCTGACCTAATTTCACTTTTACTCCTCTAAATCTTAAATTCACATTGCAATTTAGTTTTAAATAATTTGGAAAAACAAAGACATTCTGAAGTTATTTTGCAGCATGTTAAATGGTACACTTGGACTGAAAGGATTCCATCATTGTAATTTTGGAAATTCTCATTACTGCTATATCCTGTGAATTGTGCACATATGGATTGAAATAGAAAATATTTCTGGAAATATGACATTTGAACTGAAAGTGCTGCAAAATGTCCTAAATATGTTTAATATATGTTACTTGACAAGAATGTTTTTTATCTTTAAATTAATCACAATCTAAATTATTACTGTACTTTTGTAACAAGTACTCCATCCAATATGTGAAATTCATTCAACATGTTCATTTTCAAAACATAATTATTATATTTTTAAAAACTCATGTTGGAGCACTGCAATTAGTCCTGTACATCATGTTGACCGTATATCTCATCCTTTTAGAATTCTAAGTCAATTCTCGTAACATGGTTGATAGTATTGCTATTGAAACAAGTTAAATGGAAAAGGAAATAGTTAGAAAGTTACAAATCAATCTGTTAAAGCCAAAAGTTTGGATTGGAGAGAACTTAGGCCTGCACCTAACTCAATGCTATAACACCTACTTAGGAGCACCTAATACGAACACTGGTGAACCAAAAGATAAAGTGTTCTATTCTTCAGTACTAATATATCACACCTAGATTAACACAAAATTCACTCTTTTTCTAAAAAAAAATGGTATTTTTAATAAAATGGTCAATAGCTGAAGCACACTTTGCATTACAATGATTTCAACTATAAAGGACACTCATTTTGATTTCATGGCAGACTGTGTATTTAATGAACATAATTGTTCTGTAACGCTAATTTCACAAAGCAATCACCAATAAGTAATAACACAGCATTGTTGTGTGGCTCATCAGGACACAAACTATAACAGAGTCTAACACACAGAATCAGTGTCTTTAATAATTGGAGATTCGCTGGAACTACATTCGGACTGTCAAAGGACCTGTCAAACCGCAGCTGAGATTAAATGTCTGACCTCCTCATCCCTAACATTGCCTCACAAGAGACAGTTCTGTCACAAGCTCTGCCATTTTGCTTTCCAAAGTGCTGTAAAGGGCGACCTCTGATACATTTCAGTGTTGTTTATTGATTTCTGACCTGATGGTTAATAGTTTTCCCAGTCTCTCTGAATGGCTTTTGTAAGCAATAGGGTTTGTACATCTCTCAAATCAATACCTTTTATATTTACAATAAAATTGAAACTGCCTCTTCTGGGGGTGCAGCATCTTATTTGTCATCCTTCTGCAAGAGAAAACTATGTCATTATCTGAATTAAAACATTTATTTCTGATTAAGAGAATGTCCTATCTCATTAATTTCTCCCTTTCCAATATAAGAAGAATAGAATCCTATTGATTTCTGCAGTTTTACACATCTCCAGCGCTGAGAAGATAATTGAGAAGTTACCCAGAGTAAATGAAGTTTCAAGGCTCTCTGCTTCGCTGATAAGTTCTAAATTTGAAGTGTTTTTATGAAGCAAAGGTTTTAATTTTGTGACAGGCTGCAGCAGTGATACTGATACAGCTGAGTAAATTGGATTAAGACTGGAATCTCTTGAGCAAAGCCCTGGCACAGGCAAAGAAGCCTGATCCCTGTAGACAACCTCCTGCAAATTAACACTGAGACAGTTCCAAATTACCCATCCTTAAACTCAAAGTAAGTTCAGGAAGTTTAGATTAGTGAAGCAAAAGAAGCTATTGACTTAATACGCTATATTTTCCCTCATCTTTCTTTCCATCTAATAAAGAGATCCTAATCACCACAATGAACTAGGCCCCCAAATCCACTTCAACAATTGGCTATACTTTATTAGAATAATTGGATTAATTCAGAACTGCATCTAAAGACTCATGGCTGAAAGTTCACTGCAGAGGATTTATTAATTTACAGCTGCACTTCCACAGTTGTACTGACTTCCAAAAAAAATTGCAAGGATTGAATGCATCTACAAGAAAAGAAATCTGGTGGATCTTTTGATCATGAGTTCAGGATGATCTTCAACAAAGTGAGACCTCATTAACAGAGAGGTTGATTAAATAGTTGCAGATGGATGGCATAAGCAAATTAAATAGCATAAGAATCTTATCAAAGTATGAGAAGCTATTGCAATTATCAAGTCAAACTCTTACATGACAGAGCTAAGACTACCATAGTCAATACAGTGTGGAGTTGGAGGAACACAGCAGGTCAGGCAGCAGCAGAGGAGCAGGAGAGTTAAAATTTTGGGCCTAGACCCTTCATCAGGACTCAGGAGGGGAAAGGGATCTGGGAAATAAATAGAGGGAAGAGGCGCAGGGCTGAGGAAAGGTAGGTGGGATGGCAATAGATGGATGCAGGTAGGGGGTAGTGGGGATTGGCCAGTGGGAAGGATGGGGCAGATAGGTGGGGAAGAAGATGGACAGGTAGTGTCAGGTCAAGGAGGCGGGAATGAGAGGGTGGGTTGAACATGGGATGAGGCCAGGGGATTGGGGAGATTTTGAAACTGGTGAATTCTACATTCTGGCCATCGGGCTGTAGGCTCCTGAGGCGGAATATGAGAGGCTGCTCCTCCAGTTTGCGTGTCGTATCATTGTGGCACTGGAGGAGGCCCAGGATGGGCATATCACCAAAAGAGTGGGAGGGGGCAGTTAAAATGGTCAGCAACCAGAAGGTGTTGTTGATTATAGTGTATGGAGTGCAGGTGCTCTGAAAATCTGTCACCGAGTCTACGTTTGGTCTCAACGATGTAGAGGAGGCCACATCGGGAGCAACAGGGACAGTAGACCCAGGTTGGAGGATAAAGAGGTGAACCCCTGACAGATATGGAAAGTTTGTCCTGGGCCTCAGATGGAAGTGAGAGGGGAGGTGAAGGGGCAGGTGTAGCACCTCCTGCAGTTGCAGGGAAAGGTGCCGGATGTGGTGGGTTTGGTGGGGAATGTGGTGTGGACAAGCGAGTCGCAGAGAGAGCTGTCCCTATGAAAGGCAGATAGGGGTGGCAAGGGAAATATCTCTTTGGTGGTGGGGTCGGATTGTACGGGGCGGAAATGGCGGAGGACATTCCACTCCCTGACATCCCAGAAGTCCTTCTATTTCAAGGACCATAACTTCCCCCCTCCATTGATCAAGAATGCCCTCAACCGCATCTCTTGCATTTCCTGCATGTCTGCCCTCAGACACCCTCCCCCCAACAAAAATAAAGACAAAGTACACTGGACCTCACATACCACCCCACCAACTCTGCATCCAGCGCATCATCCTCCGCCACCTCCACCCGGTCTACTGTATCTATTGCTCACGATGTGGCCTCCTCTACATCGGTGAGACCAAACGTAGACTCAGTGACAGATTTGTGGAACACCTGCGCTCCATGCACGATAATCAACAACACGTTCAGGTCACGAAACATTTTCACTACCCCACCACTCCCCCACTCCCTTGATGACATGTCCATCCTGGCCTTCCTCCAGTGTCACACTGACGCCACACGCAAACTGGAGGAACACCATCTCATATTCTGCCTCAGAAGCCTACAGCCCGATGGCCTAAAAACATGGAATTCACCAGTTTTAAAATCTCCCCACCCCCGGCCTCATCCCATGTCCAAACCTTCCTCTCATCCCTGCCTCCTTGACCTGACACAACCTGTCCATCTTCTTCCCCATTATCTGCCCCACCCTTCCCACTTCCAATCCCCACTACCCCTACCTGCATTCACCTATCGCCATCCCAGCTACCTTCCCCAGCCCCACCCCTTTTCCCTTTATTTCCAGCAACCTTCCCTCTCCCCAGTCCTGAGGAAGGGTCTAGGCCCGAAACGTCGTCTCTCCTGCTCCTCTGATGCTGCCTGACCTGTTTCCCATCGTCTGTTTCTCCAGCTCCACACTGTATTGACTCTGACTCCAGCATCTGCAGTTCTTGCTATCTCCTAAGACTACCATAGCCATTTTCCAGATTCTTACTTATTCTCTTCTTTGTCTAAAAAGGCTTCTAGGTAATTCTTGAAATCCTTTGTAAAAACCAAGGTGCGTTGTACTATAGAACTGTAAAAATCCTTAGCCGTCTCAGTACAACTCAAACTTTGTTAACTTAAACTTAGCACTGAAATAATAATTCTTGATTTACTTCAACTTTTTTTTTATTTGCACCAGTCTTATGCAATAAGCTTGAAACAATCAATTACTTTTTAAAATTAAATAGCATACATCCTTTGGGTGTATTACACATTGATGTAATATTGCTGATAATCATATGCATGGTTATTAGTTTTGAAATAAGAACACAAATATTGTATACATGTGAAGAAGTTAGTCAGGTAAACAAGACAATCCCTTTTGCTAAACCTCAGCCCTACATATCCACTGGAATGCAATGGGGTAATACTAATTTTGTGCTGTAGGCTGAAACATACAATATCATATTAACTGCCCATTGTACATCTCTCAATTTTCACTGACATCAATTTCTTCTCTTGCTTTTCAAACATTGACTGATTCTGCGAATCCACAGACTTTTCTCCAGATCTCCAGCACTTCACTGAAGTGGCAATGTATCAAGTATAATGGTCAATAGAATTCATATCTAACAATTGACTTGATGTGAATTTCAGTTAGAAGTCTAGCTTCTGATCATGTTTGAATGACCCTTGCTGGAAAATTTGTGTTTGCAGGAGTTGGGTCAGTAGAGAAAAAAATGTTCTGCAATTCCCTCAGCCCCAAATTCAAATATTGCCCCAGTTGTCAATCTTCAGATTCACAAACAAGAATGGCCATTGGACAAGTCATCAGGAGAGATCAGCATCCATGGAATCATATTCCAGCAATTGTGATTGTCTAAGGTCGTGGGGAGCAGAAAACTAAAAACTGAAGCATTTTAATGTTTTCTCATGATAAATTAAAAAATACTATAACTCAAAAATAATTTGCAAGTAGATACTCTCTAAATTATAAATTCATATTCTTAGCTCTTTTGAAGAGCGGTGCAACAGAAATGGAAATCATATTAAAGCAATATTAATCTGACATGAAATCAGTGACTTTCAACAAGGAGGCATGATATTTTTTAATCTTATTAAAATATTGTTGATTATTTATCAATTATTGAACATAGATGGGGAGGTATATATTTGTCTTGGAACTGAGCACAAAATGGTCAATTTGATAACATCCATTTCTCACTACCACCCAAGACAAATTTCTACCCCAAAATGTTTATTAAGTCTTATAATTAAAGAACAAAGCTCTAGAAATTGGATGGTTCTGATTGACAGACATCAGATCTCAGACCAATAGGAGATAGATGCATGCTGGACATTCTTAGTCAAGGAGGGTTTCAACTTCCTGCTATTGCATTACTAGCAGCAGCTCTTTCATATGTTCTGGGAAAGATCCAGAAGGAGGAAAACAGAAGGGTGGGAAGAAAGAGAATGGGATGAGCAACAGCTTTCTGACTGCAGCGTGACCAGATCATTTCAAAAACACTTTTTAAAGTTCCACTCCGGTACTTGAGCATAAAAATCAAGGCTGGCCCTCAAGTGCAGTTCAGTAGAAGCCCTGCACTGTCAGAGATGCTATCTTTTAAATAAGATGTGAAACCAAGATCTTGTTTGAATGGATGTTGAAGATCACATTACACAATTTCGAAGAAGAGCAAGAGAGGTATCTCCAATTTTGTGGCCAATGTCTAAACTTCAATCAACATCAGAAAGTCAAATTGTGTTATTATGCTACTGTTTTAGGGAGTTTCCCATGTGCAAATTGACTATTGTGTTTCAAAACCTCAACTGTGACTACATTTCAAAGAGTATTTTGCTCACTGTAAATTGCATTGAAATGCCCAGTGATTCTAAAAAAATTTATAATTGAAAGTCTTTCTTTGTATTATAGTGGGGAGACAGTGCTAGCCATCATTAGAGTGGCCATGACTGAGGCTGTAGACAGTAGTGAGGCTACAAATATTGGTATGCTCATACCTAATTCTCTTTATGCATACAACTCAACTGTCATCGCACAATCTCTTTTGATGTTAAAAACTGCAGATAATGTAAACATCCATCTCTTCCCTCCTGACCCCAATCTCTCTCTCGCCGTAGCCTTATCCTTTCAGATAATCAAGATCTGCTACTAGGGCAAGGAGTGGTGGAACTAAACAGATCAAAGAGCAGAAAGATAGCAATAAGGAAGAATAACCATCATTCATTCTCACACTTCTGGCCACCAGGTCAGTTAGTATCAGCTAGAGTAAAATTTAACTGATAACTTAAAGCAGGAATTTGCACATCATAAGTCTCTGAACATGAGCTGCCTCCATCCAGGGTAGGGAAGGTCAGTTGGCAACTCACCATAGATTAAGATTGCACACAAATGTTTCTGTGGAGGACTCAGATGAGGATTCTGTTGGCTGATGGCTACACACTGAAATACCTGCTATAATGACAAACATGCCAGAAGCATATTTTCACAGTATGCAGCATGCGAAAGCCCAGCACCAACTTGGCATTGACCTTTACAACATAGAATTGATGGCTAACTCTAAGTTAAGACTTGCAGACCCAGTCAGGGTGCTGTATCTGATGGCTGATATTTCAGCTTTCTTTACAGCACACAAAATAATCCCCTGATGTTTCAGTGCTGCAGTGGAGGCTCTAAATGAAGTCATGAGATCTCTGTTTACTAACATCATAGCTGCCCCCTTGTTCTAGATTCCTCCACCAGAGGAAACAACATTCCTGTGTTTAACCTGTCAGGCCCCTTGAGAATCTTAATAAAAACCAAAAGAACTGCGGATGCTGTAAATCAGGAACAAAAACAAAGTTGCTGGAAAAGCAATTCTGAAATTCGGAAAAGCATTTCTGAAGAAGGGTCTAGGCCCGAAACGTCAGCCTTCCTGCTCCTCTGATGCTGCTTGGCCTGCTGTGTTCATCCAGCTCTACACCTTGTTATCTGTTATGCTGGAAAAGCTCAGCAGGTCTGGCAGCATCCATGGAGGAGAAAACAGAGTTAACGTTTCGGGTCCGGTGACCCTTCCTCAGAACTGAGTTCTGCTGAGCTTTTCCAGCAACTTTGTTTTTGTCCCTTGAGAATTTTGTATGTTTCAATGAGATCACCTAGTTACAACCTGCAAACTTGAAAATACCCTATTTATCCCTACACTCTGCTTCCTGGTCATGGAGCAATCCTTTATCCTTTATATATTATCCCAACTCCATCAGCCAGTATTTTGCATAAGTTTTTGTGTTACCAAATCCCCTTTGAAAATTACAGCTATGACATCTACTAGCTTGCCTTCTAATTACATCCTCAAAAGACTCTAACAAAGTTGTCAAACGCAATTTCCCTTTTGTAAAACCTTGTTGACTTTGTTTGATCACACCATGATTCTTTAAGCACATTGTCAAGGCTAACTTATAATGGCTTCCAGCATTTTCCTGATGGCTAATGTTAGGCTAACTGGCCTGTAGTTCCTGGTTTTCTGCCTCTCTCATTTCTTGAACACTGGCTTTACATTCATTAACATTAAATCTGCTGGGGACCTACAGGATCCAGAGAATTTTAGAAATTCATAACTAGTGCGTCTATTAGCTTTGCAGTCATCTCTTTTAAAATGTTTCCATGCAGTTCATCAAGTCCTGGTTGGCTTTTTGTCCTTTAACTGTTTTCAATACATTTTCTTAGCTAAATTTAATTACTTGAAATTTCTTGCTCCTATTAGCCCAATAGTTAACCTCTATTTCTGGTATGTACTTCATGTCTTCTACTGTGAAAACAAGCATAAAATATTTGTTCAATGTCTCTCTGCTCCACATTAACTTGTGTCCTGTTCCAATGGCAGGTTAAACTTAACAAAGATTGTGGCAAGTGGACACCATGAAATCTCATGGCTTCTAGCCAAATGTGGACAAGAAAACCTCCCACTCCTCACCACCTACCACCTCCCCTCGGCAGTACTCCTCCATGTTGAACACTTGGAAGAAGCATTGACGATAACAAGAGTACAGAATAGGCATGGAAGCTTAATGCTCATCACCAAAAGTGACTTAGTAGCACTGCTACTGCCCAAGTCCTGAGGATATAAATTCTCAGTAGCAGGTACTGAGAGAACTAGCAGCAGGGAAAGACCTGCCTGATATTGTCCCCAGCAGTCAAACTGTCACACATGTACCTGAGCAGGTCAATATTAGTAGATGGGACCACCACATGGTCCTTGTGGAAACAAAGTCCCATCTTCACACTGAGATCTATTATGTTGTGTACACCACAACCATATTATTTGGAATAGATTCAGCACACTGAGCAATCAGCAGCAGAAATTTATTCGACCACCATTTTTAATCTCATTTAATCTCATGGTCTGGCCATCTTTCCAACTAGCCAGGGTATCATCTCTGGTTCACTGAAAAGGGCAGGAAAACATTGTCAGGAATACACCAGGCATAACTCAAAATGAGGTGTCAACCTGCTGAAGCTATGACACAGGAATCATGCTATACAACTAACAGATAAGATCAAGGTTCTTCTGCCCTGCCACATATAGATGTAAACTGAAGTTGTGGACATTTTTGGAGCCTTCTCATTCTGTTAAAACTCCACCACTGTAGTGATGGGGGAGTTGAGCACATCAGTTAAAGATAAAGCTGAAACAGTTGTAACCACCTTCAGCCAAAAGTGCAGAATGTCAGAGGAAGTGGTAGATATAGGTACAATTATAACATTTAGAACATAAGAGCATAAGAACTAGGAGCAGGAGTAGGCCATCTGGCCCTTCGAGCCTGCTCCGCCATTCAATAAGATCATGGCTGATCTTTTCGTGGACTCAGATCCATTTACCCGCGTTCTCACCGTATCCCTTAATTCCTTTATTGTTCAAAAAAAATCTACCTGTTTTTTAAAAACGTTTACTGAAGTAGCGTCAACTACTTCACTGGGCAAGGAATTCCATAGATTAACAACCCTCTGGGTGAAGAAGTTCCTTCTCAATTCAGTCCTAAATCTGCTCCCTCTAATCTTGAGGCTATGCCCTCTTGTCCTAGCTTCACCTGCCAGTGGAAACATCCTCTCTACTTCTATCTTATCTATTCCCTTCATAATTTCATATGTTTCTATAAGATCCCCCCTCAATCTTCTGAATTCCAATGAATATAATCCCAATCTACTCAGTCTCTCCTCATAAGCCAACCCCCTCAACTCTGGAATCAACCTAGTGAACCTCCTTTGCACCCACTCCAGTGCCAATACATCTTTTCTCAAGTAAGGAGATCAAAACTGCACACAGTACTCCAGGTGTGGCCTCACCAGCACCTTGTACAGCTGCAACATAACCTCTCTGCTTTTAATTTCAATCCCTTCAGCAATGAAGGACAAAATTCCATTTGCCTTCCTAATTACTTGTTGTACCTGCAGACCTACCTTGAAAGATATTTGGATGAGTAATTGAATAGGAAAGGGAGGGATATGGACAAAATGCAGGCAAGTGGGACTAGTTTAGTTTGGAAACATGGTTGGCATGAACGAGTTGGACTGGAGGGTCTGTTTCAATGCTGTATGACTCTATGATTTAATCATTAATAAAGTGATAGAAGGTATCACTGACAATGCCATCAAGCAGTACTTGCTCACCATCACAGAGTTTAAGTTCTGTCAGGCTACTCAACTCCAAATGTCATTACAACTTTTGCTGAACATAGACAAAAGAACTGAATTTTAAAGACAAGGTGAGAGTGACTGCCCTTGACATCAAAGTAGCATTTTGTTAAGTGTACAATAAAGGAGGTCCAATAAAATCAAAGGCAATGGGAACTGGGAGGAAACATTTCCAGGAGTTGGAGCCACATCTTCCACAAAGGGAGATGATTATGGTTTTTCTGGAGTCCAATCATTTCAGCCCCAGGATGTCACTGCCAGAATTCATCAGTGTCATGTCTTAACTCCAACCTCTATAAAGCCCTGCAGTTCTCCTGGCAGGATAGACACTCTAGTATCAGTGAACTCTCTCTCAGATCAACAACCCCCTGTATTGAGGTGATGGTTCCACCAATCAGCCACATTGAGTGGGCCACCTATTCCACATGCCTGACAAAACAAGCTCTCTACATCAAGCTGTTACATGGCAAGTGGTTATCAGAACAGAAAAGGAAATACTTCAAGGACATTCACAAATTCTCCTTGAAAAATGTGCAATTCTCCCCCGACTCATGCAAATCTCTAGCCGATGACCACTTGAATTGGAGAACAAGAAACCATGAAACCATTTTGAATGTCTCTAACGAGTGAGCAGAAGAAATGTGTGAAAACCAGAATATACCAGTCACCCAGTTCAGCAAACACCAGGGTTTGCAGACCCAGCATTTAGTCCCCTCAGGACGCATACCATCAGAATGGAAGAAATTCATCCTCCATTCTGAGGGGATTAGCTAAAAAGAAAGAATCCCAAACACCTTCAATTGATTCATCAATGCCCTACCTGCCATCATAAGGTCAGAAGTGGTGATGTTTATGTATGATTGTATAATATTGACTACAATTTGCAATTTTCCTGAAATAGTGAAGCTGCCCCTGCTCACATGCAGCCTGAACATAGGCAACATTCAATCTTTGGCTGGTAAGTGGCAAATAATATTCATGTGCCACAAAAAAGTGCCGAGAGGATCAAAACACCTTCTCTTGACATTCAATGGCAATACAATTGTTTAATTCTCCGCAATCAACATCCTGGAGCTACCATTGACCAAAAACTTATCTGGACCAGTCATATAAATATTGTAAACAAAAACAGAAATTGCTGGAAAAGCTCAGCAGGTCTGGCAGCATCTGTGGAGACAAAATCAGAGTTAACATTTTGGATCCAGTGACCCTTCCTCAGAACTGATGGGAGCTGGGCAAATGTCAGTTTATATGCAGAAAATAGGGAAGGGGATGGGGTAGGGAGTAAACGATAGGATAGAGCATAAAAAGAAAGAAGAACAGTTGGACAGGCAAATGAGATGATAACGATCTGGCTGGGAGGGTGAATGGTTGTTAATGGGGACTATTAGTGACTAACAATAGGTAGGATGTGATGGCAGACTATGTGATAATAAGGCCTGGTGTGTGGGGTAGGGTCTAGGACATGGGAGAGTTTAGGCCCTAAAATTATTAAACTCGATATTGAGTCCAGAGGACTGTAGGGTCCCCAAGTGGAAAATGAGTCCTATTTATTTCAGAACCCCCTTCCCCTCCCCCTTTTCTGATGAAGGGTCTAGGCCCGAAACGTCAGCCTCTCTGCTCCTATGATGCTGCTTGGCCTGCTGTGTTCATCTAGCCCTGCACCTTGTTGTCTCGGATTCTCTAGCATCTGCAGTTCCTACTATCTCTGATTCAAATTTTAACACCACTGCGAAGCCTCTTCTAAGGATGCCTGGCCTGAAGAAGTTACCCTCCTCCCTCCGGACAAACCTTAAGGGATCTCTCTCCCACTGCCCACTCTCTCCCTATTTATTTCAGAACCCCCTTCCCCTCCCCCGTTTCTGCTGAAGGGTCTACGCCGGAAACGTCAGCCTCTCTGCTCCTATGATGTTGCTTGGCCTGCTGTGTTCATCCAGCCCTGCACCCTGTTGTTCTTTCAGGTTGCATTGAGCTTTGCTGGAACACTGCAGCAAGCCAGAGACAGATATGTTGGCCAGGGAACAGGCTGGTGTGTTAAAGTGGCAGGCAACAGGTAGCTCAAGGTCTTTTTTTGGGAGCAGAACGTAGATGTGCTGCAAAGCAGTCACCCAGTCTACACTTCGTTTCCCAAACGTAAAGGAGACCACATTGTGAGCAGCGAATACATTACACTGGATTCTGGGAAGTGCAGGTGAAGTGTTGCTTCACCTGGAAGGTATGTTTGGGCCCTTGATAGTGGGGAGGGAGGAGGTAAATGGACAGGTGTTGCACCTTCGCCAGTAACAGGGGGAGGTGCCATAGGGCTGTGGGGGTAGGTGTGTTGGGCATGAAGGAAGAGTAAACCAGGGCGTCCCGGAGAGAACAGCCCCTGTGGAAGGCGGATAACGGAGGGGAGGGGAATATGTGTCTGGTGGTGGCATCTTGCTGGAGGTGGCGGAAATGGTGTCTGATGATCTTTTGGATGTGGATGTTGGTGGGATAGTAGGTAAGGACAAGGGGAGCCCTATCACTGTTGCAGGAGGAAAGAGAAGGGGTGAAGGTGGAAGTGCGGGAGATGGGTCGGACCTAGTTGAAGGCCCTGTCAACAACAGTGCTGAGGACTCCTCGGTTGAGGAAGAAGGTGGACATTTCAGAAGCTCCCTTGTCGAAGTTGGCCTCATCTGAACATTTGTGACGGAGATGGAGGAACTGAGAGAATGGGATGGAGTTTTTACAGGAAACAGGGTGCGAGGATGTATAGTCCAGGTAGCTGTGGGAGTCATTGGGTTTATCATGGATATTGGTTGCTGATCTGTCCCCGGAAATGGAAACAGAGATGTCAAGGAAGGGAAGGGAGGAGTCAGAGATAGACCAGGTGAAAGTGAGGGCAGGGTGGAAATTGGAGGTGAAATTGATGAACTTTTCCAATTCCGGACAAAACAGGGAAGCAGCATCGATGATATAATCGATATATCAAAGAAAGAGTTGTGGGTGGGGCGGAATAGGACTGAAACAAGGAATGTTCCACATACCCCACGAAGAAACAGGCATAACTAGGGCAATGTGGGTACGCATGGCCACCCCGCTGACCTGAAGAAAATAAATATTGTGTCTACAAGGGCTGGTCAGAGGTTGGAAATTCTGTGTCGAGTAATTTACCTACTGACTCAAGAAACTTGACACAATCCAAGACAAAGCAGCAAATTTGATTAGCACTCAATCCTTCATATTCGACATTAATTCTTTCTACCACCCCCATGTCCTCGTGGCATACCATCTAAAAGATGTACTGCAGTGGTTCTCCTTTAACAGTATAGTTCACACGTTTATTCTCTACAACTTAGAAGAACAAGGTCAGTAGATATAGCCAAACACTATCACTTGCAAATTCCCCTTCAAATAACACACCATCTTGACTTGAAACAAAATTGCTATTCCTTGTCCGTCACCAGCTGTATCTTCACCACATGGACTACAGCAGTTGGTTCAAGAGAAAGGCTCACTGACTCCTTCTCAAGGACATTAAGGATGGCAAATGACTGCTTATCTTGCTAACAGCACCCAAATTCCAATGACTAAATCATAGAGTAGATCTTACTTCTTCAGAAAGTCGTGGAAACTGAGTCATTAAATTTATTACAGGCTAAGTTAGATAAATTTTTAATAGACAAGGGAGTCAATTGTTATGTGGGCAGAGGAGAATGTCATTTGAGACCACAACCAGATTAGTCACAATCTAAGTGAGTGGCAGAGTAGGCTCAAAGGCCAAATGATGTACTTTTGTTTCTTTGTCTTATGTTCCTAGAATTCCTCCCTGAACACCCTGATGGATATGGCCTCCTATGCTAAGCAACCCCCACCTCCACCCTGCCATCCCCCTCCACCTAACTTCCACCTTCTTCAAATCTGGACAAATTCTATCAGCACATGTCATATCACTTTCTGAAGACTTTTGTGACTATCAACAAATTTGGAAACCAACAAACCCTTCTATAATTGCAGCAAGAACTGTCAAACTCAAATAACAATTAACCTGCTCAGCAATCTCTAAATAGCACTCTTGGAGGTGTGCTTCCAGCCATTGAATGCATTTTAAGTTGTGGGTGTTTAACAGTGAACGGATGGAGTGAGCACTGCCAAATGGTAACACTCATTGATATCATGATCTGTGCAATCTGCATAATTCCAACAGAAATTCCCTGTGTACACACTACTGCCGTCACCAATATGGAGGGACAGAGTGAGTGAGTGAGACTATCTGGAGACAAAATAACATTTATAATAGCAAAGAAAAATGACATGGAGCTCTATTTTGAGACCCTATGTCTGCTTCTGGTAAGGGCCCTGAAAGTCTCTGTTTCTGACATGTACCAAGCAGATTCTCACATCCACTACATTGGTTGCTTTGTTTAGCATCTAAAAAGTGGGTATGCATATTGACTCTCTCGGCTATAGAATCTGTAAATTAGACAAGAAAGCTGAATCACTGAATGTATATTTATATTTAAACTATTTGCTATCAAAAAAAAACAAAGATCAGACCTTTCAGGATAGAAGAGTAGCTTTAAACGATTCAATTTTTCAAGGTTGCTGCTTTCATCTTTCAGTCCTTCTCATCTTGTTTTGTGTCATTATTGCTCCAACTCTTTTGTATGCTGCCCATCTTTCTCTGGTTGTCATTATTCAGTGCCATCAACAGATGAGATATGTTTGGTGAAAACCTATCAGGTAGGCTGGACACCAGATAATTGAGGTGATGACTAGTGCGAGCAAAAGACAATTGATACTGATAGTGTCAGAGGGTATATCTAAAAGGATCTGTACCCTCCATCTCCTTTGCCCTCTTTTCTCATATTGGTGGTATATGGAATAACTTGGACATATCTGATATATGTCAAACAGTGACACATCTATACATAGCAGCTCCTGAGAAACAGACTGTGGCAACCAAAATAGCTGTTTCAATTGGTTTACTTTGGAGGAGATTATTGAATACAAATTAAAGTGATGACCTGACTTTAAATATTTTAAAAGGGCTCAGATATCATTAAAAATGTGTTTTGGCAAACCTATTTTTGGGGCATCACTTTCAATTTGTGCTGGGGATGTGATGAATTTTAATTTAATTTATTTTGTTCTGTCCCAAATCTTAAATAAGGATTTGTCCAATCGGTTTTTGTTTTGAATGTGGAAATGTCATGATGTTCCAGAATTGAATTCCTGCAATTAGTCTCAAAATGATTTAAATATTTTTGTGTGTAATTCTCCACTTTACCCTCCTTTCAATTCCTTTAGATTTCCTCCGTTAGAATGGCACAATTGAATGGGATTGGGATAAATAATGTAAAATTACACTGGCATAAATATTGTTTTTTTTATCTTATCCTCTTTCAGCAATTATGCTCAAACTGATAAAAAAAATTTAACAGGAAAACAGACCACAGTATTGGATGAGATTAATAGTGCTCTTAAATATTAATTTCCAGAATAAAGCACAGTTTTTATTTTTGTCTCCTTTCTCCTTATTTTTGAGTCTTTTCCCCCTCACCTGTATACTGTATAACAGTCGAGATAACTTTCAGCTTGGGACTGTGCATTTTATCTTTAAAAAATTAACATTGAGGCAATGAAAATGATATCTCGACATTGCATACTTATTTTGTGCAAAGAAATCAGCAATCATCATTTTGAACTAGAGCTTCTTACAAGTGTCTGAGGGGCCTGTTTATGATCAATGGGTGCCTGTTTAAGCATGTTATTCAGGGACATGCGCTCTTTATTATGGACAGGAGAGAGAACGTGGGATGATAGCCCTTTTTTCAACCTTGTGACTAACTGTGACAAGATGTGTTTTTCAGAAGTGTTTAACCCTTTGAGTGTTTCAACTCTCAAGAAAAGGTAGAAGACAAGTTTTCTTGTATGCTTAAAAAAAGGTTATTCCTCAACACAAATGTAATTGCAATGGCATCCACTCACACTTACAGACAGAATGCAAACACACAAAAAAAAGTGATTACAAAAGAGGTATCATGCAGATAGATATTTAAAGAGTCCAAAAGGTCATTATTACTCTTGTTTTCTGAGATAGAGACTGGAAATTTTGCAGTCTTAAGGATTCATACTTGGTTCTTATTTAATTGAAGAAAATGGAGGTTAGAGGTTTCTGGCAATGATTTCACAGCAACCCATTCTTTCTGGTTCTCACTGTTTCTGGTTTTGTTGTAATTGTACTTGAACCCCTGTGGGAAAGCCTGATTTGGTTCTATAAATCTAGAGGTAAGAGGATAGCTCCTCTTCTTTCTCTGTTAGTGGATTTTAGGCAGGATCCTGTCTTTGCCAGGTGGGATCTCTTCTGTCTGTGAGAGATAGTAGGAACTGCAGATGCTGGAGAATCTGAGATAACAAGGTGCAGAGCTGGATGAACACAGCAGGC
>NC_063341.1:28941882-28990363 GCF_021869965.1 Rhincodon typus | reverse complement strand
AGGCCCGAAACGTCAGCTTTCCTGCACCTCTGATGCTGCTTGGCCTGCTGTGTTCATCCAGCTCTACACCTTGTTATCTCTCTTCTGTCTGTGTTCTGTCTGCCAGACTGACTTACTTTCCACTCTCAAGATGTTTGTTATCAGAAACTAATTTCCAACAGGTGACAATAATATCGGTCTTTCCACTGTCCACACAAAAGGTTCCTGATGATGTTGTCATTGATAAACAATGTGGTTTTGAATCTCAATTCCTTGTGATAGAGTGTTTTGTTTCACAGCCATTCAGTTGAATTTTATTCAAGACTACTGTGAGGTAGTGTGCCAGTTTCGGTAGATATTTTGGACAATAGTATCTGTTAGATCTACCTGAGTGATCTGTGGTATTTAATGATTTTTTCAACTAAATATCCCAAGTTGTATACATTTTAATATGCTGACTGAACAAGCAGAGTCCTTGCTGCAATTTTAAATAGTAAAGTCACCATAATCCCAAAGGACCATAGGGCTGCTCTAGCATTAGAGAGAGACAATTTGTGGTGGTTTAACCTGAGGGTCACCAAACCTTAGGCGAGGGAAGAGGTGATGATATGGGAATTGAATCCAGTCTGTTGGCCTTTCTCTGCATCGCAAATCTGCCATCCAGCCAACTAAGCGAACCAACCCATGGGAAATGCCAGATATATTTGCAGACAAGCAGGAAGGTCAACAGACTGCTTGGCTCCACCTTGTTATAATGTAGATTGTCCACTCTCCATGCTGTTTATTTTAAAGTAATTTTTTTATAAAATCATGAATGTGTCTATTTGGTGTAACCTCACTTAGAATCGTAAAATGCTTCTGAGTAATCTGACAACAGTACTGTCACATCACAGACACCAAAAGCAGCAGTATTAGAGGTTAATGAGACAGATTTTCATCATTTGAACATTTCCCTATTGTGTCAGCTGAGCTTAGATTTATTTTCTTGATTAGCTGAAAATAATGCTTTACGATGAGTGTTCCACATCTTGAGTCAAGAAATTTTTGATTTGCCTCATCTTGTAATTTTGGGGAAGTTTGAGCTTTTCCAACCTTTTTTCTCTTGAAACTGATGGTCATTGCTGTATAAGGCAGTTAGTACCCAAAAGATTCACCCATTAGCTTAGTGTAGACTGTTCCTGAAAGGAGCTAGTTTAGTGTTGTTTTGTTATGTACTGCAGTGTTTCAGTAGCAGAATTGCATACTTTCTCATAAGTTAAGACTGGACGTCTGACAACAGCCAATCATGTATCTCAGATGTACTGTAACCAGCTGTTAAATAATATTAATAGTTATTTGGTAGTACAGAATTTGAATATTGCTGAAAAAGACATATTTTGTTTAAAATTTTCATCACGCGCTCATTAGGACATTTCTCAAGAAATCGGCATTCACCTCCCAAATAGTATAAATGTTGGTTTCCCCTTAAATTTGTAATCTTGAGAAATGCCTGATGAACGCAAGATGAAAAGCTTCCACAATATATATCTTTTTTCATGAATGTTATGTAATACACAATCAGCCTTTACTGTTTATGGAGACTGATTCTACCTTCAGCCAAAGACTTCACGTCAACATCCTTCCCCATTTGCATTCAGTAAGTTCGACCAATACAATGAAAAAGGATTGGTGGCATTGAATCTAGCCATCTCAGATGGTTCCAGGGAATCCAACCACACAACATTCTACCACAATAGCAGCACATTCCTGATCACCTCAGCTGGTAAAGGAATTGAACCCATGTTGAGAACATAAGAACAAGAGTAAGCCATTCAGCCCATTGAGCCTGCTCCACCATTTAATTAGATCATGGCTGATCTTTGGCCGAACTCAATTTGCTTGCCTTAGGCCCAAAGACCTTGATACCCTTGCTTAATAAAAATTTATCCATCTCAGATTGAAATTTAACAAGTGAATTAGCTCCAGCCACCATTTGCGGAAGAGAGTTCCAAACCTCCATAACTGTTTGCATATAGAAATGCTTTCTAATATCTCTCCTGAATGGCCTGGCCCTAATTCTTAGACCATGTCCCCTGGTTCTAGAATCTTCAACCAGCTGACATATTTCATCTTTATTTACCCTGTCTTTCCCTGTTAATATCCTGAAAACCTCAATTAGATCACCCCTTAACCTTCCTAAATTCTAGAGAATAATTTGTATAACCACTCTTCATAACTTAACTCCTGAAGTCCAGGTAACATCCTTGTAAACCTGAATTGAACTCCCTCCAGGGTCAAAACATCTTTCCTAAGGTGTCGTGCCCAGATCTGCTCATAGTACTCCAAGTGGGGTCTAAATAGGGTTTTATATTACACATAATGTCTGCATCCCTATACTCCAGGCCTTTAGATATGAAGACCAGCATACCATTATTTTCTGCACTCGTTCATGGCATTCTAAAGAGTTATGCACCCGAACCCCCAAATTCCTTTGGACATCCGCTGTATTTAACATTATGCTTCTGAAAAATACCCTGATCTATCCATTTTCTGTCCACAATGGAATCTCACACCTGCTTATATTAAAATCCATCTGCCACAGCTTTGCCCATTCTCCTAATCTATCAATATCCTGTGTTAATTTTATGCTGTTGTCAAGACTGTTTACAATGCTGCCCAATTTTGCATCATCAGCAAGTTTGGATATTTGATTTTTCATGTCATTATCCAAGTCAGCAATGAATGTTGTGAATAATTGAGGCCCCAACACAGATCCATGTGGGACAACACTAGTCACGTCCTGCCACTTTGGGTATTTACCCATTATTGCAACTGTATCCTGCCACTCAACCAGTTTCGTATCCATGTCAGTAATTTGCCCTCAATTCATGGGCTTCCACCTTATCTACAGTGTCTTGTGTGGGACTTTATCAAATGCCTTCTGGAAGTCCATACAAAATAACACCCTTTAACTTAGCTCTGTCCACTACTTTTGTCACCTCTTCAAAAAACTTTGGGATATGTCAGGCATGACCTGCCCTTCATGAATCCATGATGACTCTCCCTGCTTAACTGAAATCTTTTGAGGTAATCAGTTACCCTAATCCTTGAATATAGATTCCAACAATTTCTCCACCACTGATTTTAGGCTAACTGGTCTGTATTTCTTTGGTGTGCCTCTCTTGCCCTTTTTAAAGAGCAAAGTGACGTGAGCAAATTTCCAATCCAAGGGTACAACTCCTGAATCCAGAGAACTCTGAAACATTATGGTTAGGACATCAGCAATATGCTCCCCGACTCCTTTAACAAGCATGGTTGGAAATCATCAGGTCCTGGGTTTTTGTCATTCTTCAGTTCCATTAATTTCCCCATTATTGATGATTCACTTAGCTAATTTTATTTGGACCCCGTCCTTGATCCTCCGTGATCCTGTTTGGGATTTCTGGTTGCCATTTCCCCATGGTCATTGACAATATACCCCCTCTCAGCCTTATCTTAACTAACCCTTTTATTTTAAAGTTGTGACCCTTAATACTGTAAATCTTGAATAATGCATTTGATAAATAGATAAATGTTTAGATTTTAAAGGCATCAAGTGATATGGAGAGAAAACAGGAATGTGGCATTGAGATAGAGATTAAACTATAATCATGTTGAATGGTGGTGCAGGCGCAAAGGGCTGAATGGTCATCTCCTGCTTCGAGTTTCTGTGTTTCATCTTAAAAAGTTAATTCAATTAATTTTTTAGCCTCTTTTCTTCCAAAATTGAAAAAACTTCAAATTATATTACCTTTCATTTTGATGCAATTTCTGTAATCATATTGACTGCTCACCCCAAGCACTGCAGAGAACAATAATATTCTTCCTATGGCTCAGAGATCAGGTTTACGTACAGTATTTCCAAATCGGGTCTAATCAATGGCTTATGCTGCAACAGTAAGTTCAAATGTTATGCATGTGCATCTCTCCCCATTATCCACATTTCGCAAAGCTGGGACTCAGTACTAAGCTGATTTTAATGCTCCAATTGTATGATGTGCAGCAGGGGATGAAGGATTACCAAAAGTGATTAAAATACACAATTGAACAAAGCAGCGTTCACTCTCAGAAGCCCAAAATATTAAAGGCAAAAGTACTATATTAGAAAATAAAGACATTACAACCAACATCTGGATTTCCTGAAAAAAACTTTAATACATGCTGCCTGCGTCATCAGAGAAAAGACATTACGTGCAAGCAAAGACGACTTCCGCTTTTTTGTTCCATTGATCAAAAGCATTTTGAGAGCCAGTGGTCAACTAATAAATAGATTCAATTTTTCTGCTTGTGCTGAACTGCAGTCTAAGTGATGATGAACTATTTAAACTGCATTCTGATGAAGTACACACCCAATATAATATCCTGCTTTTCTTTCTTAGGCGTAATCTATTTCCAGCATTTTCCGATTTTACTTTGGAAAATGAACATGTGAAGTTCCTCCTGATGGGGCTGACAGGGAGGTGTTAGAGTTAGCTTGGTCTGTGGACTGATACCTTTGTACCAGTAAACACCTTCAGGTGAAGAGAGGAGGAAATTGACAGTACACCGCATATAACTTCGTGAATGCTATTGATAACTAGCTGCACTGCAGCATTGTTACAATCTGTTGAATCAGCTATTTTTAAATCATATTAAATAAACTTTAAAATGAAAATCTGAATGTTAATGGCAATAGCACGAGGAAATTGTGGTCTACAAAGATGAGGAAAATCAGTCAAGTGTTTCCTCAGGGCTACTTGTGCTCCATTAGATGTGTGGCAGAAGCCTGGTCCACTCATATCAACTGTCCCCAATGCATGCCTGGCAAAATTATAGTGGTTTCTGCATCAAGTAAATTTACAGCTGACAGTGAGATATGAACGTGATTTGAGTATGCTAGAGAAGGAGGCACATTGCTCTGTAATGACAATTATAGCACAACCATTATTAGTCCTGGAATTTGAAATATGCATTATGGTGTTTCCAATATAGACAGTGCGCATCTATATAGCATCGTTAACATTGTGAAATGTCTTAAGGCACTTCATACAATTGTAAATAGACAAAAATTGCAATTGAGCTAAAGAAGGAGACATTGGTGGTCAAAAGCTTTGTCAAAGAGGGAGAGTTTGGGGAATACCTTAAAGGAGTGAGGGGCAGAGGTCTCGGTCTGGAATTCAGAACGATAATTGGATTTCTGTAGTTCTGAAGAAGAGTCATGTCAGATTTGAAATATTAACTCTATTTCTCTCTCTGTAGATGCTGCCAGGCCTGCTGAGTTTCTCCAACACTTTCTGCTTTTATATTGAAATTCTGTACAACTTCAGTAAGGTAAGTTAAACATCATTGTTTATCAGTTGTGTTAATTACAATGCAGACAGACTTGAATTTGAGGCTGGGGGCCCACTATTTACCCAACTAGTAACACCTGCCTCTTTGTCATGTCAGTAGCAAGAAAGTGCAGTCAAAAAAATCTGCACACTGGAGGAATGCCATGATGGAAGAACTTCTAGAAGATTTTGCAGCTCTTTGCCAGGGTAGATATTTAATTATTGGGCATTTTATTGCATCATTGTATTTGAATGAGAGCGAAGAATTGTGCAGAGCAGGAGGAAATTTTCTTGATACCCTGCCCTGTGCTGGAAGAATCCTCAATGCAGCGTTGATTACATGATAAAGCTACACAAATAGAAGTAGGTACTTGTGTTTTACCATTAACTTCTGACAATTAAAATAAGACTTTTTTAGATACATAGTCGCGTGCTAGTACAGAACTTATAATTACATAAAAACATAAGAATATAAGGAACAGGAGCAGGAGTAGGCCATCTCGCCCATCAAGCCTGCTCTGTCATTGAACAAGATCATGGCTGATCTTTTCATGGACTCAGCTCCACTTACCCGCCCACTCACCATAACCCTTAATTCCTTTACTGTTCAACAATCTTTGAACTTTCTTTGAACTACCTTTGCCTTAAAAGCATTCAATGAGGTAGACTCAATAAATATGGAGCTAGAAAAGCACAGCAGGTCAGACAGCATCTGAGGAGCAGGGAAGTCGACGTTTCAGGCTGAAACACTTTATCAGGACTGGGGAGAGGGAAAGGAGCCCAGACATAAACAGACGGAGAGGGTGTGTCTGGGGGGAGGGTAGGTGGGATGGAGATAGGTGGATGCAGGTGGGGGGGAGGATGTTGTGGTTGGTCAGTGGGAAGGGTGGAGTGGGTAGGTGAGTAGGAAGATGGACAGGTTGGGGGTGGAGAGATTTTGAAGCTGGGAGGTCAATATTCAGGCCATTGGGCTGTAAGCTCCCAAGGCGAAATATCAGGTGTTGTTCCTCCAGTTTACATTTGGCCTCACTCCCCACAGCCCCAGGCCCCTCGCTCTATTTATGTCTGGACTTCCCTCTCCCTCCCCAGTCCTGACAAAGGGTTTTGTCCCAAAACATTGACTTCCCTGCTCCTCGGATACTGTCTGACCTGCTGTGCCTTTCCAGCTCCACATTTATTGACTCTAGCTTCCAGCACTTACAGTCCTTACTTCCCCCAATTCAATGAAGTAGTCTCAACTGCTTCACTGGGCAGGGATTTCTGCAACTGGTGGAAGCTTGACTGATTATCTTAAATTGCTTGCCAATGTAGCTATTAGCACATTCATGATTATTCAGCAGGTGCTGCACTATAATGGAATCACATCTAATAGTAGACATTTTGTTTTGAGTTTTACAAGTGCAGGCTGGTTTGTTCAATATGCTCCATACTTTACCTATTACAAACAGGCAGAGGAACATGTTGTTTGACTTGATAAGCCAATTGTTGGATCGAACAGCTACTTATAGAACATAGAACATAGAA
This sequence comes from Rhincodon typus, assembly GCF_021869965.1. NCBI lineage: Eukaryota > Metazoa > Chordata > Chondrichthyes > Orectolobiformes > Rhincodontidae > Rhincodon > Rhincodon typus. Next base: position 28,983,533 of record NC_063341.1, on the reverse strand, counting down.
CAGTACAGCACAGTACAGGCCCTTCGGCCCACGATGTTGTGCCGACCTATTGGCAAAATATCTACTGTTGGATTTGATTCTATAATTGGGGAACACTTGCTGAATAATCATTAGTGCGCTAATGGTTATCATAACAACCAATTTAAGATCATCCATCAAGATTACAATATAGAGATAGCACCGTGTGGAGCTGGAGTAACACAGCAGGCCAGGCAGCATCAGAGGAGCAGGAAAGCTGGCGGTTTTTGGTCGGGACCCTTCTTCAGAAATGAGGGAGGAGGAAGGAGCTCTAAAATAAATAGAGAGAGGAGGGGTGGGGCTGGGAAAGGTAGGTGGGATGGTGATAGGTGAGTGTAGATAAGCAGTGGTGGAAATTTGTCAGTGAGGTTGGAGGAGTGGATGGGTAGGAGAGAAGACGGATGGGTTGTGTCAGGTCAAAGAGGCGTGAATGAGAGGGAGTGTTGGTCATGGGATGAGGCTGGGGGTGGGGAGATTTTGAAACTAATAAAGTCCACATTGAGACCATTGGGCTGTAGGCTCCCAAGGCGGAATATGAGGTGCTGCTCCTCCAGCATCTGCAGTTCTTACTATCTCTGAGAAGATTACAATGTGACTTATCTCTGCTTGTTAGAAGCAAATGCATTCATGGGAAGGGATCTGTTCTCTCCAAACAAGAGGAATATGTTCTAGCCCTGTGCTTTTTTTGAATTCCTTGAAGCATGGGGAACTTATCATTCCCTATGTTTTCTTGATAACAATGCCTTAGCTAATTAAAGTCAACTCCCCAATTAAACTGTGTCCCTTTTCTCCAGTGGTATAAAGTGTTGTGACCACTTGAAATTTGGTATCAGAGATAGTAGGAGCTGCAAATGCTGGAGGATCTGAGACAACAAGGCGTAAGGCTGGATGAACACAGCAGGCCAAGCAGCATCATAGCAGCAAAAGCTTCAGCGCCATGTGGAGCTGGAGGAACATAGCAGGCCAGGCAGCATCAGGGGAGCAGGAAAGCTGGCGTTTTTGGGTCGGGATCCTTCTTCAGAAATGAGGGAGGGGGAAGGAGCTCTAAAATAAATAGAGAGAGGAGGGGTGGGGCTGGGGAAGGTAGGTGGGATGGTGATAGGTGAGTGTAGGTAAGCAGTGGTGGGGATTTGTCAGTGAGGTTGGAGGAGCGGATGGCCAGCGACATGTCTTGCATTCCAGCAATATTTCACTTCCTTAACTTCTTCTTTCACTTTTTTTTCCGTGCACCTGATCCATCCTTTCCCTTTTTGTCATTCTCCTCTTTATTTTAAAGTTTACTCTTAATTAATCATTCTCAACTCTTCCCCAGCAATATACTTTAATATTCCAACAATATGGTTTTGATAGAGTCATGCAGTCATACAGCATGGAAACAGACCCTTTGATCCAACTAGTCCGCGCCAAACATAATCCTGAACTGAATCCCACCTGCCTGCTCCTGGCCCATATCCCTTTAAACCTTTTCTATCTGGAGAAAAGGTGACGGCATATTATATGGAGCTCATCTGATGCTCTTTTGAAGTTGAGGTTAAGTGATATTGCTGGGACAGAACACTATTCTGCATCAAAGCTATGTTAGACCTAAGCTATAAGGACTGTTTGGCAGGCCATTGTAGAGGCAGCTTTACTCTCTATCCAATGTATTCTATCCTGGTATGTAAGAGGTGGCTAAAAGTCGGAATTTAATCTTCAACATAAAAGTCTTGAAATTTTATGACAAGCAAGAACCTTTTTCTAAAAGTTGTTTTATTTTAATTGTTTTTACACTGCACTTCAATAAAGTCCTTTCATTCTCACAGATAGGACAAATTGTTATTTATCAATTGCCAATCTATTTAGAGTTTACATTTTGAATTACAGACAAAAAATTTCTCAAGATGATATGCTAGGGAAAGAAAACCTTTTAATCTTTATTTATAAAGACTAATTTATGAAGATAATGAAATTTCTATTTTGTTTGAAATGTTTATTAAATTTTATTACAACCTAATTCTGAACTCCTTTCAGAACAATTTAAAATCAACTTACAAACAAAAAGATCTGCTAAACTCTCACTTACAATTCACTGTGCTGCAAAGACTTGTCTCATTTCTCTTGTGTAGTGTGACAGTAAAGATATACAGCTGCCTGGCCTGATGCAGAACTTTACCACCTACATCATATCCTGCATCAGATCTTTTGCACCTATAACCTATTGCCTGGCATTACCACAACTGATTCACTTCCACAGAATTTTCATTCATTCAATCAAAGAAAGCTTCTCACGTTTTTCTGAAAATCATCTGCTTGATGACTATAGGTGAGATGAAGTAACTGCATTAATTTAGTCTGTTCTCAGCAAATATAGTCACCGTAGACTGAGCTGGCTACACATGATATCCTTCACTGAGAGAAGTAAGTTGGTGATTAGTTTTGGATTGAATCTTTCCTCTTGTTGTCAAGGATTGTAGGACAACTACTCGTCAGAATACCAAGCACGTTTGTTTTCGCCCCCCATTCTGATTTGTTTGCTTATATGAAAGGAGGAATGTAGCGCCCACCTCCCCCACCCCCGACTTTTATTTGGTTATACGAAACATAGTGGGATTGTGGAACTCTTGTTTTACAATTGGCTTACAAGTTGGGCTGGATTTCAAAAGAACACAAGATTTGTTCTGAACAGGTCAAAAAAGCCAAGTTTATTTGATAAGTTGATACCATTGACAAACCTTCTTACTATATCCCTCAATCCATTTTCTCTTTAGAAATACATCTAATTGTTTATGAATGATTTATTTATTGTCACTTGCATTTTACAGTGAATAATACAGTAAAAAACAGTGAAAGGCTTCAACAGTTGCCATGATCCTGTGCCATTTTGAATAGTTTAAGAATAAAAAGGATAAAAGATATAACTGAAAGAGGGTCCGGAGCCCTGAGCAGGCTCACCAATGACAACTACTCTGCCACCCCTCCTCCACCACCTCTCTGCCAGACTCACCAACATAGGAGTCGTTGCTGTTTAGGTGCCATTGCTTCGCTGCTGGGCCCACCTCGCCAATGCCACCAAAGCCGAAACCGAAGCCGATGCCAGGTCCCATGCTGAACACAGGAGTCTCCGGTTCCGCTGCTAGCTTGATGATACCAGGAGTCCCAGCTCCAGGCCTACTGCAACCAGGAGTCCCCTGCTCCTCTGCTAGACCGGGCTGTCACCACCCTATCGCCAAGTGCCCCACTCCGGCTGCCCTTCTCTGAGATATCGCCTTGCCAGCAATGCCACCTTGAAAAGTCCGCCGCTGTCGCCACCTCCAATCACTGGAGGAGCTTTGCCAACTCTGCCACTGCCAGCCATGAACGCCAGAAGGATCCCCCCCACACCGCGGTCGCCACTGCCTCCAGTCGCCGTGATGAGCTGTGTCCGCCACCTCCAACCATTGGAAGGAGTCGCCATTCCGCACACGTCCCACTCTAGCTGCCGCGCACCGATTTCACCGACTAATCCACCACAAAAGGCTCCAAAGAAAAGAAAAATGAAAGAAAAATATTAAAGAGAAAGAGCAGAAATAAAAACAAAAGGAGAAAAAAGGAAAGAAAGTATGCGGGAGCTGATGAGCCCCAGGCAAGAGCCCGCACACAGCCCTGCTACTCGGCCGCCATCTTGAATCAATTGTCTGTCAAAGCTTATATTGTGCTCTTGGATGTTCTTCTTTGTAAAATGTCAAGAAAATTTAAAAAATATATAATTTATATAACTACATATTTATTTAGTTCAGATATTAGCTGCAAGAGTCTAACAAAATGTGTTTGCTCAAAATGTTTCCTCTAAGATATCAATTGCTATCAAACCAGGCGCTGAGTCTTTGACCTGGGCACAGTTATTCATACTGTCAGCAGGATTTACAGGCCAAGGTAGCATTCTGTAAAGAAAGCAGCTGACTTTATAAAAAAATGGTCCTCTTGAGAGCTTTGTTTCATCAGGTCATTCGCAGATATATAAAAAAGATTCTGTCTCTCTGGTCCTGTGTTCTGACCCAAAATGTCACCTGTAACCTGACCGCTGACCTTATCTGCATATTCAAACCCATGGTGGTTCAGTGGATCAAATGATTTTCCTCCCCTTTCAGTGCTCTGTTTTCCTACTGAGCTGATTGCAAATGACAATATTATAAGGAGCTTAATGAAGATCCCACAAACAATTTGCCCCTTGGATTTACAGACCTAATATCTTCTGAAGTTCCCAGGGCTGCTGACAACACACTTTAGGAATGCAGTGCAATCTGCTTTCCTCTCTGGGGTAAGAGTCTGCTTTAATCCACATGATTTTCAGCTCTCCAGAATGATTCTGTTTGCTGTATTCAGGAGGGCACTTGTTGTCTAATGGTGATTCTTCTCCTGACTGTAAAATCCAATCTCTCTCTATCCTTGTCATTGCGCCCTGTCGTTTCATACCCTATTTTCCATGCTAATGTGGACATTGCTGTTCTAAACTTTCCTCTTCTGTTCATTTTAAAGGGTACACAAAATACCCTACATGCTCTTCACCCTACCTATACACTGATGTAGTAAAATAAATACTCATCGCTCCGACTTTCTGTCTAACTGATTCCAAGACATTCAAATTTGAAACTTATTTCTCCTTTTTTCATACGTTTCATAACATGTACAGTCCTTACTCAACTGTTACTACTTGATTTAGTTTGTGCCAGATCCTTCCCCCATCTCCTCCCCATCTCTATACACCCCCTACACCCCCAACCACCACCAACACCCCTAAATTTTCACTTTAAGTCGGTCTGTATATATTATGTCTTTCTCTAGGCTTTCTAATCAAAGAAAACATGCATGAAATTTAATTTGAGGCATTTTTATCACAACAATTTCATTTACCTGGTATTATCTAGAGTGGGTAAAAGTTCATTTAGAATGTCACAATTATCAGAAATAGCAAAGGCAATAAGGTTCATCAGGGCAATTTGTTATTACACAAATATTTCTGATTTTCTTAGGTACATCATCCATCTGCATTTGGTAATAAGACAGAAAATTATCAATAAAACTGGCAAATCTCAGAATTGGTCAAAACGTTCATCTCACTAAATTTACACATGGAAGGCATAGGGTAAAATGTAAATTGCTAACTTGTCTATTGAAGGTGCTTCAGCATTCAAATAGGGCACAGTCCACCATATATGACCTTACGCAATTAACTGCTCATCATAATTTAATGTGGACAAACTATTCACCCGTGGGTGCATCATGGCTGAACCCAACATGCTCAATGAACACCAATTAGGAATAAGAACACTAGTTGAAATTGCCAGCTTCCATTGACCAGAGAACCCTCTTCTCTCTGCATATTATCCTTACTAAGATCAGCCAATTCAACTGAGGCAAAGCATAAACATAAAATCTTCCTGAGTTGGTTTAGCAATTTTAGGTATTAGGTGATACATTTACTGACTGAGCCACATTTTTTTATTCAAATTGAAATAAAAAATTCTAAGTAGCTGAAAGAAGGGGCAATTCTTCCTTTCATATTTGCATGCTTTTGTCTGCTTTATTCAGCAGATTTTGAACATTGTGCAATTGGAATGTTTTGCATTGATGTTACCAGAGAAATATCAGTATTTACCCTGTAGCCATAATCTTTCTGTACTGTTTCTGAAATGGAGCTCAGATGATTCTTTTTCTTTATTCAGATGATACTTTAGTCTCTGCCCTTTCTGTAATTGCTTTTAAAAATTATTGTGCATTTGTGATACACAACTTCGCTATTTAATTTTTGAATTAGAATGAACTCAGTCATTCATTCATTTTTAACAAAAAATAGACCCATTGAGCATGCTTTGGTCTTTGTGGATACTAATTCCAACTAAAAGTAGCTTCAGTTCTAATATATAAACTGGCAGGGATTCCAGCTGGAATGTGAGTTGTTTCAGTGCTGTCGGAAATCATTGACAACCTTTCTGAATAAAAGATGTAGGTTGCATTTTACAACTATATCTTAAAAGTTATTCTTGCCACATGTAATATATCATTCCATGAGCACATTGGGAGGAGGAAACCGGTTCCATCTCAGTCCAATGGAAATCAAACAGCTTTTATTAAACCAACTTAAGATCCAGGATAACATTCTCTGGTTACAAGATTGCATGGGAATTTCAGAATTCTTACAGAAAGAAACCTGAGTTAAAATGATGCCCATCTCTACCTGTCCACTACTCTCCCCTACCTCTGCCCACCATACACCTTCACACCTTCATACACCCCTTACTTCAAATCAAAACTGCCATAGTGAACACAACTTTGCAACTTGAACAATAGTCAGGTTGTTTGGTAGGATTTTTAATGTTTTTGTGATAAATGATAACTAGTTAATCAATGATTAGTGTTTAACAAGATTATACCACAGTTTCAATGTACGTTTAGCTGCAGTTAGCCTTGTCAGCAATGTACCCAGATATTTAAAGTTCAAGAAATTTTCGATGATAGACAGTGTGAGTGCTAGGAGCCTTCACTGTAGTCAGGGGGTTAATGTTTCCCACCATGCCTCTTTCTCAATTTATAAAATTGAAATCCTTCCATAAATCAAAAGTTACAAACAGACTTTAGAACATCATAACTCTTGTGAAGAGTCTCTCTTTGATTGATTCCTGTACACACATTCCCTCCTATTACCATAACGCATTCTTGCGGTACAATTCGAGAAGAGTGAGAGAGGAGCGACTCTCCCAAGTAAATAACAAATGGCCTCAGCTCCTCCTCATCTGGAGTGATTGTGGTACAATGTTCCATCATATCACCAGCAAAAGAGAGTCTTAGGGTTTGGGCAATCAATTACAAATATGTGTAGAGGCAGACACAATCATTTCCCTGATTGTCACCAGTCGCAGCTTTTGACACAGCAAAGTGATCCATCAGTCTATTTTCACTGACACACAGAGAGAAAGATGGCCAGTTCTTACTGACTAGCAGGCTCCTGGATTCGTTGATGCTATCTTTTCTTAATCTAACCAACCGTGGTGTAAAACCTTGATTCAATTATATTTTTAACATATCTCATTGATTAGAAGTAATTTCCAATCATATTCTACAAGTTTGCTTTTTTTTTTACAAAAAAGGAAGGTTTTACAAAAAAAGGAAGAGTGTATGTTCAAAGCTTAATATTGCATAAAAAATCTTGCCTCCTTTTCACAGGGTGATATACTCTCATTGCTCACTTCTCATTGTCAAGGTACTGTAATGACTAATTCCGCTATTTCACTTAATTTTGCTCCAATGAAATGTACACTAGTGAATCTATTAAATGTTCAATCTCATAGCCAAACAAAGTATGAATAGAGAATTCTTATACATTTCAGTGCATCCCAAGAGCACATTAATCTTTAAGTGATAGTGGCACGCCTCCCTGTACAACTCAACAGTGAGATTAAAAACTAAAGGCGTTTTAGAAAGCTTTTAGACTTCTGATTTTGAAAAGGCATTTCTGTATTCTGTGATGTTACTGTCGGTGTGTTGGACTTTCAGGGTGTAAACAAGCACTCCCAGTGCAATCTTTTCTACAGACCCATGGGAATTTAGCTGTGAGAGGAAAATATTACTAGTTGTATGGGAGGGTCAGCTAACCTTGTGCCTGCAATTCAGCCACATTGTGCTGAAAAAAAATTAGAAACATATCGCTGCATTTGGAAAGTTTCAAGTGCTGTTGTATTGACATTTATGACACGCAGTAGAGAAGTGGCTGAAGATTTATCTGCCACCTTATTTCTGAATGTATTGAGTCATGTCAAGAATACTTTAGAAACATTCTGATGATTTTGTACACTCATGTTTGATCCAACCAGGAAGATGTTTATGGTCTATCTTGCTTCCTGTAGATACAAACTTAAAATGTGCACATCCTCTGAATGATTATTTTAGTGAATGAACTGCCTTGGATGATAACTCAGATAAACAGAAAGATTCAAGATTCAATCCTTGGCCAGTTTTTTATAGTGTGTACTCAACAATTAACCTCACTGTCCCTGAACTACTGAGGGTAAAATGATAAGCTAGGATTCTAGTTCCTGAGCCATTGATGCCTGCTGGAAAATGCAGGGATATGTATAGTGAAGGAGGATGGAATTGGATGGTGCTGTAATGTCACCTGGACATATAACCAAACAGATTTTACAGGAGTAAAAAAGTGTGAAATGGATTTGCCGATTTGCACACATTTTGCACTTTGGCTGAGACAAATTTTATTCCCCTAATCTGCATTCACACATGATCAATGCACTTAAAACATGCTACCAGAAGGAAGCTAGTGTTTGTAAAATTGTCGCCCATCAGAATCTGTAAAGAAAAGATAAATTAATATTTTATTGACAGTCCATTGACCAGAGCATTGATGTCTCATATCTCTCGAGTTCCAAAGTTGATAGTCCAGTTATAATGATAATATTTTTTCAATCAGATGTGAGAGCCAAGCATCATAGGTGAAAGTTTGAAGCATGTACCTCACAGTGCATCACTGTACATGAAGCAGAGGGGTAGAACAATTGGCCTCTATATCATATTTCAGAGTTAATAGTTTCAGCTATGATACTGTGGGAGTACAGTTATAAAATTAAGAGTAAGAAGGAATATCAGCAAACAAAAGCTGATAGATTTGCACAGTAATATCTCAGGAAACGAATGGTCATGACTTAAAACTTTAATTCTGTTTATCCCTCCACAGATGCGTCTCAACCTGCTGAGCATTTCCAGCATTTTCTGTTTTTTTTATTGCAGTGTAAATGAGTTTGACAGACAATTAAATGTGCTTCTGAGATGAGAAGGATCGAAGCTATAGTGATAATATGGGTAGGTAATTCTGGTGTTTCATAAAGGATCTCAATGAGATTGCCTATTTTTGAAGATTCTAATCATGACTTTCCATCATGGATCATTTGCAGCAAGAACTCTGATCAATTACCTTCTCCATTATCTTAAAAAACAACTAGGATGAGCTGAGGACATAAAACTGCTGCAACTGTGTTCATTAAAGAATTGCAGATTGGGACATGTTTTAAGACTTTAAAATAACAATAAAGATGGATGATATAGTCATTCTGGTACTTCAGGTGAGCTTCTACGAGTAAAGGATATTGACTGAAGAAAGACAAACCAGTATTGTTGCTAAAGATTCATTAAGAATTTGTTCTCAAATTGAGTGATAAGCAGAATGCACTCCCATCAGAGGTAGGGTTATAAGAAGTAGAAGCGGAAGTAAACAATTCAGTCCTTCAATTCTGCTCCAGCATTCAATAAGTTGATGGCTGAACTGACTGTTGCATTGACTCCAATCTCCTGCCTGCCCTTCATAGTCCTTCACTCCCCTGAAAACTAAATACGGTTCATCCATTGAACTTCTATTAAAAAATAAGTTGGATGTTTATTTGGAAGAGAGTGAAATTGAAGGTTATAAGTACGTATAGAAGTCTATTTGATTAAATACTTATGTGACACTTAGTGGTGTGTTATTCATATCATGGTAAGTCTACATGGAATATTTGTTGTTTTCGCTTTTTTGTACATATTTCCCGTAATAATTCACTAATTTTAGGTTTGACTGGGACAAGAGAGGTTCTCAGTGCCTGAGTTTTACATTTGCACTTTTCAATAGCAATAATAGTCTTGACTGAATTTCTATTTCTCCCAAGTCTAAGGTAATGTTCCATGGTAATGTTCCTACAACACGTTGGATAAATCAGCTATCTGAACACAATTTGGTACCTGAATCTTGTTGTATGATGGTCTATTTGGCTCAAATTTAGACTAAGTAGGACACTGACTAATTAAGCCAACAAAGAAGCTGATTTTTTTTGAAAGATCTCTTATTTTCTATAATTGTTCCTTTGCACACTCCTTCTGGAAGGAGAAGATGTCTGGATTTCGGTCCTGTTTGGATTGATTATCCACCATGTTTGACCAAAAGAAGACATGAGTCTAGAAGTACAAACCAGACAGAATCTGTTTTTCAAAGTTCAGGCTCATCCCCAAAACATCCTGAGATAAAACTGTTCAACTTTATTCAAGCCACCTTCAGTAGATGATCCCAAACACTGGCAGCACCATCACAGTAGCCCCCATCCAGTTGATAAAAGCTTTTGGCCATATTGGCCTGAATGTTGTTAAAACATAGTGTGAGACAAAACATACTATAGCAATATTTGAACAAGAGTAGAGGAGTTTTCTGCAGCATCCCAATCAATATTTATCTCTTAATTAACATCACGGAAACAATTATTCGTTCCTTTTCACATTACTGTTTACTGGATGTTGCCGTGCACATATTGACTGTTCTGTTTCCTACATTATAACAGTGACTACACTTCAGAAGTTAGTAATTAGCTCTAAGGTGTTTTCAGAAATTCTGGGGTCATGAAAGGTGCTGTATGAATACAAGTCCATCCATTTTTTTTAGAAAGTGCCACATGGAACCTTGTGCCAGAGTCTTTATAAGAGGAAGAAAATAACAGATAATGGCCTCAAGGAATCTGTCAAAGTCCAGATCTGTACTGGGCAAAATATAACAAAGTCAGCTCCCTGACTTTATTCTGTGATGCCTACTCATAAATTTGCAATTTTTATCTGCCCCAATAAACTGTCTAGTTAGCAACCCAAAATGATTCCTGGTACTAGAAATATAAATTAAGTTAAAAAAAGGTTTAGCAAACTGTTAGGAGAAGACATACCTTTGAATAAACAATATGGCATTTTCAAGATTATAAAGAAAATTATTGAATTTGATCTCGACAAGTTGTACATTTCAAATATCAAAGGATATAAGTTACTCATTATGAATTTAGGAGTAAGAAAATAATTAAGGTGGAATATTTCATCAAAAGGTAGATTAATTTGCGGGGAGTTTGATAAAAATGAGATGTACAACTGAATGCAAGGGACAATTAAGAGCATTCTTAGAAATGAAAGGGATTGTGGAATATTTGGAGGAAGTGGAATTGATTCATTATAAAACAGTAGCCTAGCAAGGCGTCATGATCCAACCTGTTATTAACGGTTTATATATCTTTATACAATACAGTATTCATATTCAGCAACAATAAGAAAACAAAATGATAACAAAAATATTATACTATGTTCAGAAAAATACCCTTGTCTACACATCTACAAACAAGCTTTTAGTTTACCTGCATTGCCAAAGTAAAAACATTCAAATAAACCCTTACAAACATTACAGACCAAAATGTAAGACTGAAGCTTTTGACTGACATTTGTTTTATCCCTAAGTTGAAGTCACCTGTCCATAATATATCAAGCGCAGCTTATACTCTGATGTGACTTATACGAGTTCACAAAAACCAAGTGCTAAAACCAAAAGCAGGGTGTGATTTATGTTTCATCAAATACTGTACGTCTCTGTCTTAATGTTACTTTTCTGAAGGTGTCGATATATTACACAGTGCACACAGTGCCATAAAAATTTTTATAACACATCCATCTTGCACATAAGGTGAGTCACAAACACGAACTAGTCTTCAGAATATTAACATAACTGCATTCGGCATAAGTTGTAATTATAATGTTGCATCAAAATTACCCAATATGAAGCAATTTTTAAAAAAATCTCAAAATATTCTAGCTCATCAACAAAAGTAAACACCATTTCTAAAAGAAAAATTTATATATCAGAATTAATATTTGGATGGGCTGACTATGAGTTAGTGCACTTTCCAGTGAGCTCAGTTGTCACACGCACTGTCCAATATGATACTGAGCCATTAAGAATCAAAAGAAACAATCCTTCAAAATCAAGTTATCTGACTCTAACCATGTTCCATAATTGGACTCAATATCTTGGGATGAGGAAGGAGAGGAAAATAAGGCAGGATTCCTGCTCCCAATTGATATCCAGATATACCTGCTAGAAAGTATGGGACTATTATCCATTTGGATAAGAGATCATTGTAAATGTAATGTAAAGTTCCACTGACTCTATTCACTCCGTGATACTTTACCCAAGTACTATTTCCTCATATGCAATTTTCTACATGGAGCCTGGCTGAAATGTTCAAATAGGAGAAGCATCATCTCTTTGGCTTCATTCTTGTGCATAGCGTCAAGAAAAGATCACTAGATAGCAGTCAGAGGTGAGAACCCTGATTGATTTTCCACTTCATCAGTCCATGGATATTCAGAGCAATGATAATGCCTCACTGCCACTCTAGTGAACACAATATCAACTGTTAAATTAATTATTTCTGGGGGATACATGGGTTCTTGTGCATAAGAGATTCATTACAGCACATCCTTTCACAGAATTTAAGTTTTAAATGTCTGTATCAGATAGGAAAGACAAAGGAAAGCAGAGATCCACAGTTATGGTGTCCTGATAAAATGTATTGAAGCAGGACACAGCGAGGAAGAAGAACATGCACATTGTGTATTTAGTGCTGATGACAATCAAGAGAACATTTAGAGGAGCAATTACTGTAATTGGATAAAGGCGGAGTTTTTACAATAGGCATTAGGTTTTGGGACATTGAGAACTGCCTCTTGATGCCCAGTATAATTTCTCCAAAATTTCTTGGGCCCCCAGCAATAACCGAAGTCTAATGAGGCAGCTGTGCTCAGTAGTTGACTCTGCTTGATTTCTCCGGTAAAGCTATTTAGTATCTTTCTTGAAAAGAACACAATCAGCCTATCAAGTCTTCACTTTGCACAGATCAAGTAAAATTTAGTCAGGTACTGACCAGTTTATCTAATTTCCAAGAGGAGGAAGTTCTATGAATGTTTCTGCTCCAAAGTGCACCTGAGTGAAAATCTTAGGGTAGTATAAATCTCTGTCATCTTGCCATATTGTCTGTAAGATTCTCATCAGAAAATCCCTAAGATACAACATAAACATCATTTTACAACTTACATTCACTTTTCAGTTATCTAAGTAATTATTTTCTGTCATGTATCCACAACAAAAATTAATTTCTTCCCATTCATATTTCTTTTATCTAATTGCCTCTTACCCATTATCATCTTCTAAAGCTGTTAATCATAGTTCAGCTTTATCTTGCAGTGCTGATTAACTCCTTCAAAAATTGAGTTGCATAAATATCCTTTGGGAATGGGATTAGTGTCTATGGGTAAGTGTGGGGGCAGATGAATTGAACACTCGATGGGATAGTATGGGGGCTGAAGATGAGGTATTGTCAGTGGAAGGCAGCTAACCAGATTTGATTTCCCAAATTATGAGGATGATTGAATATTCAACCAATTTACTCAATCAACTTTTAGGTTCAGGAATACTTCAGTTGAACTTCCCCCAGGATATTAAATGATATATGGTATATAGACAAGGAAGAAGTGGCATGAGGGACCGAATAGCCTTTTCTCATTATTTGTTTTTCTTTCTGTAAATTCTTTTGCACATTTTACTGAGTGTGATATTGCTGTATAGTGAAATACTTTGCCAGAGCCGGTACATGTGAAGTTAAATTTACTTTCTGTGCATAATAATATGCTAATCATAGGAGATTTTGGTCTACTAGTGTGATGTTTCTCTACATCTCAACACCAATGATCCTGTAGTCTCTCTGAGAGCTGGCTTTGTCTCGTAGGCCTATACTGGCTGTAAAGTTAATGAAGTTTATGTCACATATTTCATTTTAGACCTTCAAAGCTAACAGAAAAAGAAAACTTTAATCACATCAGAAGGGCTGGAGTGAGAGCCTAATACCAGAAGTAAAAGACAGTGTCTACACAGCTAGAGAATTGGGGCAACACAGCCCTCTGATATTTCCTCTATTGTACCTCTCCCTAGAAGGCAACAAATTACACAGCAATCACTGACGCAATGATAATTAAATAGCAACCTGAATCTGTAAACTATTTGTGTTGTTTGGTCAATTCAACCTACTAGAACACTTGCACACCTTTGTACTTGTTTTTTTTCTTTCAAAGCTTTAATGTACAGATTTTATACTACATGATCCTTTGGTCTTTCATTTTGTTCCTACACACTCATATTCCTACATTTTCACTTATTCTGAAGTTAAGATTATTACTAACATCACTTCCATTTTAATTCATTCTTTCCTTATGACCATGGGACATCTTCCAAAATAGGTTTAACTTATTCTTTCCTTTCTCTGATAATCGATAGGTTTTGAAAATTCAAGTTGACATCTATTTAACCACTAATTTTTGATTTCCTGATCTTCTCATTTACTTTTTTGCACCTCTGGTACAATTCTGTCCTACAAATCATGGTTCTTCATCTAGATTTCACAGGTTCTTTTCAATGATCAGAAGCTGCAAGGAGAACCATTTGATTTTTAACCCCTTGCTGATATGTTCCATCTAAATTCCACCGAAAAGAATATCCAACTACTGGTTAACATAGATAGCTGCTTTTAAAAATGAATAATTCCTGCACCCAATCTGAAATATTTAATTCACTAACTAACAACAGAAAGTAACAGGTGAAAAACAGCAAGAAAAATTGCCGGAGATCAAGATTAAAATCTCCACAGACAACCACGTACCAGCAAGAATTTGGTTTAATTAATAGCACATTTTACATAATGATTACACTGTAATTGCGCTGACTAGCCTGGTGTCATTAAATATATCCCTGCTCTTTTACAACACCCTTAGGCTAAAAATAATGAGTTACATTGAAAATCACCGTGCAACAGGTTTATAAATAACATTAAGCCCCTACAAGATTAGTACTTATAAATAATAAATATTTGCCTTTGTAATTGAACAAAAACTGATGGCATTCCTTCCACCTTCAATGGCAAATTGTCATTTTATGCAGCTGAAAAGAAATTTTTCTCCTTCCTTGTAAGACGTGAATAATTTATTGTGGCTCCACACATCTCTATTTCAGACCCCATGCAGAGGCTAGATTGCATCCTTTACCTCTCAGCCTAACCATAACTAAACAGAGTTGATGAATGCCATGTAGCGTATCATAATGCATGCAGATTCTAAATATGATTCACTCCTGATCCTACACAGTGTATGTGTGCAACGGAGAGTGAAGGAAAAATAACCTTTAGAAATTCTTCTTGCTGTCTCCACTGAGTATGTTTAATAGCTGGTCTTGTCAATAGATTGAAATCGCATGAAATGCATCAAAAACAGTGGGGGGGGAATCAAGAAGGCTTGTCAGGAGGGTGACGATAGCCAGAGTTTGATGCAAATTATTTTACGTGTTTCTGATCATCTTGTAATCTGGAAATACATCAGGAGATGACATGTAAATTTCGTGGTATTCTGCTTTCATTTCCAACAGCAGTGATCAAATACAAGCTGGTCAGCCGCAAAATATATGTATAAATAATTTTCATTTCAAACGTATTAACAGTCAAAATATCAGAATCCGTCACGTCAGGTTAGCAGAATTTAAGTGTGCCAGGTAGCAAAAATTGCAATTTTCAAACGCCGCAAAAAATTAATGACCATCCCGAAAAGAAGGAATTTGCAAGTGCTGTAATTTCAGACGAGATATGTACACAGTGTATTCCAGAGTTTATTTAGTTTAATTCTTGCTGTTGTTATTAACCTGTCTCCAATTCAATAATACAGATTTTGCAATCAAAAATTACTGTGATACAGATGATTCTATTTAATGGCTTTTTTTTAAAAGGTAAAATTCGAGCTTCATACAAATTGTATCAGTGGTGTGTATTACAGCCGGTGTTTTATCAGCGTAGGGGAGTCATAACTCACGGGCCATGAACATACCAGCTCATTGTAAAGGTTCTCTCCATTATCTTTATTCAGTTCTCTTGGTGGTTTATTGGTAAGTCTACCATTCAGTAGGGTAACATGCGATAATGATTAGAAAGATCCAAATTCAATCTCAGCTTGAACTGGTAGCTCCTTGCTGGGCAGCGGGTAGAGCACTGCAACCTGCCTCACCATCCTCAAATAAAGCAGCCAGGATTCACATTACTAATTGTTAGTGATAATTCTCGTTGGAATATCTACCTTTGAGAATGCTAAGTGAGTGCAGAGTTAGGGTAGTTGTGATGTCTTCCAGTTGAATAGCCAACTGTCTTGGCTTCCAAGTGAAGTGTACCCATTTATGTGTGGTGGCAGAAGAAAGAATAAGAAACAGGTATAGTAAAAAAAAACAAAGATCTTTTTGCATTCTATAAAATATTCCTTGGGATTGAAGTAAAAATCAGCTAGCTCTCAGCATAAATTGTATAGCAGAGGGGAAAACCTCAATATATTTCTAAATGTAGCTGACAGGAAAGGGCCAGAGTATTTAGGTTTGGTTCAGCGTGCATTTCATAACCTCACTGTTGCCTCGCAAAGTCCAGCGGAAACATCCCTAATTGTCTACTTTTTATCTCACCAAAGTTATGAATATCCGTAGATTTAAAGAATATTTACAGAATAGAATGATGACATTCTGCAATTCCATGTCCATCCTAGCTCTATGCAAAAGTAATCACCTAGCCCCACTCCCTCGCCGTTTCTCTGTGGCGCTGCAAATTATTTTTTCTTCAAATAATTATCTAATTCCCTTTTGAAAATCACGATTAATCTGCTTCCAGCACATTCTCAAGCAACATTCCGATCCTGACCACTCGCTGTGTAAAGATTTGTTTTTCATTGTGTCATTGGTGTTTTGCCATTCACCTTAAATTGATATCCGCTGGTTCTCCAGCCTTCCGCCAATGGGAACAATTTCTCCTTAACTCGTCTGTCCAGTTTACACAATACAAATACAAAGAAGCAACAACTAAAACATCAAAATATATCTTCCTAAAACAAAGGTGTTGCAGGCAAACTGCACCAGTCTAACAGCACTCAGTTCAATTCCTGCATAAATTGGCCTAAACTGAGGCCGGTACGGCACTAAACAACTTTCATTTCTATAATTCGCCTAAACACTCCTGGTCTACACGCAGGAATCAAGGGATGGGGGTGGAGGGGGAGTTTAGTGAATACTATCTAGCTTCCTGCTTCCGGATTGCTATCCAGTAATTCTTGCTGGAAAATGTGTTTCCGGACAATGGGTTAAGAAAGGATCAAGTTCAGCAGTGATGCCTCTTACAGTCAAATAGGCCACTCACATTCATTGGTGAGCCTCACATGTGAAGAATATTGATTTGGCTGAGACGCTGGAGGGCTCAAGGAACTTGTGGAAATGCACCTTGGCAGGAGGCCACATCTTCAGAGGAGGAAAGTAATCGAGGAAGAGGAAACCCTCAAAATCTTAAGATCTGAGAACTCATTACAGGCTACATTCAGGAAATAACTGAGCTGATTAATTCTGAAGTCAAAAAGGCTGGAAAGCAAAATTGTTTACTAACATATCAGTTTCTATGCTTCATTTACTGGACTAGGTATAAAAAGGTTGGAGGGGTTGTTGGGATAGGGTTTAACCTTGATGATAGTTCCAGTGAAGCAGTATAATGGCTTTAATTATCTCAGTGAAAGAACCATGTTGACACTTGCTATTTTTGCCTTCCATTTTCGAGCACTATGCATTTACCATTATGTTAATTCAAGCATTATATCTGAAAGTGTTTATATGAATGACACAAGTGCTGGTGCAGGTAAAGGGCTGTGAAATGGTCTGTAAACAGAAAGGAATTGATTCTGGGCAGAGAGCAATGCTTCCTGAGAGCTGTGTTTTGCCACCCTGACTACAAAATTGCAACAGACAGGAGCACCAGTATTGCAGAATTAAAAGAGAAGGTTTGAACAACTGAGAACAGCCCCTACATTCAGACCATACAAGAAAATGAGTTAGCATGTTAGCACAAAAATGATCACCATAATTCCTTTAAATTTTTAATTTACAAATAATTACTTGTAAAGAACTAAATACCTATCACTGTTAGTTATTTAAGAAAATGCCCAGCTTCATCCACTTCTATGTGCACTACCTAACATGGCAGTGAGTTGTACATACAGGAAAACTTGAATTTGGTCCTTCATCTTGTTTAGTCAATTTATCACTGTTGGGGAGAAGTTAGGGTTAGTGCAATTGTCTGTATTCAGTACACATGGGAGAGGGAAAATTAGTCAGTATTTCTGCCTCTAATTGCTATCCAGTGACACCTGCTGGAAAATGCATGTAAACCCAATTCAGTTCTCACATCAGGTGAGGACTGCATTGGGTTTAGCTGAAAATGATTTCCTAAAGTCAAACAGTCTGCCAGTTATCAAAGGTCACGCAAAAGGTATGGTCAATTTAGCAAGATACCAGACAGTAGCAGGTGCCCGTACAACCAGATTCTAGCACAAGTCAAGATGAGGGAAGAAACACAGAACCATCTCTTCATTTTTAAAGAAAGACACAAAAGGCAGCTCAGCTAACATCTGTTAGTCTTCTGATCAAGTTTGTGTCCAAAGTGCTGATTTATTTTCCCTTTCAACTGCTGACTGACCAGCTATGAATTTTCTATTTTTAAATTTTGTTTTTGTAAAAATCTGGGTGTTGCCCTAAATTATTGGAAGTGGTCAGCAGAAAGTGTTTTCCCAAAGGCCATACTATAGCTCTGCTCATGTGCAAGTTTGACCCCTGCGTCTTGACCTCATCTCTCTTTGTCCCTTTCTGACTCGTATAATTCACCGGATTATCTATAATCTTGTTATTGGACATAAATTTTACAAGCTGTTGAGAGTGCGGAAAATCAATACCCTTTAAATGCTGTTTATGTGTGATTAACGGTTAATATCCTCACAAATTATTTAATATAATAAGGTCATTTGTCTTTTGCATGAGTTTGGTATCTTGCAAAGAATAATAGAATAATAAATGAGGATACGGGAAAAAAAGAGGAGATTTCAGATGCTTTCCTGGGTATGTTTTATTATCCTTATCAGTTTTACAGCCACAAAGCTACACTATGGTTATTTTATGCAAGTAATAAAATTAGGCTGAGATGGAATTAGCAGACTCAAAGCCCTTTATAGGTCAAGTCGGTGTTTTATGAGCCTGCGACTCCCCAGCACTATTGTCATGAGGCTAGTTAGAGGGGTCTTTAAGCATGATTTAATATGTCCATGCTTCAGAAAATAGTTAAATAGCTAATTAAATGTAGGAGTTAATTTACATATTAATTGACCTTGCAGTAATATTTATATTGATACTTACATGAGAAGCCTTTTTGCCTTCATTGCCTTTCATCATAGTTAGTCTGAGCAAATATGGTGGAACTTTTTTTTGTTTAAACTAAAGTTTCTTTTTTTATTGTCACCAGAGAGTTGTTGCAATCCCCGAGAATAGCATTGTACATCTGGCCCCAGGTTTTTCTATATTAGCACCAGCTATTGTTTTAGAATAATAGGGAAACATTTAGTAGACAAGGAAGGGTTGCAGGAAGCTCTTGGATCTGCGCCTGTTTCAAAGCTGGTGTTAATTATGATAATCATCACGGCTCTTCTGTCAAGCAGTCCCCTGGGTATCCAGATCCGTGACCACGTGGAGAAATTAGCATAACATTTTACCAACAGTTATGAGTCCAGACCATCAACCCACTCCGTTACAACAGTCAGTGCCTGGCATATAAAAATAAAAGATTACAGTGATGTGGTTGTTTCACAAATACAGGCAATTGGCAAAAGCAGCTGTGTTCGGGTAAATCCTCAAGAGCCACATGATCCAGCAATTACATTTTTTGACTTTTTTCGCACCAGGTTAAGTGTTTCAAGGCTGTAATATATTTGATTCTAATCCCATTGTTAAAAATACTATTAATTTATACATAGGTTGTTTTCAGCCTGTGAAAATTGACACTGCTGCTCACACAATAGGTACAAATGAGGGGTAAGGTTCGGCGAGGGTCGAGGGGGAGGCTTGGGGGTGACATCTGTGCACTGACAATTATCTAGGGCTCCAAACCCCAGAACATGTTACAATTTCCAAGTGAATGACTCTATAAATGGACACCTGCCATGCTCAGAGCGTGAATCATTGTAGTCGGAGATGTGCACAAGTGGAGGAACAGTCACGGCTAGTTGGCTGCTGATGTGTCAAATACAATCGCTGCTCAGGGTTCAGTGCCTCTGCCAAATGTTAAAGTTATTTGTTCTTGTCAATAAACCCAAACTTTACGGTGACCCTTTAGTTTTTATTATGTTCCGTGTGCTTAAAGGTATATCTCTATTATTCGCTCCAGCTATGAATCTTGTCAGCGTTATCTACAACGTGTTTCTCTTTAATAAACCTTGAATTAAAATAGTACTTTAATGCATTGGCTAACTACCAAATAAAAGATGACAGAATATCGGAATGCTTTCATCCTGAACTTTTACGTATCAGCAAAATAATGTTTGTTTAACTATTGAATTGGAAAAGAAACTCAACAGTGATAATGAAACTTTCAGATGCGATGTTAGATGCAGTCCTGTCCGCTTGCTCAGAAATCCGCCGGCGCTATTCAAAGGAAGACCAGCGTTATCCCACCGTCCTTTTCAACGTTACACTTTGAGCGGTTACCACCAAACACTGATGAGTGAGTTATTCACCTCATTGTGGAACTTACTCTGAGAAAAATGGTCACCACTTCCTCACCCAGAAGCCCACTACATTCAAAAATGTTTTGGAAACAGCCACGTTATGTGATTATACAGGCAAATCCTGATTATAATGTGCAATGTCCATTTTTAAATAAGCAAGTACAAGATGGTGTGATACTGAAACACTTGGATTGCATCAAGTTCTATACCTGGCCAGCACCGAATTTGTAGATCTCAACCAAGGTTATGATAGGGACGATATAGTCTTTGCATTTCTGAACCAGACAAGCGAAAAGTTACCGAGGATAACTGCTCCTGGTTACTAGCCACTGAAGTGCAGTGGATAAAGTGTACGGCTGAGAGAGGTTTTTGACTTGCTCGCCGAGCTGGCTGGTTATAGCTCAGACGTTTTGTCACCATGCTAAGTAACATCATCAGTGCGGACCATCCTAGCTCAAGCCAACCACAAGAGCGCACAGGAATTCCTAGAGGCCCGGTTCTCCACCAGTAGCACAATCAATAAACATGTGGAATTTGACCCCATATACAAACCTTTGCAAAAAATAACGGGAAATGACACAAAACACCTCAACAGACCAGATCATACAAATACTAAGCGGAGTAGAACAACATCGCTTCATCAGAGGCTGCACTGATGATGTTACCTAGCATGATGACAAATGGTCTGAACTATAACCAGCCAGCTCAGCAAGCAAGTCAACAACCTCACCCACAACCCGAGCTACAAATCTTCGCAAGAACCTTAAAAATGCATGGCTGAGAGTCCAATCCAGATCAATGCTCACTGCTGGTAAAGCTGCAGAACCACATTCACTAAATGCCTCACACTTAAAGAATGGCCATTGGCTAATGCATCAGAGAACTATGGCTTGTCTAAAGGATTCTCTTTCCGTGGAAAATACCAATTTTATAGCAGTCAATAGGGTGGCTAATCCCAAACACCAGGAGAACTTTATGGGCTCCATGCCACTTATACAACAACCAGGGAGTTAACACCCACTTGGAATGCAGATCAAAACCATATTCCTGGTTTGAACCATTCACTGAGCTGGCTCAGAAGGAGGATAGCTGTCACAAAGCTCACCCTATTTTGAATGGTGCAGCTGTGAGAGTGCAGGTCCCTGTCCATCCGATATTTTCCAATATGTTGTAAAGTATATATTCTGCTCTTGCTGTGGTTTGGTACTGATTCACACTGGGTTATAGTTTCACAGCTGCTGGGCACCCTCCTCGACCTTATCCAAGCAGCATTTTCTAGTGACTGGTGGCTATTCCACCATGAGTCACATCGCAGTGGAGCCAGTTCCTGTCCTCACCCACACACTTTCCAACAGGAGTCACAATATAACAATACAGCAGCCATGCCTCACTTGAACATTTATTCTTTGTGTTGCATCCTCTATAAGTATCAAAAACATACTCAACAATATGAAAAAATTGCTGAATCCTATTCTATCCTCAACCATCTCTCCAACACAAGTCACTGTAGGATGGCAATCAAAAGCAAGAAGTTGAGTTTTAGTTGATTTTCTTCTGCTTTTTCTGGGGGCACCAAGGACAGTTGATGCCCTCCACTGTATGCCCCTGGTAAGATGAGCTAGCTCAGTATGGTTGAGACTTACCCATGATCAGTACGGATCAGTAATATGCTGGCTGGCAGTTTTAACTACTAGCTATTAAGGGACATATGCAGTTTACACTTTTGAAACATTGCTGTCTAGCTTTTCTTATTTGAAACCAAGTGACAAGTTTTATGTTAGTATCACTTGTGGTCATGTGAGGATTGTATGGATGACCAGTTAGCCAACACTTATCACGCTTTTGACTCAGAAATCTATTTACAATTCATTTGAAATGTTGGTCTCTAATGTAGATTTTTATTTAATGCAGGAAATAATTTATTTTTTTAAAAAATGTTCCATTATGGGAATTTTTTTTAACTTGATATTTACAGTCACAGAAGCAAATCCTTTCTTACAACTGCCATTGTTGTTCATCTTTCGCTTACTTTTGGATATATATCAATATTACTACACAATATGTATATTAATGCTGGTGATCATATAACACTCATCTATGCATTGTGTTCTGCATTTGTTAGTATGATAATACGTGTGTTTGTATTAATACTGTGCTTTGTGTATATCAGCCTCACTCTTAGATTATATATCACAACTTGGAAGCCATGCAAAACATTACTTAAATAATGTTACTTACCCCAAACACAAAAGCATTGATTGGAGCCTTCCTGCAGTCTCCATTAATGCTGAATTAATGGTGGTTTTGAGTTCCCTACAGTGAGGAAACTGGATTGAAACTGTTTAAACGTAATTCATGCAGCCTCCTGCTGACTGCAGAGAAAAGACTCTTTCACCCCATAATCAGGGCTAGCTTCAATGGGAAAATGGGTATTAGCTTGGCACAATTGGATGAGAATTGAATGAGTTCTACATTTTGAAATGTTGACTTTCCTACTTCTTGGAAGCTGTCTGACCAGCTGTGCTTTTCCAGCTCTGCATTAACAGGCTGTTTGCTGCTCTATCCAGGTGGCAAAATTGAAAATAATTCCTGAAGTCTGTTAGTCATTATGTCACTCAGTAACCCTATATAATCTGTTTGTTAAACCATAGGATTTGAAGAACATTGTTTTAAATGTGGAAATGTATAGCAATGTGTGCAAGGTCAGTGGTTAGTCCAACATGTTTTAACATTTGCACTAAACTTAGAAGAAACCAACTTCTGCTATAGCATGTTTATGGCAGTGCAAACTGTATTGACATATTTTAATACAATTTTCTTGAGTTTCTCTCCTTTTTTATATTTATTCACAGAATGTGGCTGGCAATGCCAGTATTTATTGTCCATCCCAAATTGCTGTTCAGATAATGTTGGTGAGCTCACTTCTTGAACTACTACAGTCCATGTTGTGCAGGCACATTGTTAGACAGAGTGTTCCAGGATTTTGACCCAGCAACTCTGACATAGTCTACAGGGTGTGAAACCTGGAGAGGAAAGTGTAGTTTGAGGTGTTTCTGCTTTGGTTTGTTGGCATCACAGATTAACATCCTTATTGAGCCAACACTTTATGGATCATGCTAGCTATCAGGCATAACCTGTTAATATGGTAGCACTAATAAAAAATATTTATAAATTTAAATAATGTGCAGATTGACCTCGAAGATTACAAATTATGTTGTTGCAACTGTTTACTTTTGCAGCTCTTTCGATTGGGATTGTCCTTGGGAAGAAAGGTTGTTGGTGCACTGCACTATCCTTGAAACAAATGGTGTGGATGCCTACCTTTTGTTTTGTTATTCCCAGAGGGCAACAAGGTACTTGTTTCTATCAATTCCCATGAGTCCATTCCATACTTTATCGAACATGATCAGTCTACTTTTCTCCCTCCTTTGATGCAGTGACTCCCTTAATCATTGATCAAGGAGTTGACAGTGTTGTATTTCCCACTGATGCATGCAGAATTGTGCAGCACATCTTTAGAATGCCTCAATCTTATTTATATTACTCACCAGATAGATATCCCACATACAACTTGCATTCTTGTAGATAAAATGGTGATCGATTAGATGTAGTTCTGATACATTTGTTAGAATGGCAAGAAGTCTTCCTCCGACATCCATGAACCCTGCTTGCTTCGGATGCTATCTGCTGAATGTAAGCTCCCTACTTACCATTTTTTGACATGAACCCCCAGGTCTGGTTCTGGATATTTATTGAAGAATTTGTGCTTGATTTTTCTAGATGCCATGTGTTTGAAAGATGCTATCAAAGAAGCCCTGCGGAATTGCTGCAGATCATCTCGTAAACATGCTGTTTGTGAGGAAGGTGAATGCTTAAGATGGTGATTGGCATGCAATCAAGCAGGCTGCTTTGCCCTGGATGATGGTGAGCTTCATGACTGTTGTTGGAGCTGCACTCATCCAAGCAAATGGAGACTATTCTGTCACACTTCCAACTTGTGCCTTGTAGATAATGGAAAGAAGGGAAGATTAAGGAATGTTAGGAGTTACTTTTTGAGATTCTTGGAAGGAATACGTTAAAGATAAAATGAAGAGCATTGAAAACAGATGGGAGCAAAAAGCTAGAGTATAAACAGTCAAGAAGGAACAAGTACTCCATGCAAACAACTCTGTTAATAAGTGTATTTTAAAGCTGAATTATTCTGTAATATTTCAAGCTTGTCTCTCTTACTGAGTACATTAGTATTTTTCTTTGTCTTGCAAGCAATAAGAACCATCTCAAAATATTGTTACATTCAGCTTTGCAAAATCATATACTTTCTCCCTAATACACTTCTAACTCTGCATTGAATTTTAGTTGATAAAACAAAGTATATTGTTCATGAAATGAGTATCATAAGGCTCTGAAAAATTGAATAGTTTAATAATATGCTACTTTGTAATGGAAACAAGGTAAGAATTGAGCCTGTGGTAGTGAGATAGTATGATACTTTTTATTTACTTAACACAAAAATGTACTTTCTAAAACGGTTGGAAAGGAGTTATATTTAACAATAAAATATAAAAATTGAAACCTTGTGTAAATGGTGGAGATTCATTTCATAATTTCATCTGTATATATTCCTCTAATTTTTATTTATTTTTAAATTCTGCCCCACAGCGGTGACAATTGTATCAAAGAAATAAACAAGCTTGTATTTATATGGCATATTGTCATGGCCTTAGGATGCTCCAAGGCATCAAATAAATAGTTTTAAAAGTTCAATCACTGCTGTTATATTGGACAAAGAATAAATATAGCTGGTAGGTTGCATAGCAATGTCTTACGAAATGTAGCTGAGGTAAGGGGCCAGTTCATTTCTTATTTTCCCTTGAGTGAAAAGTGCTGAGCCAAACATGAAATGAACACCATTCTATTTTGTTCAATTACTCAATTACTCCATGGGACTTTTTACCAGAACAAGTAGGTGGAGTCTTTACTTAATATTTCATCTGAAAGGCAGTGCCTCCAAAAACAATGCACACATTTCATTGATTTGTCAGCATAGATTAAGCTGTCGAATCCTGAGGTGGTGCTTAAATTTGCAACATATTCCTGCAACAATAAGAATCTGACCAACTAATTAATAGTGTTGGAACTTCCACTTTTAGAGACTGACTTCAGTCAGACTTTCATTTCACCAATGTAAAATGAAGTTGGGTAATTACAAAGCACTCCAAGTGCATGGATGTCCACCGCAGTAAACTGTACCCAAACCTGTAATGTTTTCCTGAAAGCGCACAGAACAGATAACTGGAAAGTACAAAAATATCAATGATGGTGTAAGAGTTAAATAAAAACAAATAATTTTGGGAATATTTCACCACCTGGCAGTATATGTGCAAATAGAAATAGAGTTAGTGGATAGTATTTAATGAACACAACAGGAATTTTGCCCATTGACTGGAAAAATGGGAAGAACTCACCATTGCTATCCTTAGGAAAGATTCGTCATGTTAAATGCCCCTTAGGTGTTTTGGTGGGCACAGAAGACTTTCTCTGGGAATAAGAACTCCCTGGGCAGAAGTCCTACCTTAGAAAGCTGCCAGCCAACCAGAGGCCAGTAGCTGTGCATTGCAGGCCATACCTCGTAATATAGCCAGCAAGAGGCCTAGGGTCGCTGATGGCAGCAGCCCAGAGGCTAGAAAAGATGGGATGGGGCTCATGGGATGGTAGCTGTGGGCTACACGTTTTAGTTGAATAACAGCTGTAGGGGATGATTCCCTTTGGGTATTCATTGAAAATTAATTTTCCACTTAAGAGCTTCAAATGATGTTGGTCACAAGAGCTTTCCAATCCCAAATTTACCTGGGGAAGAGGTAGGAATATTGTGGGGTCCCTACATCACATCCTTCAATCCAATTAAATGCCTCCCATCTCTAAATTTGATTTCATTCAATATTTCACATGTGCGACCTTTCATCAGAACTCAAATAGTTCATACGACAAAGAATTGTTCATTGGAGATTGAAATTGAGAGATATTGTTGGAACTATAAACTTTATGAAACTTTACCTTGCATCCAATGTTCCTTTGTTGAATTGACTGCATCAATGGAGACCTACAACTCATTAAAATAATCTTTCAATAATCTGAGACAGTGCATTGTAATACTATTAAAAATAGCGCAGCTAGCTTCACCTCACGGTGAATGTTTAAATCTAACTCAGCCTGAGAAGGAGCAATTTGGATAATCTCAGTTCAATTCCTACTGGGTGGAGACCCAGATATCAAACTGCGTGTCATTTGGCACTAATTGTCAATCTTACTCATACAGATCACAACGGTGAGAGAAGCAATCTAATAAAATGCTGTAGCACTCATCCTTTGAATGCAATGAAACTGTCAAATCAAGAATTACCAACCCACAACTGTGATGAAGTATTGTATTTCTTTGCACATGGTGCATTCCTGTATAATACAAGGTCAAAATTATAATCTTCCAACAAAAATAAACTCCTGAGAGTTTTGTATTAAAGTTATATCCTGCACCATGCTCAATTATACTTCAATATAACAAATGAATTACTTTAGTTTTTATAAAAATGGAACTTGACGTGACTTAAAATGTAATAAAATGCAATACTGAGGCCATCATGACAAAAACAGTCTGTTGACTATCCCGAACAAAAAGGTTTTTGAAACTTTTTTTGTGTGGAACAGAGTCTCCTTTAAAGCCTAAGTACTGCCTACAAATGACAGAAAACAAAAATGTAGTCAGAGATTGTTTGACTACAAACTCCATATAACACTATGAAGGTGCAGTGTCTTTAAGGGATTATTTCATTATTTTAAATTTCCATGTTTCCCTGTTTTGAAAGATTTTGACCTACACTGGATACAATTACTTGAGTCTTCTGACCTCTTGCCCAAATTACTGTTCTCACAGTGAGTGTTGACTTGTGGAAGGGATCACATTGAAGCTTGATGCTGTCCTAATCTAAAATCAACACATTCACCCAGTTACTCACTTTTTCTCATGCAAATCACTAGTACCAATCAAAACCAGATACTCTGTGAATTTTCCCTTCACTAATTATTGAAGCCAATTGTGGTATGTCCACTACAACTCCAACTGTCAGAACAATTGTATCCAGAACTGTATGGCCCAGTGTTATACCACTCATTTAACCACAGCAAACTCTTTTGCAATTTTCATACAAGGAGATAGCATGGCAATATATTGAAATGAACCGTCGTCACATCACTCACAATGAGAAAAATAAGTCAAAAGGAGTTTCTACTTCATCCACTTCCCCCAAAAATTATCATGTCTATCTCATAAAGACAGTGCCACTTTAAGAGGAAGCAGTGATCCCAAAAACAATTCAGGTGTCAAGTTGCAAGGTGCTCATCATGATAACCCTTATATAATTTTCAATCATGTAGCCCTTTCCTTGTAATAGAAAATAGCTTGAAATGCTAGACAGTAATAATGTTAGCTTACTCAATTTTGGTTCTGAACCTTCATCAATCACTCTGCCACAAAGCAGGAGTGTGGTCAAAAGATCAGAAGTATTACCAATCCCCAAGCACCACAGGGAGACTCCTCTCTCCACCCTCCTCCCCTGTCATATGCAGCCAACCACACTGTAATCTCACTAAATGATTCCATTTTAATACCACATATACTTAGCACATCTCCAAATGATAATTTGAAACATCAGGGAGCAGTGCCAAACCACATATTATTACACAAAGCATAGCAGCAATGTGGTGACACTGACAAAACACTGTCACTGTAACCATCACCTACAATAAACATCTTACCCACAGAGCTAAAAGCTGACTGAAGTAAAGAGCTCCATGTTCAGTTCCTGACTCTCTACATCACTTTCAAATGTAAGGAAAAATTGCAGGAGGATTAAAGTGCACCAAAAAATCTATTACTGCCCAATCAAACAGTCTGTCTTTTTAGGTTGCTTGTTTGCCTATAATTAATTGCTGCTTTTTAAGAAAATAAAGATTTAATATTTTAGTATCCATGTTTGCATTACATCTTTTGCTCTGCATACCTTCGTAACAGATTCACTCCCTGGGCTTGAAATACAGCAGGTACTTTATTTAACCATTTTTACCCTTCTGTTATTATTGCTGTGGTTACCATTTAATGGATACCTAATAGCATCTACTGACCTACTCAAATGGCAGGAGGAAAGATTGGGGTTGGGGAGGGTGCTATATTAATGACCATTCCTGTCCCACCCTGACAGTCACACACACAACACTTCAAGGGAATACTACTGGATAGAATTCGCTGCCAGAACCCAGGTCAGCTTTCTAACTCCCTGACTCCAGAGGTACCGAGGCATATCTCTTTGAAACTAGCAAAATCAGCAGACCAGGGATTGCAAGTGGGAGCTAACCAGTCAATCCAGCTTTACCAAGAAGTGCATTTCTTTCTTAATTCCAATGCTGTTTCTACCCTGTATTGACAATAGGTCCTGAGCACAACAGATAGGAATATGCATGTCTACATTACTTCTGCTAGGGTTGCCTTCTGGCTAAGTTGTAAATGAGGCTGAAATGTGATATCTAGTGTAGTCTCTTCTTCTGCCTTCATTCAAATTTGCGTTCTCTCTTTCTTCCTGGATCATAGTCTCCATCTTTCTTGCTGCAGTTGCTTAATCATGAAAACTGGCATAACTCAGCTGACTAAGTTAAATGCCTTTGGTTGGTAGGGTAACTATATTGATTTCAGGAGTCTTTCAGGAATCACCTCAGCCACCAAGCCTCCCAATTTCTTGAATTTGGTTTTAGCAGTTTTATTTATGCTTTGACCCAACTTTTTCTAGTTTTCATCCTTGCAGTTCTGGGGGTTTTGACATCTTCTTGATGTACACACCAACCATTCGCTCTCTGATACCTCACTCTACAGATTGATTTCTCTTAGGGACTGGGCTGTGAGTGTAAAAATAAACTTATACAACTATAAAGAATCAAACTTGTGTCTTATTCAGTGCTTACCCAGTATCATTTCCAGTACACACTTTGCAACAGGAGTCATAATTGAGTGAGGAGAAGTCAAAACCCCAGATGATAGCTCTTTTCATTGGGACCAATGCATTGAAGGCCCTACCAGCTGAGATCAGTCTGTGCTCATTTACTCTGCCTCCTTTGTGTGTCCCGGGGATTTAACAAACTTTTTAATCCCTCTATTTAGTAAGTTCCTTTCTCTAATGTAGATCTAACCAAAAATTCTTTGTAACTATCTTTGCTTTTTCTTTTCAGTTTTTTTTCCTTCTTCAGTTTTTCTTTTTCAGTTCTGAGGAAGGGTCACCGGACCCGAAACGTTAACTCTGTTTTCTCCTCCACAGATGCTGCCAGACCTGCTGAGCTTTTCCAGCAACTTTGTTTTTGTTCTTTGCTTTTTTTTTATTCAGCAATTAAAATAAGCTTCAATAATCACATTGTAATCTGAAAATGTCAGCTCAAAAAAACTATAATTAAGGCACAAATGCAATAAACTATAATGAACATTAGAATGACAAAACTCTTTGTGTTAAAATATTAAAGTGATGTATATTGCTTTGTTTATGGGAATCTAAATGAGTTCAGCTTATTTCTCAAAGTTTCATGATCACTGTCCTGGTTAAGTATCTTTACAATCACAACACTTTACTGCTTTCAGTTTAAAAGGCAAGGCTGAAGAATTATCTTTCATATAACTTTGAACCACAAATGTTCTTTCCCCTGCAGTGCCTGGTGTGGTCCTGAATCGTAAAGGCCCAGAATGTCCCCGGTCCACACCCTGTGCTTTTAGCTGTTTGCAGTTCATAAGAATATTCCTGGATTATGGAGACGTAATTTAACAAGGAATCCCATTCTTGATTGCAATCCAATGACTTTGCTAGTTCCAAATAACACTAACAGCTCACAGTGGGTGCTGATGTGGTGCCGTGGTAGCATCCCCACCTCTGAGCCAGGAGGCCTGGGTTCAAGGCCCACCTGCTCTAGAGGTATATATTAACATCCCTGAGCAGGTTGATTAGGAAAATGTCTTAACAGGCCATGGTATGGACTCTTGTGGCATGGTGCTAATGTCTCAAAAGGTCTGATTTCAAGTGCTGCTTGTGTCAGAACATGTCCAAGTAGGTTGGTTTAAATATTTTGACACCTTATGCTGTTATCTGCTCACCATTCAGGTTGAGATATGAACTATGTCCAGCTGATAGCTACTGAATAGCTACTTTCAGATGTGGAATTCTGATCCAGTCAGTGGCTTTTAACAGATCAGAGGATTAACCCAGGAGCAGTACTTGCCAAAACAACTAAATGAGATACTTTGGTTCATGGTAGCTTCATTTCCTCATACATTTAGCCATTTCAGCACATGACCCTTTCACCTCCATGATCTGGTTTAAATCCAGTCTAGATTAATTGGATAGAAATGTTTTTCTCTGCTGGCAGTAAAGGTTTGCTGGTGAATGTACCATCTACAAAATGCACTGCAATAACATATCAAGGTAACATCATCAACAACTTCCAAACCCACAACCTCTATCACCTCTAGAAGGTCAAGGGCAGCAGACACATGGGAACACCATAATCTATAAGCTTTTGTTCAAGTCACAAACCATTCAAAGTTGGAACTATATTGCCATTCCTTCACTATTGCTAGATCAAAATCCCTGAGTTCCCCTCATTGCGGACGTACCTGCACTTCATGGACCATAGCAGCTCATGAAGGAACCAGCATCTTTACCAGGACATTTAGGGATGAGCAACAAATGCTGGCCTTGTCAGTGATACCCATAACCCATGAAGGGGCTAAAAGAAAGGAGGGGTGTTTCAGTCCAAGTTGACTATTGGATTCCAACATAAATCTACCCCAAGCTACTAATTGGCAATCTCAGTCAGATAGCTCCAGGATAGTGAGCATGGGAGATGGTGAAAGATTTTGCAGGTGGGATGTTATTCAAATTTAGAACCGGATTATATTGTTAGGGCTATATCTGGCCAAGCAGTGCTTACTGCTAACAATGGGGAACCCACAATGAAAAGAATACTTGAATCCCTAGAACTAAAATACCTCACTTTGATGAGCACAGTAATTCACAAAAAAGGCTCTATTAAAGAATTTGTCAGCTGAATCTTTTTTAGTAAAGGGAAAATGAAAAATCTTTTTTTTCCTGAAGGTTTAATTGATTGACATTAAGAGTTTGGAAAAATAAAACCTGTCCAATCTTACAAAGCCGTTTGGTGCTGTAGGCTTCACTGTTCACTATAGGCTCTCCTCTATTGAAACTGGCAGCTCACATTTTAGCTTTGGACTGACTCTGTCATCCTGCCCAGAATGTTCCTGCCACTTTACATGAGAGCTCTTCACAGAAAGACACATGTAGTTTGAATCATACAATCAATAGAACACTTAATGGACAATTAGGGAACAGCTGTAGGCCTGTCAGAGACCCATCTGTACACAAGTTGAACAGTCTCACTCAGGACAGGGCCTAGAAAACAAAGTAAATTGCTGCAGGGCATTGGTGCGTAATACAGAAATAAGCTCTATAAAACATTACTGTGGGATTCATTCATTCTCTGTTATAAAAATTTAAACAGGTGCAAGAAATTAGACAAATTCAGTGAAGGGTTTTTGTCAACACACTCCTAGAAATGAAACGATGAATTGATCAATATGTTTTTTTTTTGTAATTTGATCCTGATGTAAATAAAATGTTCCCATCTAGTGTAAGGAATAGGCTTCTCTTGAGGTTATTGCTGTTTCAGCAGCAATGAAATGAATTCTCTCAAGGAGTAAGAGAACACACAACTGGAGGGATATTTTATCTTCAATTCTCCTCCTCCTACCTTCACAGCGACTATGTTCAACATTTCTGCCTTCTTTTCTGCTGGGGGAACTGACTCATACTGAGCTCCAGTTCCATGTTGATGCCATGAACTTTCTGATACCTTAATCAAGTGGCCTTTCTTTGATAAATTCCATTGCGGTAAATGAAGGCATGGAAAAGATACATTTACAGTCAAGGTCAGCGCCTTGTGTGATGTTTGAACCGAATCTTGATTTGGAGATCTGATTGCAAATATTACATAGCAAGTCACTGTGAGAGGGGTAGGTGAAGGCATTGGTTTTGCACATGATTCATGTCCTGTACGGACATCTATTCTCTTCAGACCTTTAAGTGATTATAACTAGTGAATGTAAGCAGACAGTAATACTGCACTGTGGAAAGAAACCACAGTGGAGTTTTCACCCAACATGCCCATAGCTGCTTCTATCAGGAATCACAACACACCAAGATATTTGTGGATGAAGAAGTCCTTTTGGACCATCTTAATTCTTCCACCAATGCAATACCTGTCAACACCCATGCAGTGTATAATTTTTGTCTTCAATGATTTTAGGATTTTTATGTAGAACTCCACTTGGAATTCTACTTTGTGCTTTAATAACTATGCAAGGAACTTTCAGTTGGGTTAACTTTTACCAATTTAAACACATGTTCCCCTTCTTCTACTTGCGTAGTTATTTTAAAGTTGTGTTCTATGTTAAAGTTTTCTGTATTGTATGCTATCATATACAGCCCTGTCAAATTACCTCTTCAAGACTATCTTTTCAGGCCAAGAAAGCAATTTCAAATCTACGCTAAAAGCTAATGTTAGGGTTGTTAGCAGGAAGGGAGGGATGTAATCAGCAGAACCCAAGGCGAATAGGTGTGAAGAGGCTCAAGTAGGTGACGGAGGCAGTCTGTGTAGCCATGAGGAGGAAGGGGAGACCAGAGGGGACCAGAGAAGGATGAGAGGAATACAGGTAGGTCGGGGTAGGGTGGGGGGTGGTTGGTGGTGTGCAAGGAAATGGAAATGGTCTGATCTGACCTGCAATAGGTGCTGTCAACCAGATAGACCATTCCAAAGTCCCTCATGCCTTTACACACACAGCCCCTGATCCTTAGGCCTTGTCAGCACACCCCATCACACAATACTCAAGCTACAATCTGATCAGAATTGGGCACAATGCCCAATGTGCAGTTAGAGTAGAACTGGAAATACTGCTTCATACTCGTTAATGAATGCTAACTAATATTGTGGGATAATTAAACTAGAGTGTTAGGGGCACAGGAACCTGAGCAGGGAGACAAGCTTGAGGGAATCAAAAATGGAAATGATAAATAGAACAATAGAAAGCAATGTGAAAGACACAGGAAAGATGGGCTAGCGGCAAATAAGGGTGGAATCTAATAAAATGTGTAAAAATATACACAAGTCTAAAAATACTATATTTTTATGCATTAAGCATTCGCAAAAGGTAGATAGTTGGAAATAGGTATGAAATGGTTGTGATTATGGAGACATGGCTGTGAGGTGACCAAGGATGGGAACTGAACATCCAAAGGAAGCTAATCTTTGGGAAGGGCCAGCAAAATGAAAAAGGAGGGAGGGTAGTGTTCTTACTGAAAGGTGAAATCAGTGCAATGCTCAGAAGGGATATTAGCTTAGGAACTCTAGATATTGAATCATTTTGAATGGAGCTGAGAAGCAACAAACTGCAGAAAATATTAATGGGACATGTCTATACACCTTCTAACAATAGTAGAGATAAAGAATTGCATTAAACAAGAGATTAGAAATGCATGGAACAAGTGTGCTACAGTTATCATGAGTGATTTTAATCTACTTAAAGATTGGGCAAACCACACTAGTATTAAGATTGTGATGGAAGAATTCTTGGAGTGTGTGCAAGATTTTTTTTAGCCCAGCATATTGTGGAATCAACTAGAAAACAAACAATCCTACACTTTATGCAATAAGAAGATGTAATTAGTAAACTTGTTGTGAGAGATCCTTGAGGAAAGAGTGATCAAAATAGGATAGAATTCTTCTTTGGAGTGGAAATGAAATAGTCCAATCCAAAACTAAGATCCTAAATCCAAACAAAAGAAACTATGAAACTGTGAGAGGTGACATGATTGTGGATAAACTAGTTAACTTCATTAAAAGGCATAACAATAGCAAATGCCTAATGTTTAGGGAACAAATACATGCAATGCAGCATTTATACATTCTTTGAAGCTTAGTTCTACTCTTATATCTTATGGTGTTATAGCCTTTTCCTGCATCTACTTTCTTTGTTTTCATATTTCAAGGTGTAGTATGGGCAGAAATGCACACATTGGTAAAGGTGCATGGTGATTAGAATGTATTTTTCTACATTTTTGATTGTGGACTAGAATGGGAAAAAAGACTACTTTAAAACTAGGGATGATGGAAAGAATTGCTGCATTTTTAAAAGTAAGCCACCAGTATTTATTGTAAGCATTGTTGATAATGCTGATTGTTCAAACAGTGGGGGCAAGTTATTGCAGATGAACTGGTGCCAAGGGGGCACATACAAAGTGAGACTCGGCTGGCAACAAGTAGTTGAGAAGTCCATGGGGTTGGTGACCAGTTGTCCATGACAAAACCCTTTCACCTGCCAACAGCTATGTGATTGGCTCCCAGGTAGTAGAACAGCTTGTGGGTGTGAATGATATAGCCAGAAGCCTTCAGTTCTTTAGAGAGCAGGTGGTATCCTTTTCTCTGCAGTTAAAAACACCTAAATCTTGAAGAAAGACAATTTATTTTGATCATCAGTTGCTGTAAGCTATTGCTTTTAGCCAATAAGACAGGGACTCTATAAGTTGTGAATCTGTCATTCTGTACTTTCTGCAAGGGAAAATACCTGTTAACAAGAAATCGAGGAGCTACAAATCCTGATGAGTCAAAGGGTACATCTCAGTGAACCCTGTGATCAAGGACCATTGAACTGCCTTTCCTCCACCAGTACAACATTTTGTTTTTGTGTGAGTCTGACTGCATGTTGTACCTAGGGAGAATTTGTCAGGGTGTTAGAGTTTTAACTCGTGGAGTTACATGCCAACAGTTCATAGTTGTTTCCCTGTAGATAGAATCTACTTATAATATATAGTAATTTTTGTTAAGTACAGAACCCTGGTCCATATTTTCTGTTAACCTGGCTCCGAAAAGACAGATAAGTCAGGGAATTACACAAACTTTAATATGGTCTTTAACTTTTAGAGTCATAGAGTCATACCGCACAGAAACAGGACCTTTGGTCCAACTCATCCATGCTGACTAATTTTCCCAAACTAAATTAGTCCCATTTGCCTGTATTTGGCCCATTCAAGTGTATCTTAAATGTTGTACAAGATCATAAGACATAGGAGCAGAAATGAGGCCATTCAGCCCATGGAGTCTACTCCACCATTAGTCATAGCTGATAAGTTTCTTAACCACGTTCTCCATCTTCTCCCTGTAACCTTTGATCCCCGTTGTGACTGTACCTGCATCTACCACATCCGCTGGCAGATATTCACACACCTCTGTGTGAAAAAGTTGCCCCATGTGTCCCTTTTAAATCTTTCTCCTCCCACCTTAAAATTACGCCCGCTAGCCTTGAACTGCCCAACCCTAGGTTAAAAAAAACTTTTTCTATTCACCTTATCTATGCCCCTCATGAATTTATAAATGTCCATAGGTTACCTCTCAACCTCTTACGCTCCAGTGAAAAATATCTAGCTTCTCTTTATAACTCAAACCTTCCAATCCCAGTAACATCATTGTAAATTTTTTCTGCATCCTCTCCGATTTCCTTCCTATAGCAGCGTGACCAGAACTGTACACAGTACTCCAAAAGTGGCCTCACCAACATCCTGTACAACATTAACATGGGAGGTGATGGCCTAGTGGTATTATCACTGGACTGTTAATCTAGAGACCCAGAAAATGTTCTGGGGACCCGGGTTTGAATCCCGCCATGGCAGATGGTGGTATTTGCATTCAATAAATATCTGGAATTAAAGAGTCTAATGATGACCATAAATCCATCGCTGATTGTCAGGGGAAAAACCCATCTGATTCACTAAGTCCTTTAGGGAAGGAAACTGCCATCCTTACCTGGTCTGGCCTACATGTGACTCCAGACTCACAGCAATGTGGTTGACTCTGAACTGCCCTGTGCGCAATTAGGGATGAGCAATAAATGCTGCTTGGCATTGGCAGTGACACCCTGTGAAAGAATTTTTAAAAATTATGTCCCTTCTCCTATCCTCAATGGTCTGATGACTCTGGAGCTTGATTTCTAGCATGCTACCCAATGAGGTATAATACTGCAAAAGATGTTTGTGGTGCAGTGTGATCAGAACCAGACAAACTATTCAAAGTGCAGCCTGACCAGAACTAGACAGAATGGTCAAAGTGCAGTCAGAGCAGAATCAGCAAAAATTTTGTATCTACTGTATTGTTGTTCAATGTTGATTCTCTGTCCAAGTTTCTGAAATCAGTTAGTTTTACATGAAAAAGGGCAACGAGGAGAAACCTGTCAGCATTCTTCCCCAATTCTGACATTATTCCTCTCTTTAATACTCATTGTTTTCTAAACACATTTCAGCCAACTTGTCATCTTCACCAAGTTCTGTGGTGATTTCCAACAGTTCTGATTTTAATTAATAATTTTGTGCATAGCTTTATCATATGAGATAGGATCCCTACAGTGTGTAAGCAGGCTATTTGGCCTATCAAGTCCACATCAACCCTCCGAACAGCATCCCACCCAGAACCATGCCCCAACCCCTCCAACCCTACATTTCCCATGACTAATCCACCTAGCCTGCACATCCCTGGACACTATGGGAAATTTCACATGGCCAATCCACCTAACCTCCACATTTTTGCACTATTGGAGCAAATCCACACAGACACAGGGAAAATGTGCAAACTCCACAAAGTCACCTGAGGCTGGAATCCAACCTGGGTCCCTGGCGCTATGATGTAGCAGTGCTCACTACTGAGCCACCATGCCACCTTCTTTATTATATGCTTTTGGGTGCCTACGTAGCATCATTGGATTTGCACAGTTAGTTTGTGTTGTCTTCTCCATATTAAGCTATGCTCGCTATTTTTACTATGTGGGATAAAAGTGCTATATTATCTGCACTTTTGTTAAGGATACTGAGATTAATTGACACACTTCTAATTCACAAATTTACCTAATAGTTATGATGCAAAGTCATCACATAATTATTCTATTTCTTGCTGTACACTTGCCGCGAGACCAGAGTCTTTTCAACGCTTTCTGTTTTTATTAAGCAGATTTAGCCACCGATCCTGGTGTTTACTGTTCTGATGGATTAGCAGATGTTTTCAGCATGTTGGGCACATGAACTGAAAAAGAGAAAACATTTTTATTTCTGAATGTTACCCAGGAATCTTTGTGTGTGCCAGCATTTGTGTACATGAATCCAACTTAACTATACTGCAACCCAAGGTCCCAAAAAAAAAGACAACACTCATGGCTTTGGGTCATATTTAATAAAAGTTATTTGGATATCAGCACTGATGGTACTATACTTCAGCAGGAGTCAATAGGAGTGAATTCATCTTTGGTAATAGTACAAATCAGGTGACAATGAATCGGTAGCCCTTTTTACACACTGCTTCATCTTCTTGTCCATTGATTTCAATGGAAAACAAAATCAAGCAGGTGTAAAATGGCCTTTCAAGTTAGTATTGCTGAACACTACTTTCCTCATGCCTTCAAGTCAGAAATGGTATTTGGTAAACCATTGTTACTAAATGCCTCACCTTGATACAGCACTCTGTATACTTAATTGTTACATGACTCTACAAGGATAATAATACTCATTTTTGTACTTTAAGTGGTTTTAAATTTTCAAAAATAGCATTAACATTTAAATGTACTTAACATAATTCAGCAACCCCCAAAGTCCCCCATCCAATGAGCACCATCAATCTCTAGTCTCAACTTCCCAATTCAAAAACCATTGCTGACTGGTTATTATTACTGAAACACATCCTTTAACATGTTATAAATTGCAATCGAATACATCTATCTTGATAATAATATTTTATCCTCAACTCACCAAAAATCGAAATGATATTTTGAAAAACAAAGTGTTTGAACATTTTATAAGTGTGTAATTGGTAATGTTCAGATATCTGCCCATGAAGCATTACCTTTTTGTTTTAAATGTAAACAGTTCATGCTTGACAAAAGATTAGATTAAAACATTAAGTTGCTGACGCTTTGCTCACTGTGATTATCAATTGATGTGATTCATGATCACAATTACAGCTGACTGCTGTTGAGTTAGCACAATGTTTATTGCAACCCCGTAACAAACTTAATT
The DNA here is from genome assembly GCF_021869965.1 of Rhincodon typus. Classification (NCBI taxonomy): domain Eukaryota; kingdom Metazoa; phylum Chordata; class Chondrichthyes; order Orectolobiformes; family Rhincodontidae; genus Rhincodon; species Rhincodon typus. The sequence continues at coordinate 28,944,852 of NC_063341.1, read as the reverse complement.
GCTTGGATGTCAAAGGTGGACAAAGGTAAAATATTCTTTTCTTCACTGTTTTTCTATGGCACAGCTGAAACTGTTATGCATTTTTGAAGTACATCATCAAGACTATCTTTATTAGTGTTAATGGGCAATTAAAGCAGATGTGAATGTTTTTGCATATCATGAAACAAAATTTCTAAAGAATAAGCTTGCTCCAAATATTAACTATAATTTTCCATTATTTTCTGCTTTTATTTCAATTTTTCAGCGTGTTATTTTGATGCTACTTAAATGTATTCCCTTCTGACTCTACCAAACTTAAATCATGAAATTCAAAGTAGATTTTGTTTTGAAAAAGGAATGAATTTCGAATGAAAACAAAAGGCCTCCTAACCCTGTCTCATGTAATGAAATCAGTTGGATTACTTGCCGTCTAGTTCTACCCACACCAGTAACTCAAGTCCCCAAAACCTTTTAAATGTGTGACATATGAATCCATCAAGCTCATACATTGTATCCACCATGCACATTACGACTACCTTCATAATGGGGAGACCAATGAAGGCTGAAACCTTCTTCTGAACATCTGTCTGAACAACTGTCAGAAAACATGATCCCTGGCTCTCTGAGGGTCTGTACTTTAGTATACTTACCTTCCTTATTCCGCCTTTCTTTCTTTTGACAAACATAAGACCGTAAGACAGAGGAGCAGAATACACCATTTGCCCCATTGAGTGCACTGTGACATTCAATGAGATCATGGCTGATCATCCTTGACTCCACTTTCCTGTCTTTTCCCTGTAACCCTTGATTCCTTTATTGATCAAAAATCCATTGATCTCAGCTGTGAATATACTTAGTGATACAGCCTTGACATCTCTCCGCAGTAAAGAATTCCACAGATTACCATCTGAAAGAAGAAATACAGTTAAAGAGCAATCGTGATATAGGATTCCAGTTAAGACACTTCCTTTTAGATGTTTTTTGCCCTGCCAAACATTTCCAGAATTCTGTTAGTAGTTCTATATTTTATTGGATTAAGCAAACTTCAGAAATGGTTTGATGGATATCTGAAGATGGAACTCCCATTAACTGCAATTTCATGGCTTCCTTATCTAGACTCCCGCTGCCAATGTTCAAAGATAGCACTGGAAAAAACAGTGAAATGAAATCCTTCTCTTGCTAGCCACAGTTTGCGCATAAAATTAACCCATTGTTCAAGCTTAATGTTTGGACTGCTGTGATGGTAATTGCCACAAGGTTGGAATATTTGCTTAGGGCAGCCTATGCTACTGCTGAAGATTCAGCCTTCCTGTTTTCTTGGTTTGCTTCATGCTGCCTTACTTTCTGCCCTTGCACAAAAGGTATGTACAGTCAATATACTCATTCAAAGAAAACGTTCATCTCAAATGTAAAAAAAAACCACAAGTCTGTGCACTAGGCATTTACTTTATATTGGAAATAAGATTGGAATGAGTTAACATGTTCTTGCAATCATCACATATGAAAGAATTATGGTGATGCAAAGAAGTTAAGGGAGTTTTTGTCAGTAGATGCTAAACAGAGCTTTTCAAACAGTCCAAACCACAGTAAGTTAATGAGATGAGATTTTGGATCTGCAACTTCTGAGCCAGCATTAGTTACTGGGGAGCTCATACTGATTTCTGGCAGATGTGGCCATCTCTTAGGTAGTTACTTTGTTTTGTTAATGGGCATGGCCTAATGCACTGATCTTGAAGACTTGATTGGCACTGCAAAATAAAGCTTGTGTACAAGTAAGTTGCATATTTGGAGAAACCCTATGTTTTCATCAACTTTCCATACACTTATCTCCTGTTTCCCTATCGCACACAACCCATCCATTCAAGAATCAAAGACCACCTCATCATGCTGCTCAAAAATCCATTTACCCCAAATTTTCATGCTGGTATCACATAAAATCTGAAGCATTAATTGGGGGACTGGGGACGCACCAGAATAAAGTTTAGGAAACACTACACTAAAACTTATGATTGCCTCTGCTAATCTTGTTAATTTGGAAGGAATATTTCCAAAATAGAAAGTTTTGTTTTGATATTCTATCCACAAAGGATAACAACAATGATGTTGGGTGCATTTAGAAGGCAATCCAATAAACATGCATCAACTGAAAAACATGGAAAGTATTTTCCTTTGTATGGTGTCAAATTTCTGCAAACGATGCAATGAAGTAGCCATCGCATTTATTTAAAGCACTGTCCCAAACAATGGTGAATTTATATGGATTATGCATTTGTATCCAATCTTTTTGCGCTGTCTGTTCTCAACTAGTATGGCAGTCGAGCTTTTACAAATTGCCCCAATATCCTGTTCGATAGAGATGAACATTTCTGCAGATTTTTCTCTCCTGGTTGTTTCTTGCTGCTGTTAAACATAACTGGATCAACTGAATTCCACTTCCTAAATTCCTCAGTGCTGCTGATTCCTCAGCCATCCTACGCTATCACTTCCCAACTGACGATGTCATTATTTGAATCATTGATGGTATAGGCTTACTGACGTTGCCTTCATATCGCATCTCTGACAATCTGCTGCCAGACTCTACAAACAAGTAATCCGAATACACTTTATTGCAATATTCTTGTTCCTGCCGTTCTCAGCTTTTCCTCCTCAAATTTCTTAGTCTGACTCTTAATCCAGCACAGTGGTATCAAAAAGGCTGTTACTTATTTTTGGCAATGGTATCACCCAGGCACATTCAAAATAATTTCCAGAACTTAACCATTCTCTACAAAGTTTTGCAGATTTGCTTAGGAAATAATTGAATATTTAATATTGTAAAGCTAATGCAGTTTATAATCAGCAGGCCAAGCAGCATCAGAGGAGCAGGAAGGCTGACGTTTCGGGCCTAGACCCTTCTTCAGAAATTGGGGAGGGGAAGGGGGTTCTGAAATAAATAGGGAGAGAGGGGGAGGCGGATAGAAGATGGATAGAGGAGAAGATAGGTGGAGAGGA
>NC_063341.1:28834512-28941482 GCF_021869965.1 Rhincodon typus | reverse complement strand
ATAACCAGCCTTTTTTAATTGACCTGCTATGACTTTATATTTCTCCCTTTCTTTTTGGAGTTTTAAAACTTCCAACACTAAAAAAAAAAAAGTGCACTCTGGGAAGAAAGATAATCTTAACAGTTTCAGGATAAAGTTTAAGTAGGTGGAGTACTCTTTAAATTCCAATTTAATCTTCACCATCCAGTGATTCCTCCTGGAAGGTACATGTGTATAGATTCAAGTTGAGGATAGGATAAGGTTTGGCTGTGATTATCCCTCCCCAGTGAAGTAATAGCTGGCCAGCAGTAATCATTTTGATTCATTCATGAGATGTGGTCACTTTGGGCAAAGAAGCTTTGGCGGAAACTGAACAGGGAGAACAAAATTACGTTAAAAAAAAACAACCTGTTTATCTATGAACATCAAACTTAAAAATAGTTTCTATGGCTTTGTTTGTACTTTAATGTTATTTTTCTACCATTAGCTTCTTGTAGACATAATGACTGAAGTTATATGTCTCTAAATGTCATGTGCTTAGTGTGTAAGCTTCTGTCTCTTTCCCATGGTTGCTCATTTCCGCAGGGAAAAAAAATCTTTACAAATTAGACACAGTAAATTGGTCTGATAATAGTTCAAAACTTATATCTGAATAGTGTCACTTTATAAATCTCTTTGTAACCAGGAATTTACTCCACAGAATATATTAGATTTGGAAGGTCTGAATGTCACTGACATTATTGGCAGCTGTGTTAACAGTGAAAGGAGCGTGCTGTGTATGCCACAGTTATTAAATTTCTCCAGAGACCATGACTCATTTAATCAAATATTCATACCTCTCTGTAAATACACACTGAACAGTGTATCCCCTCAGAGAAAAGCATCCCAGTACAAGCATCCTTTCATGTAAAAACTGCAACAAAAAAATCCTCAGAACATGTGGTCATGTTTTTGAATTTATAATGTATGTAACTCTCCACGCCATTTTCAAAAAGGACATAAGTGAACCCGTCTGACCGATTGCAAAATGTTCTTGGTCACACAATTAAATTAAAAATTATTCTTTCATTGCAACATACCAACCATTTTTAATCTGTAACCAAGAAACTCTCAATGAATTCTCCTTCTGTTCCCTTGTTTACCATCAATTCAATGGGTTCTCAAATACAGATGAAGAAAGCCAGGCACCAACCTATAACAAGAATTTGTATTTAGCATGACAACAAACCATTGCTTACGTTGCCAATAGAACAGTCATAAAAACAGATTTTACATGTGGGCTGTTTCCTGTGGTTTAAGTACTCAGTGTACAACCATAAGTTGATAGCATTTTTGTATTTCTCAGGTTCAACTTTTGTGTCTGCTCTCTTTAAACAGGTTTTAAAAATCTGTTTAAGATAAACTAATGTTCTTATATTTGTTGGCTGAGATTTTTAATTACATGGAATTTGAAGGTTCCAGATTCAACACTTGGCCTATGTTGAATTTGTTAGGACCAGCTAGTGCCAAAGCCATAATCTCAGGATCTTTGCTCTTGAAAGGGGAAAATTCAGCTAACATTCCCACTGATGAATACAATCCTGAGCCCCTTGTGAAACGTGTGCCTGCATGGACATTGGATGTGGATAGGATTGGATTATGATCTCCCTCCACCATACGGACACTCAATACACGGTCAGTTAAATAGTCTGGGGCTTTTACTCTCCTGTCTCACATTAGAAGATTGATCACACGAGAGATATTGAAGGTCATTGTTGCTTTGACACTATAGCTTAATATAAACTAGAATTTGGCAAAAGCAACATGCGACATATTCCAGAAATCTGAAATAAAAACAGAAAATAATGGAAATATTCAGCAGGTTCATGAGAAAAAAAGATGCATTTTCTCTCTCACATTGTCTGACCTGCTGAGTATTCCCATCACTTTGAATAGAACTTTTATATTACAAAGATACAAGAAAGGAAATACAATGGAAAACTGAAAAGATGAAATATTCCTGTGCCTGACCTGAATATTTTTAATGAGCAGTATAGAGGAAGCTTTATCCTGCATCTAATTAATGCTACACTTCATTTAGGACTGCACAGTAAGGTCATGTTGTGAAAACTTTACCTCCAAACCATGCTTCAAGTTCCCTGAAAGCATTTGGTGATGACACTGGTCCCTGAAATGAAAATTGCTCTATTGCTAACAACATTGACCAGATAAACACAAAATTAATTACCACCCCCTCCTCTAAAACAAAATGACTGGACACATACATTATCTTCCACAATCGTTTACTATAAATCCATCAATATCCTTTTGACAAATGTCTCGTCAATCTCTTTCCAATGTTCAAAAAAAAAATTTATTAAAATAATTCCCACATCAAGAATGTGACGTCCTCCTTGAAATGTATAGGCTGAAGTTCTCTGAATTAGGTCCCATGTTCAGCTTCTATTAGATGCTAATTTTAAATAAATGCAAACCTGACCGATCAAAAACTTTAAAACGTTTGGTACAGCTTTTAATCAGAAATGAATCACACCAACCAACTGTTATTTTTACATCTTTGATTTTTCAAATTAACCATAAGTCCCATGAATAAATTCTGTATGCCTTAATTTTTTGTTTATTCTTTCATAGAATATGGTTGACATGGCAAAGCCAGCATTTGTTGACCATCCCTAAATTGCCTGTGAACTGAGTACTAGCTCACATCATACAGAATTTAAGAGTCAACTAAATTGCTGTAGTTCAGAAGTCACATGTAGGTCAGACTAGGTATAAATGGCAGCTTTCTTTTCCTAAATGATATTAATGAACCAGATGGGTTTTTATGATAATCAATTATGGTTCCCGAGACTGGCTTTCAATGTAAAATTTATTAATTGAACTGAAAATCAATTCCAATGGCAGGATTTGAATCTTTGTCCCACAGCATTATCCTAGGCCTTTGGATTACTAGTCCAGTGAAAATGATCAACTACCATCACTCCCTTTTAATATACTTATAGTCATTAATAAGGATTCCAAGGGCTGTGTCTTTTAGTTTACCCATAGGGAAAGCCATCAACCCAAAAGCAGAAATGAGATATAGAATTTTCAACTGGGGACAGGGAACCAGAACAGGTCAACAAGGCCCAGTTAAATGCAATTTGCACCTAGCAGAGAGCAGAATAAAAAGCTGCATTTTGGATGAATTGAATTCCTGAAGGAGTTAAGAAATATTTTATTCCCATTGTGAGTGCAATGGAATTAAGGAGAGGAAGAGGTCAGAGGTCACATTTTACAGAGGTACAGAGACCTCGGGTACAGAGAGGCCACAATGAGATAGCAGGGTTGGCTTTGAAAAAAATTATGTAAAGGGTGGCATAGGATGGCAGAGAAATATTTTGGCTAATGCTCAATTACTGGTTCAGTTATCAGTCCCACTGTCGTGATCTCTGATCATTCTTCCTGCTGATCTCCAGTAGCTATCATGTAGATTGAGACTCAGGTGAAACAAAGATATATGAAAACTGTGGAAGAAAAAATATTCAAGTGGGAAAATAAACTCAATAGTTATATAAATTTATTTATAATCAATTAAAAATTTTATTTTCATTATTATACATAATCAGAAACTAACATCAGTTAAGATTACATTTTTATATACAGTAAAATATCTGTACTTTTGCAAAATAGTTTTAATTGAACAGCATCTAGTTGTATAATTAGAAATTATTTGTACATCAGTATTAATGGGTACCCACAGCAGATGCCAGCACTGACAGGGTAGTCCCACTTTATTTACCATGAAATTCCCGTTACAGCAAGACAAACTCCTCATTACTCAATTTCTCTGCTTTTCGCCTTGGAATCTCCGAGAGTTGTGCAGCCGAATCAGTTTTTGGCATGCAAAGTTTATCAATATCAAAATCTCTAGCATGTCCACTTGAAAAAGTAAACAATGGGTACTTCTCCTTGGAAGACGGTGAATTCAGAACCTGAAATTTAAATTTAAAAACTTTTCAGAATTTGTTTTTTTATGTTTTCAAATCACATTTCATTTCTACAAATTGATTTTTTTAAACTTCTCACTTTGACATTCCATCCACCTCCAAAACAGCTGTATTCTGATACCTCTATGAAAACTATCATTGTCCAAGCAGGACTTTCCTTAGTGAGTATCGCTAGGTTACAGTAGCCAAATCTAGCCTTTGCACACTGTTGGCTGGATTTTAACAGCTCTTTGAAGACATGCTAGGAAGCAGTATGGGTGATAAAATGGAAGTAGAAGGCCTTATAAGAATGGTAGTGACATGGTCATCCACTAACCAGAGGCCTGCAACCAATTAACAGACAAACATGACCCTGCAACTATTTAACTGGTGTCACGACCATCTCCATACATGGGACGATGCTAAACAAGTCCTGGCAGCTCCCTAACAGATTCCATTGGAAGAGCATGGCCATCTTTAAAGGCAATGGACAACGGAGCACCCTCTGACAACAATGGCCATTACTGTGGTTCCTGATAAAGTTTAAGTGGGTATGCAAGGAATCAGATCTGGCCTTGCAGCCTGCTAATACTACCTATCTGAGATCATGCTTCAATAGTAACAGTCATGGTAGAGGTACAAGAACGAGGATTACTTGGAGTGGGAGGGATTCACCATCCTGGCCCTGACATATTAAATTAGAAAAAGTACTGTGCCTTCTTCCCACAGCCTCAGCAGCTATCAACTCTATCAATGGTTCTTGAGTCAGCAGCTCTGGTGAGCAGTACCGGTCTTTTAAATTGGCCACTTCCAGTAACCTGCTGTTCAGGGTTCAACATCATCCATGCAGACTCCTATACTATTTTTGATACTAATGAAATGACAACCAACATCATTAAAAGTTCTGGCTCCAGTTATATACACATTAACTTTTCAGAATTCAGATTGTAATTTAGAATAGCAGTTTTGAGTTAATGTTTCAGAGCGGAAAACTTAGCTAATATTTCCCTATCTGCACAAAGCCAACTGTAACACCTTACCACTGACCAAACTCAAATTACTCAATTTAGCAGTGGCCAAACCTGGGAACTTCCTGGGCTGTCTATCACACCAGGTATTGTCACTACAAACTAAGCCACTGTGTTCGCCAATGCTTGTAGTTTAACAATATTGCAAGCAGACGGTTGGGTTACATCTGCTCACTGCTCATTGGCAGAAGATATTCATACATTTCATACATATGTATTCAGGTGCACAGTGTTGTTCATTGACCTCTGATGAAACGACAAGTGATTGAAGAAAGTTGGCAGTCACTGCTCCTCTTTGATGTCACATATCAAAAGGTCACCTGAGTATTTCCGGATCTCAATTAATAAACCACTGGTCTGAGCATTCGATGTACTTTACTGATTGTAAGGCCACCTTTTTCAGGTTATCTCCCTGCTGACAGCAAACTAAATTTCTAGTGAAATTTTCAATATTACAATGCCTATTTGGCACTTTTGTGCTGTGAAATATTACTGTACTGTCACATCTGCACAATAACTGGAGCAAAACAACTGTGGATGGTAACAATACATCAAAGGAGGGCTACATTATGAAAAGGAGCCCCATATTTTTCAAATACTAGGAGTATCTGATGCTAAAAAGTAATGTTCTCAAGTTACAAGAGGGATGGAAAAGGCAGCCATGAGGGATTCAAGGATCTTAAAAATAGAAGAAAATTTAAAGATGAGTTAATAACTGGAGGGAATAAGTGAGCCAAGTGACTTTTTATGGAGGGCTTGATGTCCCGTTTTGAAAGGGAGTTTTGGCGACATTTTAATTTAATTCACCAAACTTAAAACAGGATAAGCTTCAACATCAATTTTACATTCTGCCAAATACGGCTCTTTATTGAAATATAAGGTGGATGTAAAGGCAGCATTTCTATTTTTCATATTATAAGATTGTGATTGATTTGTACAGCATGACCAGTTAGAATAAAGCCAAAACAGCACAAAGAATTACATAAGATACATTGCAGAAAGCAGCTGAGCAACAATTTGCTAATATTCTGACCATATTTGAACTACTGTATCTGTTAAATCAATAGTTTTTACATTTACCATAGCCAAATCTATTTTTTATCCAGAATAGGAACTTGAGAATAAATTAAATTTCTGTACAGTTAAGCAGATTTTCACATTCATTAATATAATCTTTTTTCCCCCATTCAAACTAACTTAAATTATTTCATTTGTGTCACAAATTAATCAGAACTACACAGTGTAAAGCCTCATTTAAGTCAGAGTGATAATGTACTGTAGGTGATCTGCCAAACCTCAATTTATTTTACTTTCAATATTGCCACCTGCTGGTGACAATATGGGACAGCCATTTGAAAAATGCTGCAAAGCCAAATTAACAGCATTAATAAAAATGGTTACTTCAACCCTAGGCTATTCATTGACAGAGATACGTTTTGGAATATTACACAGTTACAACAGACTGCCTTCAAAAAGCGTAAGTTGGAGAGAACAGCAACAACTATTGGATTCAAAAATATAATACCTGAAGAAGTGCAGTGATTAAAGTTTAATATTGTAAAGTGAATTGACAAAGTTGGCCCAGTCAACTCATTGTGCTTAAGGATTTAAATACCAAGGGATCCAAGTTATGAACAGGTAAGTTATGATAAAGGGAAATGAGGCAGAACTTCTTCACCAATAAGGCTACATTGCCCATGTACAATAAATCAGAAACAGCTCTCGAAGCGAATAATATTAATTCAAGAAGTAATTATTCAAGCTTCGAGAGAGGGAAAGAACAGGGGGGCATAGTGGGAAGCTAAGAGGGTATTCAAGCAGAGAACTATTTCGCTGGCTTCTCGGTTCTCTTTTCAAAAGAATTCTTATGAAATTTAAATACAACCATGAAGATTTCAACTCATCACCTTTTGCCCCCAACTTTCAACTGAAAGGATAACTTGTCAATGTCTTTTCATTGTGCTGCTGATACTAAACTACAAATAAACAAGATGCATTTGAGAAGTACGGTCCTACAAATTGCCTGATTCCCTCCACCCCTCAACACTCAACAAAGGCTGAACAACAGCGGTCCAACTTACCACATTTTGGCTGATGTGCTGAATTGACTTGAATTTGGTATTGGAATTTTGTTTAATATTAAAGAGTGCTAAAACCAAAACACAAATGTATTAAAAATGTAGTAGTAGCACAACGGGCTTGCAAACCTTTTTATAGATTTAAAGACAATTCCTCCACTAGATTCAGGGATGACGCTTTCAGCAACCTGGTGGCTGTATAATTCCTAAATAATTGTGTGAAATATGAAGCTAATGGGTACAAGCCCAACAAATGAAAGGTAAAGGTGCCAGAGTCCTACCAGACCATAGGACTGCTCTCTATTGAGAGAGAGAGAGAAAACTGGCAGTGATTTAACTCCAACATCACCATGCCTCAAGTGAAGGGAGAGATTAAGAAGAATCCTTCACTCAGCCAATGCAGGAAGTGAACCCATGCTGTTGGCAGCACTCCACACCACAAATCAGCCACCTAGCCAACTGGCTAACTACAAAAATTAACCGGCACTCAATTAGCTGCATCGCTCAGAAAAGCCAAAGATTGTTTAGTGAAATAACAAACTGTCACCAGACTATACTAGTTTGGCATGAAAATTTGGAGTCTTTTTCTTCTCTCCATCACAGAGATGTGGAAGTTCTGGAAAATGGTCTACTCCTGATGACAGAAGCCAACTCCATTGAAACAAGTCTTTTTTGCAGGTCTGTATGACTCAGTACCACATCAAGTATTTATTTCTCCATTAAGGTACCAGTGGAGATCTTTACTTCAAGTTTAATAACATTTTTTATATATTTGTAAAAAAAACACCAGAGGAATATTTCAGCTAATTTCATTAACAATTCTTAAGCCTCACCTTTGTTACTTCATCAATTATTTTTTCAAGATCAGCTTCACTGTGTGAGTAAAACCCTATTGTGCAGCTGGGATCCATCTTACTAAATGACATCTTTTTCGGAGAAGGACAGTGATATGACTGAAAGTACAAAGTAACAAAATGAGTCGATCAGAAAATCAGTTCCACTGATTCAAGAATAATATATTTATACAGCACTATTAATGTAACCAAATCGTCTGAACCACAGAACCGTGAACAAAAAATATCATAGCACAGAAAGAGGCCATCCAGCCAAAGGCACTCTAAGACTAACATTGATCAGTTTGATATCATTGCATGTAACATCACCTTTCTTTGCATGATAAGCATTTTTCTACAGGAAATGCACTTCATAACACACACATTGCAATACACATTCTTCAGGTCAGAGGGGTGGCCATGTGTACCCGCATGGGCCCCAGTTATGCCTGCCTCTTTGTGGGGTACGTGGAACATTCCTTATTCCAGTCCTATTCCAACCCCCACCCACAACTCTTTCTCCCCTATATTGATGATATCTTCAGTGCTGTTTCCCTCTCTCGTCCGGAATTGGAAAAGTTAATTGATTTCGCTTCCAATTTCCACGCTGCCCTCACTTTCACCTGGTCTATATCTCACTCCTCCCTCCCATTCCTCAACATCTATGTTTCCATTTCTGGGGATAGACACTAAATCCACTATAAACCCATTGACTCCCACAGCTACCTGGGCTACACATCCTCACACCCTGCTTCCTGTAAATACTCCATTCCATCTCCCAGTTCCTCCATCTCCGTCGCACATATTCAATGAGGGTAACTTTGACAAGGGAGCCGCCGAAATGTCCACCTTCTTCCTCAACCAAGGATTCCCCAACACCGTTGTCAACAAGGTCTTCAACTGGGTCCGACCCATCTCCTGCATTTCCACCCTCGCCCCTTCTCTTCCGTCCTGCAACAGGATAGGGTTCCCCTTATCCTTACCTACCATCCCACCAAAATGCACATCCAAAAGATCATCAGACACCATTTCCACCACCTACAGCAAGATGCCACCACCAGACACATATTCCCCTCTCCTCCCTTGTCTGCCTTCCGCAGGGACCGTTTCCTGTGTTACACCCTGGTCCACTCTTCCTTCACCCCCAACACTCCCCACAGCACCTTCCCGTGCAACCAGCGAAGGTGCAATACCTGCCCATCTACCTCCTCCCTCCCCACTATCCAAGGGCCCAAACATACCTTCCAGGTGAAGCAACACTTTACCTGCACTTCCCAGGATCTAGTCTACTGCATCCGCTGCTCACAATGTGGTCTCCTCTACATTGGGGAAACTAAGCGTAGACTGGGTGACCGCTTCGCAAATCCTCTACGTCCTGCTCGCAAAAAAAGACCGTGAGCTACTTGTTGCCTGCAACTTTGACACACCACCCCGTTCCCTGGCCAACATCTCTGTCTCTGGTTTGTTGCAGTGTTCCAGCAAAGAACAATACCTCATTTTCCGCTTGGGGACCCTGCAGTCCTCTGGACTCAATACCGAGTTCAATAATTTTAGGGCCTAAACTCTCCGATATCCTAGCCCCCTACCCCACACACCAGGCCTCGTTATCACATAGGCTGCCATCACACCCTACCTATTGTTAGTCACTAACAGTCCCCATTAACAACTTTTCACCCTCCTAGCCAGATCATTATCAACTCCTTTGTCTATCCAACTGCTCTTCTCTCTCTTCAGACTCTATCCTATCCTTTACTCCCTACCCCATCCCCCTATTTTCTGCATATAAACCGATGTTTTCCCAGCTACCATCAGTTTTGAGGAAGGGTCACTGGACCCGAAACGTTAACTCTGATTTTTTCTTCACAGATGCTGCCAGACCGGCTGAGCTTTTCCAGCAACCTCCGTTTTTGTTCCATTCTATAACGGACTTTGAGTAGAACACAATGTAAAAAAAAAAAACTTACGCAGGGCAGTGTTATTAATAAAAAGGATTCAGTAAATTGGACACTATTGGGTTTATACTCTAGGATAAGAAGGCAAGTCAGATGAAAGGCTCTGTTCTTTTTTCCCCCCCCACAGTAAAAACCAGACAGAAAAACAGCTTTAGCTGGTTTCAAGCCAGCTCCTGATCAATGTGTGCTGTATATATTGAACTGTATGTTATTTAGCATTGCTGTCATTCAGGAAGGATGCAATGGCCACAGTGCTAAATGGAAATCACACACTGGTAGAATAGGATGCTTGTGAAGTCAAGAGTTTACAGAGGATGTTTTAATTTCCATCTAACTTGCACTGTACCATATACGGAAGAGCCTGAAAATGAAGTGCATTCCATTTGACTATCATGACAGTAAAAAATTCCTTATCAAGTTTAGAAAGAATTGCAAAAAGCATCTCATGTACATTATTGGTGAGACAAGATTTTAATCAGCCATTGAGTAAGTTGTCCAATTGCTGAATGGAGGCTTAGCAGCCAATTCAAATAATTAAAGGTCTTACTGACAGGCATTTTGCCAAATGTTCCAGTGACTTTGGGGAGGCTCCAAAGCCCAACATAGGGGACCACAGCAACAACAGTGCTGCTCCTGTGACCCCATGCAGTCACTGGAAAGGTTACCCTTCTGATGACCAGGCCTACCTGTCTGGCCCTGGCAGTAAAGCGAACTGTCTCCTTTCCCCATTTGCTTCAAAATGGAGGTGTCCTCTTATTCCTCCTGCACCTCAACAGCATCCACCTATTTGGTTAAGTCTGCAGAGCTGTCAACCCTCCATATTGGGCTAGAACCATAGCAAGTTAAAAGATTACCAACATGACCCCGCTGCCTGCCAAAGTCAGGATCCACACTTGGTCCTGACATTTATCCCCTCTGGAAAGTTCCAACCTTTGTTCTAATTTCAACTAAGATGGAATTGTTTTATTTATTTTAGAACAGAATGTACTTTTGTTAAAAAATTTCAATCAAATCAAAAAGGACAAAAATAATGTCAGCTTTTCACACAATATACAAAACTTCACCTCAAGCGGGAAATCCTTCGTTGTGACATCCACAAATGACTGGCAGTAATGAGGATCCATGTAAATCAAACTGTCATCTTGAAGGACCAAACAAAAGACAAGAAATTCAAAAATACATAATGAGACATCTTCCAAACTTATCACTATAGTTTGTGAAATAAATAAAATAATCCCCACCACATCATATCACCAATATAGTTTGCGGTTTGAATTCTATTTTCAAGTAAGATTGCATTTTGAGTTATCAAATTACACTGCCCTAGCAAAGTTTTTACATGCACTTTCAATTTTATTTAAGAATTTTTTTATAAATAATGTCATTAAAAGAACTGTATATAACTGAGCTGAAGTTCGACCTCGAGGCAACTGGTCTTAATGATCTCTAGCCTATGGAACAAAAAGGAAGTCAGCTATTATCTAGCGACTCATGGTGAAAAGCTCGCATGGAAAATATCAAGAAAGAATAGGTTCTGTCTTAGTTGACTAACATGTAGACAATAGCAACTCATGTAAAGCAGTGGAGGCAACAGTTCACATGTTACAAGTTTAGAATCCTGCTTTAGACATTTTCTTAGGCATTACAATGCTGGTCACTGTCACAAGTGGTCCAAGCAGTTTGGAGATGCTCCTGTATTGATGTAAAACTTTCTGAACAACTGCAAAATTAGAGGCATAGTAAATAATTCTGAGGAGCAAAGGAAGTTTCAAAGATGACAGAATGTGCAAAAGACATGGCAGATGGAATTTAATGCCAATAAATGCAAATTTAAAAAATTTTGTTAAAGAAGTAAAATAATTATACTTTGAATGTGAAAGAGGAGAGGATTTGTGGCAGTGTGGCACAGGGAGTTAGGTTCACAAGAGATTAAAAGCTGCAACTAAAGTGATAAAGCTATAAAAAGCTAATGGAATACTGAGTTTTATAGCAGGGGTATAGAATACAAAAACTGAAATGTAATAGCGAATTTATATAAAAACTTAAGACTATAGTTGGACTACTGAGTGCAGTTTTAAGCTTCAAGCTTAAAGAAGGACTTTAGGACAACAAAAAAATACAATATTCACCAGAAAGCTGCCTGGTCTGATAAAATTCAAACACAAACAAAGACTTAGGAAAAACTGAGACCATTCACATTAGAACAGAGGTGGTTAGATCATGTTTTAATAGATGTATTTAATATTGTGAAACGATATGGCAGAATTGATAGAAACATGATGTTTATATTGAGGGGGTGGCAGCTGGAATGAGCAGACATGGGTACAAAATTAAATAGAAAGGATTTAGGATAAAAAGGAGAAATTTATTTTTATGCAGAAAGAAACTATGCTATGAAATGTTATCAATGTTTGTGATTGAAATTGAGATTATGTCAACATTTAAAATAGGTTAGATACGTGGCTGAAAGAAAATGATACTGCAACAAGAAAAGATCATGGGATTTGGATTTGTTCATGTGAAGGATGAGCACCAACAAAAGACTGGTTGTGCAAACAGCTTGGTGGCATTTTATGAATTCAATTTAAATTGATATCCAACATCCAATTATTTAATCTGTAATTCAAGGGGTAAAGCAACAGCATTCAGAGAAAATATGAACTGATGCAGGCCATTCAGCCCCTCCAGTCTAACCCACCACTCAATTAAATTACCCGAATACAAGAACAGAACAGAAATGAGGAAAGTTGGAAAAGCAAAGCCGAAAATTAGTGACCGATTGCAGAAGGCAGAGGATACAGACTACAATACAGACAAATAGATTTACTATTGCCTAATGGTATAGATTTCAAATCAGGAATTCTAGCAAACAAGGCAGATTAGCTAAAGGCACATTTTCATATTCAAAAGGAACATATCATTGCTCTTACTGAAACATGGCTTAAAGAAGCGCAAGTACATCAGCTCAATCTTCCTTCTTAAATAATTTTGAGATGAGACCAACAGATGGATAAAAAAGAAATGGGTTGCAATATTGATCAAAGGAACAATTACAACTGTGAAGGTGATGATAAGCTAAAAAATCATCAACAAGTCCATAAGCTGAACTAAAGAACAAAAAAGGGACAATCACACTTCTTGGAGTGTACTATAGACTTCCAAATGGTCAGAGGGGGGGAGAAAAAAAGAGCATATACATTGGCAGCTTTTTAAAAAGATACATGAATGATACAGCAGTGATTGTAGGTGGGCTCAAATGCTCTAATATTATCTAGGATTGAATCAGTATTAAAGGCAAAGGTGTAGGATGGTCAAAATGCATAAAGAATAACATTTGGAACCGCAACACAGCAAGCCCATTAAGAAAACGAGAAGTTATGGACTTAGCTGAGCAGGTTGTAGGGATAATGCTGGGGCAATAATTTAGTGGTAGCAATCAGATAGATTTCACATGGCTACAAAATAGGACAAAAATAAATCAGGCGTAAAAGTTCGCAATTGGAGAAGGCCAATTTTCCCTGGGTGTGAAGAAATAGGTTGAGTAACTACAATCATTAAACAAATTACTGGGGAAAAAATTGAAAGACAGTGCCAATCATTTGGGAAGAAACAGATTATAATCAAGGACAACAAAAATTAACTCTCAAAAAAGATAAAAAAATTAAAACAACATATGCTATTTGTGCATGCAGCCAACAACTTTGTTTCACACGGTTTCCATTCACCATTTTAAAATAAAACTTTAATTTCACTAGGTTCTTGACTAATATTTATTAACTATTTAAAGTCGTTTATTTCTTCCCTTTCTGTATCAATGTTCCCACCATACATTTTGGAGGTCAAAATGGAAAAAAAAAAGTCAATTAATTCAAAAACCATTTTTCAAAAATTCAAGCCAAAAAATTTAGAATTAACATGGTTGTGGACAAGTCAGATTAACATTTAACACATTTCTCAATCTTAAAAATAAAGATACTGCTAGACGTATGGTTGTCAGTGGGCTCTGGAATAAGAATACACTCTTCATGAATAAACTCATTTACAACCTAATAGGCAATAACACTGGTCTTTTCTTCAGTTTCTTTAAATCTGTAATTATTTGTCTTAATACTTTGTAGATTGAAATTAACTCTGCTTTATTAAGTTCTTAGAGCCACTGCAAAATTATTAAATCATATTTCATTCAATTTTTGCGTAATACAAATAATACAATTCATATCAAAATATATTACAAAAAGTGGCCTTTATTGCATGATACATTATGCAAGAAGTTATATTTAGACATTCTACCTTCTCATTCCTTCATGACAACAGTTAGCACCTCTGCACTTACAGCACTGAAGCAAAGACAGACTCATGAGGTAAACATTGCTATTTTAAGCGGTAAAAATCTCAATGTTGTCACTATGTTCATTTAAAACATTAGAACTGGGAAACAAGAACTTATGCAAAAGCACGTAGAGTAATTGAAATTCTTTGTAATAACAAAACCCAAACATAGTACAACCACTGACAACATCCTAATATATCACATTATTCAAATACACTGTCACAACAGAAAGGGGAAATCTACAGTTACTTTGTTGAGTATTTGCAAAAAAACATTTCACAGTATTCAAAATTCACAAACCTTGAAATCCCACAAAATAGAAAGATTGTTTTGGCTTTCCACCAATAATTCCAACGCAGAACTCAAGACTCAAGATCCCCTATTCAAAAAAAAGTGAATATTTGCAAGGATATGTTATGCTTTTTCCAACGCATGGCAGATAGATCACATTATTTTTCCTAAATCAGGAAAAAGGTGAAAGACAGTTCTGTTTTCAAGCCGACGCTAATTTCCCACCTAATCAATCTGCAGATCTTTCGAACTAGTAAAAATGCAAGCTTTCATTTGGTGAAATAGAACAGTCTTTGTGTAATGTTGTCTATATAACGTAACAAAGGTGATAACGGATCAGCAGCAGCCTGTTACACATCTCTCCTGATTTTTATCTCCATTGCCTTGAATTGAATCAGAATATGCAAGAAAGGCTATTGATTTGCTGTTACCTAGCTTACTCTATAACACAAACAAATTATCTCCATCACCTTTGAAGGCTACCTCAGCCAACACTCATAGGAAGGAACCAACAAATCAGACTATTTCCCACAATAAAGAAAATACCCAACTTCCGAGTTCCTCTGCTAATCAAATACCACCCTAAATGAGGGTGAACACAATATTTTTCGGTGTCCTGTTTCTATTACTGAAAAAAGGGACTCTTGTTGTAAAGTGCAGGCTGCTGTCATGAAATTCCAACAGGTGATTCTAGTGAAGATATGGGAATAGATCAAGTAGCCACTGCTGGTTCATTGCCCAAGATGACAATAGTTCGTAAAGAAATATTAAAACAAGGCTTCCCCCGATCCAAATTCCCTCTCTTGCTGGATGATGTTGGCTTAAGGACATAAGTAATAGGAGCAAAGGAAGACCACATGGTCTGTTGAGCCTGTTCCATCATTCAATATGATCTCAGCTCATCTTCAGCTTCAACTTCACTTTCCCACCCGTTCCCCATATCTCAAGTCCCAGAGACACCAAAAATCTCTCACAGCTTCAGTGGTATATCCACAACCCTCTGGAATCCCAAGTCAAGTGAAGAATTGCTGGGCTCTGGATCAAGTGCTGAAAAATGGGATTAAAACAAATGGATGTTTAATGACTGATGCAGACAGGATGGGCTGAAGGGTCTGCTCCACACTGCTAAAAACTCTGTGTAGGGATTTCTCCTCATCTCAGTCCCCTTAACTTAGGTCCCTATTCTGAAACTGTGTCCCGATGTTCTACATTCCTCAGTCTGAATCATAGAATTATAGAATCCCTACAGTGTAGAAACAGGCCCTTCAGCCCAACAAGTTCACATCGACCCTTGGAGCAAGGGAAACAAACTCAGCGTCTGTCTTGATAAGTCCATCATAATCTTGATCATATTACAATGAGATTACCGCTCATTCTTCTAAACTACAAAGAATATAGAAACAACGTACTCAGTCTTACTCATGTGACAACCCTCACCTGCGGGACCACTCTAGCGAACCTTTTGACGTACTGTCTCTAATGTGAGCACTTTCTTCATTACAAGTTCACACAGTATTCTAGATGTGGGCTCACGAAAGCTCCATACAATTGTAGCAAGATGTCTTTATTCTTGTACTCTAATTCCCTCACTATGAAGGCAAACAAGGTATTTCATTTCCCAAATACTCGTTATACATGCAAGCTTTTGTACTCCCTGTACAAGTAGTCTCCGAACATGAGCATTTACAAGTTTAATGCCTTTAAAACATATTCTGGCTTTCCATACACAAAACCAAAGTGAATAATCTCACATTTCACCTTGGTGCCCAATCAATAAACCTGCTGAAAAAAAAAACTGAAAACGCTGGAAATCAGAAACAAAACAGAAATTGCTGGAAAAACACAGGAAGTCTGGCAGCATCTATGGACAGAAAGCAGAATTAACTTTTCGGGTTCAGTGACCCTTCTTCAGGACTAAACCTGTTTATATCATTCTGAAGAATCTGTGGCCTCTCCACTGTTTGCGTTCCCAACTAGCTTTACAATGTCATCAAAATTAGATATATTACGCTCAGTCTTTTCATTTAAGTCACTAATATGGATTGTCAATAGCAGAGACCCGACCACTAAACCTTGCAACAATCCACCAGCTACAGCCTTGAAAACAGCCCACTTGCCCTACTCTCTATTTCCCATCTGTTGACCAACCCTCTATCCATCCCAACTCCTTGAGCCCACGTCTTATGCATTAACCATTTTGGATACACCTTATTGAATATCTTTTTGAAATTTGAATATGAGATCTACTGATTGCACTTTATCATGGATATGGTTAAAAAAGAAGGGTCAACTTATATACCAATATAAAATGCAAACTACCAATGCGGAGGAGGGTGGTCACCATGTTGAAATGGTATTTTGAAATTCACATTAAATTTAACTGACAGGATTAGTGCATTAGTTAATTATACACAAATTCCTTAACCACAATCAAGTGCTTTAAACCTGGGAAATTAATGGTCTTTCGTTTCTGATGCAATTCCATTTCACATCTGATTTTTATTTCTAATGCCTTCAATGAAATCAAAAATTGTAAAACAAGCTGTATCATTCTGAGTCAATTTGGCTATAGCATCAAAGAAAGAATCCCACTCAGGATCAGAATTGGAACTTGTATTACCTAGAGTCATCCCTCCACAACCAACCAATCATCTTACTCATCATCCATTCAATTGGATATTCCACACATGTTGAATTATCTGATGGCACTTGGTGCAGTAATAACATTATACAATTTGTTAATGAGTCCACACAACTTTAAGCAGTGCAGCACACACATTTCCACTCTTTGTGAAGTTTTGTCTCTGTCAAGCATCCAACTATTTAATTCATTGGGAACTTAATCCTTGAATGGCTTGTTGAGGCACACATCCAAAGATGAATACAGACCCTAGACACCTGTGGTGTAAATGCAGTGTGGGCGTTATTTCTTGCAGATACCTCTTGATCTTATTGGTTAGATGGGATCTTAATATCCTCTGTACCAATAATCTATATTCCCTTGGATGCCTTATCCACACATTATCGATCCTGAAATTTACTCCATCCAATCATTGTCACGGACATGTACAAAAACTCCTGCAGGGAACCTGATGTTCAATATGGCTTTGCACTAATCAGCCACGAACGGAGAGCCACAGCAAATTTGCCTTCTCATGTCCAGTCACTTACACTGGAGTTGTTTTCAAAATTTTCACTTCACATATCAAAATTCTTGGGTGTTTCATCCATTTTCAATGTGACTTAATGGGTCCTTAGGCTTTTGGCTGTTGTTTAACAATGGATCACTGAAAATTGGTCATTTTGACACTAAGGTCTTTTGACATATGTCTGCTGCAACACATGACTGCCTTGCCCTTAAACGGACCACACCAAATAGCTGTTGGCCTGAAATTTTTGGTCGAGTCGGGGTTTGATTTAGCCCACTTAAACGCATTATAATGCACTGGATTTCAAGTGATGACATAACGATTTTGCCTATTTTCAAGAATCCATTTAGATACAGCGAGTAACGCTCAGGCCAATGGCTGGTCAATATTCTAACGGCAAAATGAGTCTTGGACATTTTCTTACAATAAATTATTTTCTTCTTCTTGCGCCTGTTTATTCCTAAAACCAAATTTTCTTGCTGCAACAGCTTCATACTTCATTAGTTTTGTTGGAGGACCCATTCTGTTTGTCACATGTGACCTACTCTTTGTCTCAAACTTCTGTGCATGTCTCAAACTTCTGTGCATCTTTTTTGCAACACAGACCTTTTGGTTTCTCTATTCCATTTCCTGACTCTCAGTAGAAGCCAAGTATTCATGGAGCGAAACATTTAGGCAAACTACTAAAGCTACTTCGTAGTTCAAGAGGTTAAAGTTCGACTTATATGCCCAGTATATTCTGGTGCTGGAAAAAAGGGGTCACTTTATATGCTGCAATCTGAAATAGACCCATATCAGACTTGAAATGTTAACTGCTTCTCTCTCCTCAGCTGCCAGCTGATCTGCTGAGTTTCTCCAAGACTTTCTATTTTTATATCAGATTTCCAGCATCTTCTGCTTTTAACCTACAGTGCAAGTGGTACCCCTGCTTATTTAGCACTCTTAAGTAGGACAACCTCTGTAATCTGGTATCTAGAATACATCTGGTTTAAGACACACCCACAAGCATTCCCGACTGTGCAATTCTGAAGTTCATTTAAAAAAGTCAACACTTCCTATCAAGTGATTAAATGCTAGTCACTGATGCAGTTTACTATTAGTTACACACTGGATATACTAATTAAGTGTCCTGGTTAGATCCTTTCCTCCACCACTCTCAGAATTCCACCAGAAGGTGTTGGCGTGCTGAAGCATGTCCATGATGTTGTTTTTCTTCAGCACCAACACCTCAGCCTCTTCGGGAATATCAATAGCTAAGGCAGTCAGAAAGAGCAGACTGACAGGCCAAATGTTGGGGTTTGGTCTCATTGTGAGGGGATGGTACCAGCCAGAAGCCCAGGCTGGTGGTTTGGACTTGTGACCTCCCGTAATCTGGCAAATTCTCTGGTTTGGCAAAGGTCTGATTCCAAGCCTGCTGGATTATGAGTACAACTTGTAGTTAGTTTTCATTCTCAAAAAAGCTCTTTGACCTGTCCTAACTGTATTCGGTTTTTGTGGTGCATTAAGTTTTAAATCAATGCCACTTTCTTCTGCGACTATTCCCTCTGGTCCTAGACTGTCACATAAGAGGAAACATCCTCTCAGCATTTACTCTGTCAAGCACCTTAAAAATTTTACGTGTTTCAATGAAATCACCTCTCATTCTTCAAAACTCGTGAGTAGAGTCCCAACTTGTTTAGCCCCTCCACAACAGGGATCAACCTAGCGAATCTTCTTGGAACTGACACCGACGAAACAATATCTTTCTTTAAATAAGGGGACCAAAACTGCTCACCACTCCAGCTGTGGTCTCACCAGCAGCTTGCACAGTTGCAATAATAATTCCCGAATCTTATACTGCAACCTCTTTAAAATAAGGGCCAATATTCCATTAGACTTCCTGATTGCCTGAAGCAGCTCTGTGCTCGCTTTCTGTGTTTCCTTTGCAAGAATCCCAAAGTCCTTTTATGTTGCAGTTTCTGCAGCTTTTCTCAATTTAAATAATATTCTGTTCTTTTGTTCTTCCTTTCAAAGTAAACAATTTGACATTTCCCCACATCACACTCCAGTTGCCAACTATTTGCCCATTTACTTAACCTATTATTATTTCTCTGTAAACTGTTTGTGTCCCCTTTGCAACTTGTCTTTCCATCTATTGAGTTGTCTGCAAATTTAGCTATAGTACATACACTCCCTTCCTCCAAATAATTGACATATTGTAAACAGTTGTGGTCCCACCACTGATTCATGTGGAACCCCACAGTTTGCCAACCCGTAATAGAACCCCTTATCCCCATCAGCTGTTTTTGCCCATTAGCCCATTCTAAGTCCCTGTTAATATGTTACCTCCAATACTATAGCCTCTTATGATTTAACCTTTTCTGAGGTACCTGTCGAACATCTTATTGGAGTCCAAATACAACATATATCCTGGTTTTCCTCTACTCACTCTGGTTGAGACTTTCTCAAAAACTTTAATAAATTAGTCAAGACATCATTTCCCTTTCATGAAGCCATGCTTCTGCTGATTATGATATCCTAAATGTGTTATTACTTCCTTAGTAATTGATTCCAAAATTTTTTCAAAAATAGATGTCAGGCTCTTTGACCTATAGTTACCCACTTTTTAATCTCCCTCTCTCTTTGAATAAGGGTGTCACTTTGGCAGATTTCAAATCCTCCACTACTTCACCAGAATCCAAGGATTTTTGGAAAATTACAACCAATGCATCTAATATCACCTTTTGGATCCTTGGATGAAAGTCATCAGGACCAAACGACTCATCTGCCTCTAGCCCTATTCGTTTGACTAATAATACTTCTCTAGTTATGGTGATGATGCTTAATTCGTCCCCTGAATTCTTTAGAATTAATGGTATGATCAAAGTACCTTCCCACCAAAAGACCATTGCAAAATATCTGTTTAACTCCTCTGCCATTTCCTTGTTCTCCATAACTATCTCTCCAGATTCATTTTCTAAGGGGTCTTATATTCACTTTGACCTCCCACTTCCTTTATTATATATTTAAAGAAGCTCTAATGTCAGTTTTATATACTTTTCTCTGCCTTTTTTCCAGGAAAAGATGTTACATTTTGAGTTATGCTGAAGGATTGCACTGAACTGTACTGTACTTCCTTTGATATTTACTATTCCTGTTCCTGGATAGTTGGCACGTTATGCAGAAGGCACTAGTATCATGCCCTGATTCTACAGAGCTATATGGCCTATTTTTGCTCCTAATTTGTATGTATTCAAATATACAGAGATCGTCTCCCCCCACCCTGCAAGTGACAATAACTGGATAACATCAGGAGCCGGAACTCTGGCTAATGTTTTCCTTCACACCAGGGAGCAAGACCAGCAGTCTAACAGAAACTAGCTACTTTAGGAATCTGGGATTTTGTTGATCCGTACTGGTCATTAGCATTGTGGAAAATTCAATTACCGTTCATGAAAATTAGGAGGCCTCAATTTGTTTTAAGTAGTAATTTTAAGACACCTCAAGGATTATAAATACTCAAATCAAATTTTTTTCACTGACCACAAAAACACAAATGTTAAACAGCTGTTAGCCTTGACTTACATTTATAGACAATTCTCTATAATGAACATAAAAACAGTGTACTTTTTAAATGACAAAGTGGCCTTGACCCTAGAAATATTCAAGGTATTTACTGCCTGTCCAAGTTAAGCATGCTTAGTTAGCACACTTTTCATATGTTAAGTGAAGTACAATAAAAGTTCATCATGTGGATAAATTCAAGGCCAAAGGAAAAGTAATTTATTGTATGGCTCAGGAGGCTTTTAACACAAAGGCAGGACAACATTTTTATAGGGCCATTCAATGTGCTTTAATGCTTTTGAAAGTTACAACTAATTTCAGTGAAAATACAAAATAAGCAGAAACTCACTCTTGTACAGCTCAGCTGGATAATCAAGCAGGTGAGTCGAAAAATGGAAAGCCCTAGATTCAATTCCTAGTGCCTGCTAATTTCGTTAAACTCAGCCGAAAAGTTACATTATAAATTGTCTAGAATTAGTGAGCTAAGGAGTTTGCCTTTCTCAATTTTATTAAAAAATCTGTTGAAATGTGGGTGCATTGAAATGGAGGACAGAACTGGTTATAATTCACCTTGCATTTAAACCACAGTTGCATATAAGCAACAGTCAACTGCCCGAGATATTGAAATCACCTTCTACTATGGAACTGCTGCCCATCGAGGAATCAATGTCCTGGGAATTCATTATATCCAATTTGCACTCTAACCAGGTGCAGACAGCATGAGTCCAAACTTGCAGGTCTGAGGTCAGCCAGAACCTGAACTTTGGGCCTTGTTTACATTATTCAGAAAATGTGTCAGCCCTACTGCCACCATATACAACTCACTCATTTGCCTCACAGCCAGCAGGCCTGGAAGAATGCTTTTGCCTGAATGTGATTTTAATGGAATGGCTTTGCAACTTGAGAGAAACCCAGAATCTATAGATTAACAGATCAATTTTTAATAAATAAATATTAAATGAAACCAAAGTCTTTGCTGACAATAAATAATTTTAACAGTTGTCCATGAAATAGCTGGATACTAATCTGGTCAATGGAGCATGCATTTGTACATGTCAGCAATTATAAATTTTTCCCAAAATTCCTTGGTTTGGATACAGTTGCTTCAATAAAACGACACAATGTGTTACAATAACCAGACTGAGTTCAAAAAGTGTAAAGATTACAAGTTCAAGTATTATGCTTAGATTTATTGGTATTCCAACTGTCGACTTCCATCAATCTGTATACTTCTAAATAAAGGTAGTCTAGTAGGCTATTTGCCCCCTTACCATATCCACCTAACAAATCCATCAGCTGATAAATTTGATGCACTCTTTGTTCAGCACCAATCATCCTCCAGTGTCTTACTCAAATGGGAAATTATGGTATTATGGTATATTTACACGAGAGCTAATGTCATTGCCAAACAAGTTATGAAACCATGGAGGGTGCAACAATCAAGATGATTCTTGTTTCATTAGATACATACACTACTCAGCAGAAGTTACTGGAGGAACAGCAGGAAGTTGGCTACCCCTCTTTGGTCAAGAATTCGAAGGTTTATTGCAGTGTTCCAATCACCACTCTATCTTAAACCAAAATCAAGCAGTGCAGACAGTGAACTTGCCCTTTTAAATCCTCACCATTGGTGATCTTACGTGACTCTTGTTGAAAAGTGGAAGAATTCAAATTCAAGGTGATAAAAGGACTTACAAACACAATAAATGTCTTAGGTGCTGAAGTAATATTAAACACCATTACCTTTACAATCTCTTTGTACTCAAGGTTGACCTTTTCCCCTCCAAGTCTCACTGGTATTAGGATAACAACAGCCGTCTTGTCTGATGATTTTGGTACTCCTGATTCAATAACTTGTAAGTGTTTTTCTATTACATCAGCAATATAAACTGAAAAAGATAGTAATGTTTTAATCATAGTTTTGTTCTTCCAAAGTGCCAAATGTATCTTCCAATTTGTCCTTCCTTTTCCCTGGATTTATTGAATCCAAAACATTCAGTATCATCTTCTATTCCAATTTATTCTCTCTCTAGATGCTGAAACTGTCATCATTTTTTGTCTGACATACTTCAAGCTTTAGATCTCAAGCTTAGTGCCTAAATTTATTTCACAACTTTTTTTTCAGCCTTTACAATCACAATCATGTCCTTCACAATGGCTCTCGGCCTTTCACGTAGGTGTCTCATTAATGAAAGGAACATATTTTACTTAGTCACTGACTTCAGACTCAGGGTTTTTCCTTTACAACCAAATGGCAATATCAGATTTCTGTGACTGTAAAAAATTGTTTTATTGCTTTGAAATAATAAATGCAAGTACAATTCATAAAATTATGTCCAAATAAAGTGTATGCTAGGCTACCCCTGTGCACTCAAGCCCTTCTTCAGAGTTTGACATTTACCTTTTGTCACACTAACCATCTTGTAGCCCAAGTGGCATTGCCAATTTTAGTGTCAACCACTGCTAAATAAAAGCTAGTTTTATACTGTGGGTCCAAGTTGAGACTTCACCACCAAACCTCTTTCATGTAAGATACTTTACAATAAAAGAGGTAGACTTCTATACCTTTTCGGATGCATTTGAACCTGGATTTAAGACATATGGCATAGTGTATTAACAACATCTTTAACGTTTTAGAAAGAATTTATAACATGAAGAATTGTAACGAATGCTATCAGTACCATTCAAATATCTTACAAAATGAACAACTTTAAAATATTAGTTTCATATAACATATAGAGTGACATATTACGTTCCATTCCTAGTCATTCTAGGAGTACAAAAAAGCAATAAAAACAGAATAAAAATGCATTTTTTAAAATGATTATGAAAAGGCAAAGCCAATTACTTTTAAACAGCCAGGTAAAATATAAATTATTTTACTGGTTCATGGGTGAGGGCATCAATGGATGGACCAGCATTTACCGCCTATCCTTATTTGCCCAGAAGATAGTTAAGAATCGATCACATTGTTATGGTCTGCAGTCAGATGTAGGCCAGATCAAATAACAGCAGCAGGTTTCCCTCCCTAAAGGACATCAGTGAACTAGATTTTCTTTTATGACAGTTGACGGTGCTTGTACGGTCAACATTAGACTAGTTTTTATTCAGCTCAACTTTCATCATCTGCCAAGGTAGGATTCAAACCTGCTTCCCCAGAACATTTAGCCTGGTGTTCTGGAGTTCTAGTCCAATGACATTATCATTAATTTCAATGCTAATTTAATGACATTGAAATAAAAACAGAACTCACACCCTCTTTAAACACTTTCTACCCTAATCAGCAAAAGTGTTTAAGTAGTAAACCCAATTTAAACATCATCTGATTACATGCTCCAAAGAAGTCAAAACACTGAGCTGGGTGTAAATTGGGGATCCGGGCAGATCATTTTGTTCTTACCAGGCGGATTAGGTTCAAATCCAAGGCTGCTGTTTTTCTTAAGCCCTTCATGCCTGGTTAGTTGGCATTTGTAAACAAACAGCCCTTGCACCATGTTTCGGATTTGTAAATACTATTCATGAATTTATAAACGTACAGCTGATTACATGTATTGCTACATTTAGTCTTCCTCATTCCCCCTTTTTGTTTCAAACAAACTTGAAGAAGCTCTCCAGTTGTATGGTTCCAACTAAGCTGATGCTGATTGGCCTGCTGAATAGCTCCTTCATTTTTGACTTTTATACTAACGAAAAATGGATGTTCTAGTTTACAAAACAATGGACACTGTAGAAACATAAGTAAATATATGAGTGGTCACAAACCCCTTGATCTTCATTTTTAAGTGAAAGCATTAAAAAAAATTTTAAATTACTCTCTTGTAGAACAGAGAAGCACTGACTTAATGCATCAAACATGAGTTATGTTCAGTAATGTTAAGCATTGCCTGGCATCATCAATTTCATATGCCTGGCAGAACTGGGCAAGATGCCCAGTCAGTTTTTTCCATTACCATACTGTGTCACTCACCTGTACAGTCCTGAGCAACATAAACTGTTATTCCTTGCAGCTCGGGCTCCACTGCATCTTCCACTGCTCTCCTAAGCAATGGATTTAAATAGGTTTAGACAGTCACCGTGGAATCAACGCTAATTGAATTGGACTGATTTTATTTAGAAAAAACTCAAACGCTGAATTTTTACTGAGAGGAAAAGATTTGAGGTCAGAGTACAATGCATCAATATTGTGCAGCAATTCAGCAGCATTTTAAGCAACCTTTTTTATTTAAAGTTCTTACTCACAGTGTTAGAAAATGAAATGCCCATTTCAGGAACCTCATTTCAACAGCAAACAATTCTAATCACTGCAACAATACATGCATAGTAAATCCTCTACTCTGCCCAAAATGTACCTCTGTTCCAATGTTAATCAAGCTTACCCTTACTGGTTTGTTGTATTTTTACCCTCTTCTATATTTTAACAGCCTGAGTGAACTTAACAATTTAATACTGAATTGGAATCTATAGTGGGATCCCAATATTGAAATCAGTTTTAGCAGTAGATCAAAGTATGATAACCTGTTTCAGCACCTAGACTTCCCAATGGCTAATTTTCAAGCTGCTCCTACACAAGAATATTTTTACTTCTTAATATTTTTTGATGGATATTAAAATAGAAGGAAGTGCAGTCGATATACTTTCTGTACTACTATCTAGGATCAATGTAAAAATATTCAAATGTTTTGTACTTCTTTAAAAGTAATCAATCTTCCCCCAGTCCCTGCCAATGGGACAAAAACTTAGACTAATTCAGACCCAAAGTACTGAATAGGTCAAACATTAGCACTTATCGGATTCAAACTGTGCAGACCATTTATCCTGCACAGGCAAATAACTTTACATTTTGTAAAGTTGCATTGTGTTTAGACTACTCTTAAAGGGTGCATTTTCTCACATTAAAAGGAGGGTTGTTGGGGTTTAGGCATGAGATTATCATGTTGCATGTCTGGTGCTCACAGCTAAAACAACTTATCAACTCTTAGTTTTGAACACTGGAGCTAGTGACATGGACCAAAAGAGCATTTTCCAATCTTATCTTGCAATACTAATTAATTGTCTGAAGAGGAAGAGAATGCTCCAGCTTAGGCCTTCAGGGAGAATGGAAAGTGACAAAGTGGGAGACAATAAGACTGAAAGTGACTTTGTCATGTGGTAGCAAAGAAAAGAGGTTGCCTTGGAATGGGAATATTCAATGAGGAAACAGAGGGAAAAGATCATTACATGGGTTCCTGAAATCCAATAAAGGTTCAATTATCAAGCACGTTTAATGGTTATTCTTGTTAATTAACAACAATTGCTACGTCATTTAAATATCAAAGATTGCGGAATCCAAAAATGTCCTGATTGTGATGCAGAAGACCTGCAAGAACACAAAAAACCCAAGACAATTCTAACTTCACCAATTATCAGACTCCTCCTAAATAATACAATGATAATAATCACCAATAACCTGCTCCACACGCACACCAAGTTCAGAACGAACCATTTACTTCAGAACTCTAGGATTAGATGTCAGAGCTGAATGACAGAGAAGCTGGGGCAGCTGTCCTCCAGATCAAACTATATTCAACCAAAGCCGAGTAAAAAAAATTAAGTCAACAGGTGCTGAAGGAAATCCCACT
Organism: Rhincodon typus; assembly: GCF_021869965.1. NCBI lineage: Eukaryota > Metazoa > Chordata > Chondrichthyes > Orectolobiformes > Rhincodontidae > Rhincodon > Rhincodon typus. Next base: position 28,914,713 of record NC_063341.1, on the reverse strand, counting down.
GACAGTTTGTACCACATCTGACAAAAACAGGATCATTGTGGTTGCCAGAAAACAATCACTACCACCTTAGAATATCACAACAGGAATTCAAAGCAACATCCTTGGCTCATCCCCAACTGTTCAATGATTTTTCCACAATTGTAAAGGCGGAAGTGTGACTGTTCACTGACAATTCCAGTGCTAAGCTCCATTCACAACTCCTTTGATAATGAAACAGCCCTTGCTCACTGATAACAGGACTTGGTCAACATCCACACTGGAGCTGACAGGTCGCACATTCACTTCAAATAATGGCCATCTCAAACAGAAGAAAGCCCAAAAATCATATAGCCAGTGCTTAGCTCCCTTATCAGCAACATCACAGTGGTGACTAGGAGCTTAACTGAGTTGGCCATAGCAATAATGTGCTTATAACAGAAGGGCCGAGGATTGTCAATTTGTAATGAATGTTGTACCTCTTCAACTTTCAAAGCCTTTATAGTATCTGGAGGGCTCAACCCACGAGCACGATAGAATAATCACCAGTCTCTGGACAGATGAAGCTGCAACAACACTCAAGCAATTCAATACTACCCTGTTCAGAACAAACACTTGATTTGTACTCCTGATGATAGACTTGGAGAAGTGCAAGGAAAATGTTTCCAGACAGAGGGTGGGTGGTGCCTGGAATGCAGTGCCAGTGGAGGTGGTGGAAGCAGGAAAACCAGCAACGTTTAAGGAGTACCTTGATAGACATGAACGGGAGGCGGACGGACGGACGGACGACAGACAGACAATCAGTAGCGTGTCAAAATAAGGACTAGGAATTGATGCAGGCTTGCACCAAAGGCCTGTTCCCATGCTGTACTGTATTCTTTTGTATTAATATTCATTTTTCCATCACCATTATACTATACTCACAGCAAATACTATTTAAAGGATTTACTGCAGCAAATTATCAACCTCATTGCAACAATAGATCCCTCCTTTTCTCCACTATCAAAAAAAGCATAAAGTCTCAAAATGTCATGGAAATATAATTACTTCCAAGTTCCACCCCAAATCCAACATCATCCCAATCTGAACATATCTAAATTCATTGTTTGGTAATACTGAACTTCAGTACTGCTGAAAAAAATAGATTTTATTGAAACTTTTCATCTTGAACTCATCAGGACAAATTGCAAGAAACACCAAAGTAAGGGAGAACAAGAGGAGTCCTGATTGGTTGACAAATGGATTTTGATTAATAAAGGCACTGACATGATGAATGCCCAAACAAATAATGAACAACAATTAAGTGCCAATCTCTGTTCAACTTTAAAACAAAAAGGTTTACCAAGTACAATGCTTGACCAATGAGCCAGAGAACAGCTGTTATCTATTTATAGAGTCACATTTACAGCGCAGGAGGTCATTCAGCACACTGCGTCCATACCGGTCAACAAAGGGCTGACTTCATTAATCCCATTTTCAAGTTCTCCTAAGTGAATATCTAGATGCAACTTAAATGCCTAAAATCTGTGCTCCTTGGTTATTGACCAATGAATTAATGGAAAAAGTGCCTTCCTATCCACATTAACTGTGTCCCCCTCAAAATCTTACATACCTGTATCAGGTTCCCATTCTCAAACTTCACTACTCCCAAACCAATCTTTCCTCATAGCTCACATTCTCTGACCCAGGCGGCTTGTGGAATATTTCATCTGCACTCTCTCTAGTGCAGTCACATTCTTATTATATTTTAATGACCAGATCTGCGCACAGTATTTTGTTGAGTTAAAAGAATGTGTACATAGACCGTTCCTGTTTCGTCTGTAAAGAACAGGGTTTTGTATATTAATACATACAGCTGCTAGTACACACAAATGCTCTAAACTGTGAGACCGACTAACAATTCAAAATTGGTTGTCAATGAAATTCTTTGCACATTCCTGAGATGTTCTACCTATCACACAAATGAATAATGTGGTATATGAATTTCAGCGCTGGTGTTATGCTAGGTATATAGGCTGCATGTCCCAAAGACAGGTGGACCATATCGAACTGCACATTCCTTCAGCTGTTCACAAGAAACAAGTTATGACCATACAGAAAGAGCCTACTCCTGCCAAAGTCATAACACAATGTCTGAAATTAAGTGTGATTCTGTGAGTGGACAACATTTGCAAAATAATTCGGTGTGTGAGGAGTGTCAGTCAGCCTGCAATGTGGCACACTTGTTTATATTGGAAGCCATGTATATTAATACACAACGTTTGGCCTTTGCACACAGAAAGAACATATGTATAAGCATAGCATGTTTCTTAACTCACCAAGATAGGTAATAGCAATTCACCAGTTCATTGGTAATGGCATTGCCCTGAGAACAGTCAACCTGCAATATTCAAAATTTAAAGAAAGCACAGCAGCTAACTATCGTCATCATTAGCTGATGTATTCTCCATGTCAACACATCTACCATTCAGAGTTCACCTGCCAAAAAGTCAGCACAATCCTCTCAATTACCAACACCAGTTACTTTGGTATTTCTTGCAAATTTATCTAATGAGTGCAAGAAAAATGAGAAAATCTTTGCCCAAATTAGTTCTTTCTCAGCAACATATCTAAAATTGCTATATCTTCATTGACACCAAGGCAGTATATTGTAATTCCAAACACCGTTGAAAACATTGCTATAATAGTTCAAGGTGGTAACCTGCCATTATATTCTCTGAGCTACTAGCTTCAAAAGTAAGTGCTGTCATGCCCACATCCACCATATCTCAAGAATAAATTGAAGCAAAGCTTTTAAAATTATTACTGCAACATCCCCAATTCTTAAGACTGCAGAAAAGTTCAAAGGAATAAAAAACAATAACAAATTGAACCGGGTACAGTACCACAACACACAATTAAATATAAATTTAAACCTTACTCCACTCAAGGAATTTTGGGGGAAGGCAGATGAAAAGACACTTGGCACCAGCCAGCATGGTAAATGTCAGCTCTTTTATTGCAGTTATCTGGCTAGTTGGGCAAAGGAGGAGCAAAAACTTATTCAAAATACCAAATATAAAGGTAATACCAGTCTAATTCCATGCCCTCTCTCATCCTCAACTTTCCTTATCTGTTTTCTAGATACAACATTCCTCTAAACTTTTTCTCATAACTTCTCAGCTGAAAATATGCCATTGCAGACTGTCTTCCAGCTAGTTAAAACTTTACTGGGGATAGCCAAGATACAGAGCAATCTGCTTCTTGAATTTTCAGCACCAAGAATATCTGGAAACCTCATCACTGTCAGTTGTTCATTTTCTTCTATTTGGTTTTTATTGTCATTTTATCTAGGTTTTTTCCATGGTTCATATGGAACCATGATACAGGAAGGAATTTTGTGGTAGTAGGGTACAGTATAGTAAGATGGATTATAGTTCTCTGCAGATGACAACGTGAGTCCAGATGACTGTGTTGTCTGTCTGGTACCAAGGGAGGCAATGGCCTAGTGGTATTATCATTGCACTGTTAATCCAGCGACCCAGATAACGTTCTGGGGACCCGGGTTTGAATCCAATAAAAATCTGGAATTAAAGAGTCTAATGATGACCGTAAATCCATTGCCAATTGTCAGGAAAATTCCATCTGGGTTCACTAATGCCCTTTAGGGAAGGAAACTGCCATCCTTACCTGGTCTGGCCTACGTGTGACTCCAGACCCAAGTAATGTGGTTGACTCTTAACTGCCGGATGGGCAATAAATGCTGCCTGGCCAAATGCCCAAATGACACCCTCATCCCATGAATGAATAAAGAAATAAAAAAGGGTGTAGGTCATCTGCTCTGGGCTAGACAGGAACCTGGAATGGAAGGGGTAAGAATTGGGTTATTGTGGTTCACGTGGGTTCCAAAGACACAGACAGGTCAGGGGGACCTGGGCCGTTAGGGGACACATCATCTAAACCATGCTGGAACCAGTGTTTTGGCAAGTCATATCACTACCACAAGGCAATAGAAAAGTCTTTAACCAAGTAGTTGGCAGAAGGGATCTTGTGAGTGGATATTTGGCAAACCAGAGCATAACAAAGATATTCTAGAATAGGGCCGCAATTTGAGTTATTATAACCAGAGTTTGACAGAACATGATAAAATGTTAAGTTTATACACTCTATCAGAAGATAAAATTAGAGATTGAAAAGATGGTTTAAAAAAAAAAGTTAGCCTTTGTTTCTGAAAGTGTAAAGAATTAACAACAACACGGATTGTTAGCATAGTTAGAAATATGAGCTGTAAGTCATTACAGAGACCTGACTGCAGAATTATCAAGGCTGACACCTGAATATTGAAAGAAATCTGGCATTTTGCAAAAATAGCAAGCATGTAAAATGTGGCAGCTCTATGAATTAAGAATGCCATTAGCACAATAGTAAGCAATGACAAGGCTTGGAAAGAGCAAGACACAGAATCAATTTGATTAGAGGTAAAGGAAGTTGTTGAAGCTCCACTCATCCAGCCAAGTGGGTAGTATTCCATCACATTCCTGACATGTGCCTTATAAACGGTGGACAGGCTTTGGGAAGTCAGGAGGTAACTCCACAGGAGTCTTAATCTCTGACCTGCTTTTGAAGCCAGAGTTTTTATAAAATTAGTCCAGGCATTTTCTGGTCAATGGTAGCCCCCAGGATGTTGACAGTGGTGGAATTAAGCTACGGTAATGCCTTTGAACGTCAAGGGGGCAATGGTTAGATTCTCTCTTGTTGGAAATATCGTCATAACTGAGAACTTGCGTGACATGAACGTTACTTGCCACTTGCCTTCCCAAGCCTGGATATTGTCCAAATCTTGCTGCATTTGGACATGGACTGCTTCAGTATCTGATGAGTTGCAAACGGTATTCAGCTTTCTGCAAACAACTGGAAACATCTCCACTTCTCACCTTATGATAGAACAGCTGGAGATGGTTGGAGCTAGGAGACTAACCTGCAGAGCTCCTGCAAAGATGTCTTGAGCTGAGATGGTTGACCTCCAACAACTTTAACCATCTTCTTTTGTGTTCAGTGTGACTCGAACCAGCAGAATGTTTGCTCCTCAATTCCCATTGACTGTATTTCTGCTAGGACGTCGTGATGCCTCATTCACTCAAATGCATCCTTGATGTCAAGGGCAGTTACTCTCACCTCTCCTACAGAGTTCAGCTCTTTTATCCATGTTTGACCAAAGGCTTTAGTGGAACACAAACTAAACTTCAGTGAGCAGGTTATTGCTAAGTAGGTTCTGCTTGATGGCTTTGTTGATGAACTCCCCATCACTCCACTGAGTAATTGGCCAAGCTGGACTGAACCAGCTTTGTGTATACAGAGTATCCCTGAGCAATTTTCATGTTGTCAAGCGTTGTAGTTTTTGTTTGAAACATATAAGATCCCAAAGAGACTTGATAAAGTGGATACAGGGAGAATGTTTCTTTTGTCAGGGTGACTTGAATTAGGGGATGTAGTTTAGGAATAAGAGGTTTCCCTTTTAATTCTGAGATGAGATTTCTTCTCTCAGAACATGTCTGTATGTGGAATTCTCTTTCACAGGAAGTAATGGAGGCTGGGTTATTGAACTTATTCAAGACAGACTTAGATTTTTCATGGACAAGGGAGTGAAGGGTTTTGAGGCACAGATAGGAAGTACAGTTAAGACCACAACCAGAACAGTCATGATCTTATTTAAAGTGTAGAGCAGACTTGAAGGACCAAATAGCCTGCTCTTGTTCTGGAATCCTATGTTCCTATGATGTCAATAAAAAAAAATTAATGTCCACTTACCTTAAAATGTGGGCAACAACAGCTGGGCCATACCAATCCCCAGCTCGCTTGCCAGAATTTTCTCCCAACTCTATCAGTTTATGCATTCCAAAGGTAGCTGCTGGGATGTCTGCTAACCAGGAAATTATTTTCCGATGGAACTTCTCATCCTCATTTGCTGTATTACCAGGATTTAACTTTAGTGTTTGTTTCTCATTACTTGATAAGCCCAGCTGTTCACTCATATCCTGTAGTGGACTTTCTAAAGGTGGCAGGAAGGTAAAATCTGCAACATCATCATTCATTGTTGGTGGCTTGGCTTTGAATAGCTCAGTTTCTAAGGCAACCATCTGAAGTGCATCTGGCCAGAGCCAATCTGCAAGGGAATATAACCCATCAATTAGACTGTTCAAAAAAAATCAGAGATTCTCTTCATGGCACAGGAAACTGATGTCGCAGTGGGACAAAACACTGGTGTTTCATTGTAACTCAATTGTGAGATAATTAATTTTATCAAGCATGCACTAGCAGCATCTCAATTAGTCTCTCAGTCCTCAGAAAAATAGGAACAATCTGCCTGGATTCTCCACTTTTCAATGCAGTTTAATATTCTTGCTAAGTACAACGGTGGGGTTAGCACTGGGAGAGGTACTGAACCAGGTCATTCATCTGATCTCTGAGGAATGCAATGGGGGAAGTGCAGAGCTTTGGGGAGAACATGTTAAAAGTTATACACACTCATTTACAATGTCTTTCAGTCGAATAAAAGGGTTACAACTATTTACTGTAAATAGACATTAACGGTACTTTACTTTCCTGTTATTTAATTTACCCTTTGAAAGCGATGATTCTCTAGGGCATGGTCGCACAAATGCCTGGTGCCTTCTGGTATATCACCCAATGGTCATTCTTCATTGTAGAACCTCACCTTGTGTTTGCTTGCTGTACTAAACACATGAATTTCCAATGTGGTCACCAGATAGTGATTTGCAATTAACTCTTCCTTTCAGTAGTCAAATGTTGTAACACCATCACCATCCAAATGCAGACCAATATAGCACAGCATAATGGTCAAGTGAAGGCTCAAATAAGATTCACTGAATTCATCCTCTAAGCATCTTAATGCATAACTGAACTAGCATTATAAAATTTATTACCAATTACATCAGAACAAAACAAACTCACCTCGTCCAAGAAAATGGAGCAGAAAGCTTTGGGCCAACAGCATTTGACCAGATCTCAGTGTGCAGCCCCAGCCACAGTCTGTTGTAAGTGTACACCCTTTTAATTGCGGGAACTCACGGCGATACGTTAGCCAGATTCTAGTGATGAAGTCTTTACGGAATTGATTCACATTACACAAAACCATTTCTGAGTCTGTAGCTGCATCTCTGCAACCTGATGCACTTTCAACCACTCCTAGAAAATGCAAAAAGCAAAATATTTTTTTAAAAATCCCTTCGAGCATTTACTTAAACTGACAGACAGAGAAAAGGTATTTTGTTCTGCCTGGGGAGGAGTGCAAGCAAGGGTTGAATGGTTGAGAATGGGGATGAGATGAACATTTGAGACTTACTTGATTATCTTTGGAGATCTAGGGCTACTTATGCAGAAACTTCCATCAACTGACTACATAGGTTAGAAAGAAGCTGTGGCAGGGTGTATTGTTACAGAGATAATAGGAACTGCCGATGCTGGAGAATCTGAGTATCAGTGTATTGTATCTGGTCTGTGAAAGGCGTGAAGTTGATGTGTCAAAGTGCATTCTCTTATTCCACATTTACTTATAATTGAACTACAATTGACTGAAAACTACTTGGCCGGCAAAACCTGGAGGCAGTGGTGGGTGGGTGGGTGAGTGGGTAGGGTGGTCCTCTGCTATGTCTGTCATTGAAGCCTCATTGCAGCTAATTGGCTGGCTTTAAGAAACAGCCGGCTGCTGGAGATCAAGAGCACCATTTAAGCAATTCAAAGGTTAAGCATTTTTCCCCTCTCTTGTTTAGGCAGAAAATTGACTTAAAAACAACAAAAGGCACACATTGGGGGTATACTTCAAAACAAAAGTATTATCTCTCAAGACTTTCCTTCCCCTATTGTAGAATGAATGACTAAAACAGAAGATGAACAGAAAGAAAGTGACTGCAGCTTTTCGGTACAGTATGTGTGCTTAGGCTAAGGACATCAAAGTGTTTGTGGCCAAGGAGTTAATTTTGAAGAGTGGTCAATGCTGTATTTTAGGAAAATGCAATAGCTAATTTGTGAAGGTGTTGGTTTCCAGTTCAAGAGCATTTATTTATCAGAGTGGGCTTGAAAAGATGAAAATGCATGATTGTTGTTTTCAAAATAATGAAGGAATTATGTTTTGTTCAAGTGGATAGATTATTTGAACTAAAGAAATGAGCTACCACTGGAGTGCGACTGTAAAAATTGTGAAAACAGGATTAGATTGGCTATTAGGAAAAACTTATTTTCACAGAATCCATCACACTTTCAGTGTGCTCCAGATCTTGCCAAATCTCTATTTGCATTGCCAATTATTTCAGATCTATGGCTTCTTGCCAGTCCATCCACCAAAGGAAGTAGTTTTTACATACTTAATCAAAATTTCTCACATTTTTGAATATTTCATAAAAATCTCCCCTCGACCCCTCTATTCAATGGAGGACAATGTCAGTTTTGTGAACTTTGCCACATAACTTTAGCCCTTCATCCCTGATGTCATGCTTTATCCTCTTCTAGACCTTTGTAAAGTAGGGTGTCAAAATTATACACAGCAGTATAAGGTCTAACCAAAGATTCATAGAAGCTCATCATGACTTATTTGCTTCTAAATTTGATGTTGATATTTACAAAGCCTAGTATTACACATGCATTCTTAAATACTTTATCAACTTGCCATGTCGCCTTCAAAAGATTTTGAACATGTAGCCATAGATTTCCCTGTACTTGCACCCCACTTCAGAAAATACATCATTTAGATTACTGATATGTGCATGCAAGTAAAAACATTGCTGAGGCATTTGTCACCAAGTTCAGCCAGAATGTCAAATGGATTACCCTTTTCTATCTCATCTTGAGCTACCCATTTGCAGGTCCTCTACAGCCATTTCAATTAATTTAACATAATATCTAGTAGAATTAGATACAGCAAAGGGTGCTAGGCTGACAACATTCCAGCTATATAGTGATGAAGATCTATTCTCCAGAATTAGCTATTACATTACATACAAAAACTTGTACTTATCTGAATGTGCAAACTTGTCCAGGTACATCTCATCTACAAAAGTTGAACAAATCCAATTCGCCAATTATCATCCAATCAGTCTACTTTCAATTTTCGAAGTAATGGAAGATTTTCTTCAACAGTGGTGTCAAGTGACACTTATACACCAATATTCAGTTTGTTTTAGCAAGGTTATATGGTTTCAAATCTCAGTAAATTTAATCGGTGAGGGGAGAGTGACTAGCCTTGATACCAAGCACAATTAATCCAGCATGGTACCAAGCAGCTCAACAAAATTGAAAGTTAATGGGAATGGGGGAAAATTAACCATTTGTTGGAATCACACCTAATATCAAGTCAACAAGTTGTAGCTATTAGACGACAATAGTATCAGCTCTAGGACATCAGGAGTTCCTCAGGGTTATGCCAACGCCCAATAATCTTTAGCTGCCTTACCAATGACTCTTCATTTATCAGAATTGGGCATGGTCACTGATTGTTCCATCAGCAACTCTATAATGAAGCAGGCAATGGCTGCCCGTAACAAGATCTGGACAACAAATAAATATTGTGGTTACAAGACAGGTCAAAGGCTGGAAATTCTGAATCACAGACTTCTGTCTCTGATTTCAAAGACTGAGATTCATTGTGCAGAAGGCAGCAATTTGACCCATTAATTTAATGTTAACTCTCACACAGCAATCCAATCAGTTTCATTACACTGCTGTACTTCTGGAGCCCAGCAGGCTTATTTTCCACAAGTAGCCATCCAATTGACTTTTGAAATTATTCTGCTTTTCTAATTGTACTTTTTTCCAAAAGTTCTAATTTTTTTCCCTAAAGAAAATGTTAAAACCCCTCTACACCCTTAAAAGTCATTTTTATTGGTTACAAATTCCTCATGTATATAATGCCTGATTCTTATACTGGATATCAAAAGTCATAATATGATATTCAGTACCAGCCACTGGATAGCACTGTAAAGCATTGCTGCACACAACATGATTTCCTGCAATGCCACTCAGTGGCTAAGAGTTAAGTACCACAACATATTTTAATCTAAATGTTGATTGCAGTGACACCAAATGATAAGAATGAGGTACTGCACTATTAAAAAAACCCACTAACATTATTTATGTTCTTACAAAATGAACAAATATTCTTCAAATAATAATCTCCTGAAAAGAGATTTAAAATCAAGTAATACTTAGAGCAAAAGGTTATTATAGATCAACTGCCTCTCAGTGATACAATACGCAAATGGGTAAAGCTTTCACAAGTGAGCAACAATTTTTCAAAGCACTGTAAGCAATTTGAGATTGTGTAATGTCAATGTTTTAAAGTTTATTTTGAAGAAAAACCAAATTTGAGAGTTTTACACATACTATCTATTCCTAGGCAGTTTCAAAACATAAAAACAAAATACATCAATAATCATCAGATGTTTCCTTGAATAATATTTGAAAGTTTTGAACTGATTCAGGGATTAGGGATGGGCAATAAATGCTGGCCTGGCCAGCAACGCCCTCATCCCATGAATGAATAAACAAAACAAAACTGAACCAATGGATCATTGCCACCTATTCTCTCATCTGATGAGATCACTTCATTTCAGCATGGCTCAGTCAGTAATACAGTCACTTTAAACAAATCTTTCTCCTACAACTAAGCCCATAATCTTTGCCCATGACACAGTACTGAGGAAACACTGCATTGTTGGATGTCGTATCCTTCAGATGAGAACTTGAATGTGTTCTGGTGGGTTTTAAAGAACACAGGATACTATTAAAAAAAAGCAAGGAATTTTCCCCTTCACATCTCCCTCCGAATTGGAAGACAGCCTTTGACCACTACTCTCTGTCCTTAGCAAATTTTCTGTCAACAGAATAGCTGCCTCTTTAATCCAACAGACTTAAAATTTGTTAACAAGTCTATTATATCATCATACTTTATCAAGTGTTTTTTGAAAATCTGTACAACACAAGTTGCACTAGCCCCCTAACCCACTCCATTAGTTTATCAATAGCTACTCAAACATGGTTTGACTTTCACAAGTCAGGGGTAGCTTTCATTTCTTAATACATTTGTCTACGTATCAACAATAGTTGCAATTTTAAGTGTCAAATGGTCTAGTTTTCCCTGACACAAATCAAATTCCTTTGCCACCAACTCCATTCTTCTCCCTTGCAAAAATCAGAGGTTGAACCAGCCTATTTGGAACAAATGTATTACATTTAAATTGCAGCCATGTTTCCAATCTGTACTATTGCTTTGGGAACCTATTTCCACCTCCATGGCATTGTACAATCTTATCCCTTTTCACCTCATATGCTGCTAAAAGTTTCAACCATTATCTCCAAACATAACAATTCCAATGCTATCCTGCCTGCCCCATCATGTTTATCCTCCATAAACCTGAATTCATCCAAACTCTACTCTCCATGTCCTATTCATTTACCATCAATTAAGAATGGCTCCCTGTCAAGTAAAGCATCAATTTTAAAATTTCGATTCTTGTTTAGCGATTCTTCCAGCCTTATCACTCTCTGCAATCTTTTTGTTGCTTCACCATTGCAACACCATTGGGAGTCATGCTCAAGGCTTCAAACACTGAAATTGCCTCTCAAGATTTCTGCCTCCCTTCGGATGCTTTTTAAAACCAATCACCTTTATGACTATACTTTTTTTTAAATTGGGCACAATATTCCTCCTTATTGCAAATTTTGTTTGATAATGAAACTGCGAAGCATCTAGGTTTACTACAAAGTACTAAGCAGACACAAGCTGTTACAGTATGTTGTATCCTGTTAAATCAAATTTTCCTCTGCTATGGTATTCGATGCTGTACATCACTCAATATGTTAATCTATTGTTAAAGTGCAACTCAGTTCAATAAAGCTGTCTTCCTACACTCAACTAGAAGAAAGTGATGTCAGGAAATGTCTGTAGTTTTAAAATGACTCCAAAATCAAATCTGTTGGTCTTCAAGTCTACCTTAGATGTTTCTGTGCATTGTATTGCCAGTTTTAACTACCAGAAATGGATTAAATAAACCCTTGCTACAACATGAGAAACTGTCAACATCTTGAAGCACCTTTGTATAAAATGGAACCATGTTCACCAGACAACAAGAACAACAACTTAGGCCATGTTGGTGAACTTTGGGAAATGGATTGCTGCTTTCCAGCTTGTTGCAGATACAATTTAATATCCAGAGGAGTGAACTGACTTTTCATTCCACAGGTAAAAGAGAAACTCTGCATGTTATAAAGGCAAATAAAGAAAACAGAAAATGCTAGGAACTGAGTGAATATAGAAGGCAGAATTGGTGCGCCAATGTTTCAGGTCACCTACTTCTCAGAGATCCATGCCTATCAGGTCATCTTGCTCTTTTGGAGGCTGAGTTGTATGCTGCCTTTTATATTAGCTATTTTTATTTCAACCCATTATACTCAAATTTAGTCCCAGAAGGGAAATAACAATGCAAAACCACAAAACCTCCCCTTCCTCAAATTATGAACTGAAATGAGTGAAGCATTTTAGAAAAATCAAAAGTACTTGTACATACCCTCTGACTTGAAATGATAGCATTTTCCCAGCAAAAAGACAGGCGAATTTCTGCTAAAATTTGTTTTGGTTCTCACAACCCAGCCTGAAGGAATAGAAAGCAGAGAAAAGTTTTATTTGCACTACAAAGCAGTTCATGGGGCATTTTCTAATACTTCCAGAATGACCCATAAAGCTTCACTGACAGACAGAATACAGAAGCCCATTGTTATAACTTTCTTTAAATAAAACCGCCTTTGGCAAAAAGCTGCACAGTTAGCATCTGAAGAAATTAGATTTCATTAAAGTATGCAATTGTGTGTGGGGGTGGCACTGGTGCTAGACATGGCAGTATAAAATTGGCTTTGCTGATAGGATGAGAGAAGGTATATGGCTCATTAAAGTGTTGACACCATCAACATTTTCAGATGTGCTCAAAGTAAACTGACTATACAACAAAATTCAGCTTAATTACACAATAGAACTTGCATTTTCCAAGCAAATATTTGTTCATTGTTCCTAAGGTCTTAGCTAATAATTGCGCTATCGAGCAAGTAATGAGTCACACAGGCCAGTTTCTATCCCTGGTCTGTGTAAAAGTATTGGTAGACAAATCTGTGCCATATTAAAAACATATTTTTACAAACACATTACATCCAAATTTGAAATACCATGAATTTTATAAACTCTATTATGATGATTAAGGTCTTTTGTCAACAGATGTTACAGAATAAATTTATCAGCATCAGAACTTTATTTCATTCCAAAATACTTTTCACAATAATCTGAATTTCAGAAGTAATCAACTTCACTTAGTTACAGAATAGCAGTGTGGTGAAAAAGTATTGCATATTTACCAAAGGAGGCGGCCTTTGGAACTTCAATAGCCTGATTAAAGAGCTATCCAATCAGATGTCCTCCTCTCCACTTTCCCAAAGCCTTGCAAATGTTTCTCCTTCAAATTCCCCTTTAAAAGTTATTGTTGAATATGTTTCAACTACCCTGTCAGGCAGTGCATTCCAGACTACAAGTCACTGTGTAACAACGTTTTCCTTTGGCATCTTCACTCCCTTATTGTTTAATGATTAAATCTGCACTCTTTGCTTACCAACTTCCCCGTCACAGGAAACAGTTGTTCCTTATTTAATTTAGAAAAACCATCAAAAATCACTAACTTAGGAGGTAGGATGGAAAGTCACATATCCAGACTCGTAGATGATAAACTGTGGCAAATGGATTTTAAAGCAGGTATATAAAGTTGTTTTTATATCCAAAACAACTAGAACAGGATACTTTCTCAATAATGAAAAGTTAGAAACAATGGAGGTCCAAAGAACTTGAGGGTCCAGTTGTATAGGACATTACATTCGTGACATTTTGTGTAATTTGCAAAGTTTGCAATTATGCCTAAGTCTAGATCACCACAATGTTAAAAAGAGCAGTCACCCACAAGTGGCCTCTAGCAAATTGTGCCAAGTGACAAATTGTAAGTTAACCATTTACCACTTTCTGCTCCTAAGTCAACTTTGTATCAATAGAGCAACTGTTCCTTTAATTTTGGGGGTTTCAATTTACTAATACACCTATTATCAAATTATCAAAAGATATTTGTCTGTATAACACAACATCACTGAATGACACTCATCAACCCTCTCCATTAGTTCAAAGGTTAGCCAAGCGTGATTTGCCTTCCACAAATTTGTGTTGATTTTCATTAATCAAATCACATCTTTTTAAAATGCCAATTAATTTTGTTCTGAATTAATATTTTTAAAACTTTCCCCACTACTAACAGTAGGCCCAGTGATCTGTGGTTGCCAGGTTTATCTCAAGTACTTTTCACATCCCTAAGATGTCCCAAAGATCTTCACAGCCGCTTTATCACATTTGAAAATAGGTAATATTGCTTTGAAAGCAAATATGGCAGTGAATTACGGGATCTGGATTTCGCAAGGAGCAATGAAACAAATCATTTGTTTATGCAGTTTATTTTGGGCAAGAAATCTTAGTTGATACTCTTGGAGAACACTACCGCTCCTTTTTGAAGAGTTCCACAGGATTGTTTTATATTCATGTAAATTAGGCACAGGAGTAAGCCACTCGGACCTTCATGCCTGCCCTGCCATTCAAAAAGATCAAGACTGATCAGATTTTAATTTCAACTCCACAGCCCGCCTACCTGAATAACCTTTCACATTTTGCTTATCAAGTATCTGTATACCTCTGCTGTAATTTTTTTCAAGGATTCTTCTTTCACTGTCTGTTGAAGGAGAAAGTTCCAAAGATTCACAAATCTAATAGAAAAAGTTTCTCTTCATCTCTGTCCTGAAACAGTCATCCCCAGTTCCAGATTCATTCCACCATCCATCCTGTCAAGTCCTCTCTGAACCATTTATGTTTCAAACAAATCATCTCTTACTCTTCTAAACTCCAATGGATACAAGCCTAGCCTTTCTAACCTTTCTTCGTATGTCAACTACCCATTCCAGGTACTAGTCTGGAAAACCTGCTCTAAACTGCTTCCAATGCAATTATGAGATAACAAGGTGTTTCGGGTCTATGCCCGAAACGTCAGCTTTCCTGCTCGGCTTGCTGTGTTCATCCAGCTCTACACCTTGTTATCTCAGAATCTCCAGCATCTGCAGTTCCTACTATCTCTGAAACAATTTTAACTCCAACGCCATTATGCCCAATTCTAAATAGTGAAACAAACATTGTACATTGTAGCCTCGATGTGATCTCACCAGTACTCTCCCTACTTTAGTATTCAATTCCCCTCACAATAAATAAGGGATTAGCAGCCGAATAGCCGCTTAGGCAATGAAAGTTTCCATTTAATGATGCATCTGAAAGAGGACTTTCAACAATACCTCATTTCCTCTGTACAGACTGAAGTATCGGGCTGGATGCACTCAAGTCTTGAAACAGGGTTTAAGCTTGTAAATATTCATGCCAGAGGGGAGATTGTTCATGCATCAACATGGTCTCAATTAGTGGAGTCTTTATTGATTTTGTCACCACACACTGATTTCCTTTCCCCTTCTAATGGTGTTGGGTTACGCCGAGATCCAGTTCCATTAGTGCCAGTCACTATGCAGTTTCACTTCCAACTGGTCGTTCATAATAGCGAGATCTTGCTTCACAAATCTAATTGAATTTTTTTAATGAGTAGCAGAGAAGGTTGATGAACAGAATGTGGTGGCTGCTGTCTGTATGGATTTTAAGAAAATGCAAGCAAATATAGCCAATAACAGGCAAAGACAAAAAGTACTGGAGAAACTTAAAAGGTCTGGCAACCACAACAGAGAAAAAAAAAAGAGTTAACATTTCGAGTCCAGCTTTTGACTTTCTGTCAAAAATTCTGGGTCACTGGATTCGAAATATTAACTCTCCTTTTTCTCTCTACAGATGCTGTCAGACCTGCTGAGTTTCTCCAGCCCTTTGTTTTTATTTCAGATTTCCAGCATCTGCAGTTCTTTGCTTTTATTAACATAGAAAAAGCTGGGTGGGTTAAAAACTTACTTATAGAATAGGAGATCCAGTATGTAAATTAATTAAAACAAAATTGGCTTTAGAACAGAAAGCAGTGAGTTCTAGTAGATGGTGTGAGGTATGCATTATATAGAAGGGATGGGAGAAGTAACGTAGCCTTGATAGGTCAATTCTAAGCAGCCCACAGAAGCAGAGGAACCTGGGGCTGTATGTAGATTGCTCTTTGAAAGTGGCAAGACATATTGAGAGAATAGTTAGGTGAGCACAAGGGATTTTGGGCTTCAAAAATACTGAAACAGTGGCACTGAGTACAAAAGCAGAGAAGTTGATGTCTGGTTAGGTCCCAGTCAGAGTACTGCATCCAGTTCTGGTCACCACCTTTTAAGAAAGCAGGGAAGGTGTTGAGAGAATGTGGAGGAGATTTATCAGAATGGTGCCAGGCTATTCTAGCTCCCAGTTTATTTCTGGTGTACAGACCTCCGAGGTCCCCGCACAGCAGTGGCTTCTGAACCTGGAAGTCAATGCATCAGCACTCAGATCAGCATGCAGAAAACCTTGGAACAGCTGCATGGCCACAAAACTTAGAAGGAGCACTGGTCTCAGGGACAGGGATTGTTTACTTACAAGTTTAGTTTGGAAAGGCTGGAGTTATTTAAAAATGATCGAGAGGAGATTTGATAAAGGTGTAGAAGATCGTGACAGGTTGAGATAATGTACCACAAGTAAAAACTCTTCCCATTAACTAAGTGCAGAAGGACAAGAGGGACACATGTTTAAGATTTTGGGCAAGAAAAGCAGGGGAGTGTAAGGAACCTTTTTTTTTAAAAGGTAGAGACCAAGAACTTGTTGTCTACGAAGGTGGTGGAAGGAAAAACAGTTAATGATTTTGAATGGAAATTGGATGGGCACTTGAAGGAAATAAGCTTGCAGGGCTATGCGGAACAAATAGATTGCTACTGGGAGCACCTTGATTGCTCCACAGGGAACTGGCATGAAGTCACTGGGCTGAATGACCTCCTATCCTGTGAATTATGCTACAAGATAGCTTACTCAACCATACAGACCATCACAGCAAGTCCAATTCTATTCTCATTCAACAAATATGACTTCCAATAGCAGTCAGTGAAGCGAGATCAAGAGAAAAAGTGCTACCCTTCTCCCCAGCTGAGGCTAACTGTACCACCACAAAACAGCAAATTTAAACCAGATCAGAGATCAAATGTGGTACTGTCCCATATGCATGGCTTACACATGTCACTGGTAGAGCTGGTTTGTACTTTTTAACACGAGCACTTCCTTTGAAATTTAGCAGCCTTTTGTTAGTTTCAGGTGTATGCTTACTCTATTCACTCTGAAAGTGTACAAACAACACCTACTGTACTTCATATTGTGCCATGCTGACATAAACTTCGCCTTCAGTTTATCCACTTCATCAGGTTCGGTTTCTTCCATTTTCAGCCTTTAGCTGATGTTGCCATCCCAGTTTCTGTTACTTTCATGCAGGAATACTTTGTTCTATTCCAGATTGGAGCAGACATCAAACACAAGGCACAGAACTCACTAAGAGATGAAACAGTGAAGTATTGGTTATGTAACATTTGAACTGATAAGGGTTGTCCTGCAATTCAAGGTACAAAGATTGCTAAAATGGCTCCATGAGCAACTATAAACTTCAAATGTGAATATAAGCAAAGACCAATGAGTCAATCCCCTAGTCACCAGCTCCCCACACTAAATGGAATGAATTACTCCAATGACAAGCAACTTTGACTAAATTTTCTTAACTCAAATACATACCCCTGCAACAAAAGTACGATAACAACTTATAATAATGTAATATAATGTCCCAAGGGACTTCACTGGAACATTATAAAATGAAATATGAAGTCACACAAGATTTAGATCAGATGAAGAAAAGTTTAGACAAACAAATAGTTTTTAAGGAGTATCTCAAAAGAGGAAAATGAGGCAGAGAGGAATTGAGATGTAGCGTGGAATTTCCAAAGCTTAGGAACTAGATAACTGGATGCATGGTTACTTATGATGGAACAACAGAAACCAGACAGCTTAGGAGGCCTGAAGTAGATGAACACAGATATCCAGGGCAAAGAAAGCCACCCCAGTGTCACAATTCGCTTTCTTATTGTAATACAAACTGCACATAATTAAGGTGTCATTTCAAATGCCCAAATTTAGATAGAGAAGGGTTATTTTGAAAATTTTGATTAGATTTTTCTTTATCATTCCCTCTGTTATTTTGTCTTTTTACTTTATTTCTAATATAATAATTATTCTTTAATATTGAAAACTACTATTTTAAAAACATACCTGTTTTATTGTTATTCTGACATTTTTGTTCGTGGAATCAACACTCGGAAATATGTTATTTAATTAATTCTTGAGACTTGGATATTGCAGGTAAAGTCAACATCTTTAGGACCTCTAATTGGCTGAGAAATGAGTTGAGTCTAGGATTGCAGCGATATTTAGTCAGTGCCGGCAAAGTTCCGGCACATGGTTGAAAGAAGACAGCAGACTTGTGTTAAGGGCTCTATCTTGCTGTAAAACTGATCCATTTATTTTCTCAGATCAATTTTAGATAATGAGATTAAAATATTAAATTTTCTTTCCATGTTCCTTTCTTCAATTCTCTGCCCTACCCCCATCAAACTCCTGATAGCATCACTCCTGACACAGCATTTTCCTTTGTCAAACAGTCACATGACCAAGCTCCAAGCTAAATATTTAAATACGTAAGACAGGTACTCGTATTCAGTACCGAGGGACAACAGTACTGTCAGACATGCTATGTTTAATGTCTGTTTTGAAAACCGCTATTCATTTTAGTTACATATAGTTTTAATTGAACTATTTGGACACGTTATCAAACGCTGCCAGGTTGGATTTGAAACTATGCCTCCTGGTCCAAAGAAGGGTCACAACCTCTGTGCCACAAGAGATATTGTTACACACCTCTGGCGCAGGTGGAAGTTGAACCTGGACTTTCCGTCTCAGAAGTAGGGACACCACCACTGTGCCACAAGAACCCCTCCGTTAATTATTTATAAATTCAGGAAACAGACCCTTGTGTCCAACTCATCTATGCCGGCCTTAATCCCAAACTAAAACTAGTACCAGCTTGGCCCATATCCCTCCAAACATTTCCTATTCATGTACTTATCCAAATGTCTTTTAACATTGTAACTGTACCCACATCCCCCACTTCCTCTGGATGTGCACCCCACACACGAACCACTCTGTGTATAGAAATTCCCCCTCATAACATTTTTTGAAAAAATGTTTTCTCTTCTCTCCTTAAAAATATACCCTCAATCTTGAAATGCCCCACTCTAGGGAAATGATACCCGCCATTCAACTTACCTATACCCCTCATGATTTTATAAACCTCTATAAGGTCACCCCTCAACCTCCTATGCTGCAGTTAAAGAAGTCCAAGCCTATCCAGCCTCTTCTTATAATTCAAACCCTCCATTCCTGGCAACACCCTGGAAAAACTCTACTGAACCCTGTCCCGCTTATAATATCCTTCCTGTAACAGGACGACTAGAACTGGACACAGTATTCAAAAAGAGGTCTCACCAATCTCCTGTAAAATAGCAACATAACATCCCAACTCTTATACTCAAAGGTCTGAGCAACGAATGAAAGCGTGCTAAATGACTTCATAACCATCCTATCTATATGTGATGCAAACTCCAGAGAATTATGTACCTGAGCCACTAGGTCTCTGTTCTACAACGCTAACCAAGGCCCTACATTTAATTGTATAAGTCCAGCCCTTATTTGTTTTAATCAAAATGCAATATCTCACATTTATCCAAATTAAACTCCAACTGCTACTCTTCAGCCTATTGACCCAACTGATCAAGTTCTCTTTGTAATCTTAGTTAATCTTCTTCACCCTCCACTATACCACCAATCATGGTGTCATCTGCAAACTTACCAACCATGCCTTCTATAATCTCATCTAAATCATTTATATAAATGACAAACAAACATGGACCCAGCATCAATCCCTGTGGATTAGTTGGGGGAACTGCACCCTGTGCTCAGATATAATGGGCTCTAAGTACCAGTGCGGATTAGAGGCAGACAATGTGTAATCTGTATCTTTAGAAGTAAAAGCTTATTTGTCTGCAAAGACCAGGCTCCTGTGCTTTCACCTAAAATGCCTGTTTCTCTTGAATTGACATGGTACCACTGGATGGTTATCAAAAAAGTGTAGTTTGAGAACTACAACATTTTCTTGGGCCTAAAACTAAAATCCTAGGGGTTTATTGTAGAGAATTTCAAAAATCAAAATTATTGTTGTTGGAGTACAATTAGCCTTTGATGTTTTGGAGTTAGAGCCATATGAAGAATGGAAGGGATATGTGGACACAGAATGCAGCAAAAAGAAAACAAGATGTGGCCTTGGTGTTACAGCTTGCTGCACAAAGTAAAATTACAAGGAAGGCATTATCAAAGAGATGAGTCATTAACCCTTGAAGGTTTGGATTCAATAGAATTCCTGGATAGAACCTACAAGTGAAACAAATTGTTAAATTTCTACAAGGCCTGGTTCGTACTTGATCGAGTTTGGAAATGAATAGATAATCTATGGAAGAATACATAATTAAATTTTAAAAATGATACAAAAGGTTAAAAATGTTCAATTTAGGATGCCAGATTACTACATTGTGCTCAGTATCTTTTACAGACAAACGACTGGTTCTAATTGTTGAACGGATCTCAAAAAATCTGAGCAAAGTTATTCCCTTCAGCTTTCATGGAACAAATTAAGTATTTTACTATGACACAAGGAGTGAAAAATCTTGATAGTTATCAGGTTTCAATATAGTCCAAACACAATCATAGGCACCAGTACAACTGAAGGACTGAAAACATGCAGTTATGAAAACATATATAGCAAATCTACTTATATTAGCAGAAAATTAAAAAGTAACAGTGATAAATAAGTCCTGAGAATTCCTAAGAAAAGCTAATAGGTGCTTTAGATATGACTTGAGTATGATGATATGGTGAATTTAACAGTGAACAGGCATGGTCTTTGAAATGACGTGAGGAAGATGAAGATAATGATAAATCTAAACAGATTACACTACTTAAAAGGTGCTTTAACCCTGTGATGAATGCACTAGTAGTGACCCCCTTTTCATTGTGCAGAATTTACCCATGCCTTGACGCCAGCACTAAGTGGGTAGATTGGTTAAAATGTTATTTTGATTTACTAAGTTGTGACCATTAATACAAGGTTTAGGACCATTGACGTACTACCTGCACTTGTTTTAGACATGGCAATGACAGAACTTTGAGATCATCTAAGAGCTATATTTCCCCATAAAATAGCTAGAGCAAGACATTATGTGCTCATGTTGTCTCTAGTCTGATGTCTATGTTGTCGATAAACCTTCAATGAAAAAGGCACGAATGTAGTTTGCCATGATACATAATAAGGCAATTATTTTGGGAAATCAATTGATCTGCAGGTTGGCCTAATTAGGGTATAACTGTCAAAATTATCATATTCCTTCAAATGTCAGTTGCTGTTTACGACACAGCCTAGCAGTATACAAAGAAATATTTACTTAAAATTAATTAGACGTTTCAATCACAGATTTTACTTGCAGAGTACATTATACTTTTGGTTCCAAATTACTGCATTTTCTGTCCTATTCAAACCCCACTGCAAATGACAACGCTACAAAATCAAACGTGAAAGGTACTGCGTGTAAATACAATGTGAAGAAATCAACCCAAATGAACTATAATTGCTACTTTATGCCGAGGGTTCAGACTCCAGAAGAACTCTGAACTATATTTTCTCTTTTAATGAGGAACATCAAAGAGGCAGCTGGGATAAAGGTGCCACCTGTCCGCTTGTGGAAGTTTGAGTGCGTCGTTTGGATTCTGTTTTGCATTTTATAAGTTTACGAATTTCCCTTTACTTCAGTGCTTTGTGATGCGGAAGCATTAGATATTAATGTCGTATTATCAAAGGCAATTTCAGAAATTAACTTGAAATTTAATTATTCTCCTTACCCTTGCCCGATACAATATTGTAAAGTAACCCGATCAAAATTGGGTGGGGGAAAATACAACATAAATCACGGGATATCATCTCGCACCAGTTGTTTAAAATGATCAGAGGTGATGTCTCCTGGATAACACCATTCCAAAACGACACCAAGGCAAACAGAAACTGATGAACTTTTTGGTGCCTTCCCATTTCGGGCGATTTTCCATCCAGCAAATCAACTTATAAATAATTCAAAATGAACCCGGGTGCTTTGGTATCCGGCAGCAAATAAACTAAAACAGGTTAATGTTTAAATAGCTACTGGCCTGTGAAATAATGCACTGTTACGGTGAGCTACACCGCCCTGCTCGCGCGGAGACGGCTGCCGCAGATTTGTCCTCGGCTTCCCTTGTCAATCATGCAGCGAGCGTACAATAGGGAACAACCGATAAACCACGCACGAACCCATCCATGCCACATACAGTCCTCATCCTCTGAGGACACTTATACATACCATCACTCCATTCTGATACACTGTGTACTCAGAAATCATTCATATTCACGGGATGGAGGTATCAACGGCAGCTCCTTCCCCAAGATGGCGCCGCCCAACATCTCGGGCCGGGACAGAGCAGGGGCGTATGCGCAGCCCCACGTGATGTGGCAGTTGGACCAAGGAGGGGGATACGGTGTAGTATTTCACAAGAGGGATCAGCAAAAGTCATAAAATACACATCATCACTACATTACACGAGGGGTTAATGTGTATAACACAGATTGCAAATATACTGCACAATTGGGGTTGACAAATGTATGTTACATTGTAAGTAGAATGCACATCACGGATTTGCGGGTGCCGGAAGAAGGAAAAAAGTGCTGGAGAAACGCAGCAGGTCTGGCACCATCTGTGAAGAGAGAAACAAAGATTAATGTTTTGTTAGATCCCTCCTCAGGTGCTGCTGGACCTGCTGAGTATCTCCAGCATTTCTATATTTTGCTTTTATTGCATATACATTATCGAACACCGGAGATTGCCAATACGTATACATAAAGTACCTCAATTCAAGCTACTAAAAACTGCATATCTGTATAATCGTCCACTCATTGATTTTAATTGGGTTTTGTAATTTTTTAAAATAAACTTAACCAGATGACTTACTTACATTTGGACTGTGTGATTCCAGACTAGTCCAAGGTGAAATCATAGAATTCCTACAGTGTGGAAACAGGCCATTCGGCCCGACCATCCCTCCGAAGAGCATCCCACCCAGACCCATCCCCATCTCCCTCACCTTTCTCTGTAACCCTGCATTTCCCATGTCTAACTTGCACACCCCTAGACACTATGGGCAATTTAGTATGGCCAATCCACCTAACCTGCATATCTTTGGACTGTGGGAGGAAACCGGAGCACCTGGAGGAAACCCATGCAAACACGGGGAGAATGTGCAAACTCCACACAGTCGCCCGAGGGTGGAATTGAACCTGGGTCCCTGGCGCTGTGAGGCAGTAGTGCTAACCACTGCTTTATTGTTGTCACATGTACTGAAATACAGTGAAAAGTGTTGTTTTGCGTGACATACAGGTAGATTGTACCATAGACAGTGCGTCGGGGAGCAGAACAGAATGCAGAATACAGAGTTACAGCTACAGAGAGAGAGAGATCAGAATTAACATTTGAGAGGTCCATTCAAAAGTCTGTTAACAGGGTAGAAACCATTCTTGAATCTGTTCAAACTTTTATATCTTCTGCCTGACGGAAGAGGGTGGGAGGGGTCTTAGTTGCTTTCCCAAGGCAGCAGGACGTATGTAGATGGAGTAAATGAATGAAAGGCTGGTTTGGGTGTTGGACTGTGCTGTGTTCACGGCTGTCTCTAGTTTCTTGCGATCTTTGGAAGAGCAGCTGCCATACCATGCTGCGATACATCCAGATAGATGCTTTCTATGGTGCAGCTCTAAAAATTGTTAAGAGTCTTTGTGGACATGCTGGATT
The DNA here is from genome assembly GCF_021869965.1 of Rhincodon typus. Classification (NCBI taxonomy): domain Eukaryota; kingdom Metazoa; phylum Chordata; class Chondrichthyes; order Orectolobiformes; family Rhincodontidae; genus Rhincodon; species Rhincodon typus. Next base: position 28,890,677 of record NC_063341.1, on the reverse strand, counting down.
TCCTTAGCCTGCTGAGGAAGTAAAGACTTTGCTGTGCTTTCTTGACCATCTCTTCGAAGTTGGTAGACCAGGACAGATTGTTGGTGATCATCACTCCCAGGAGCTTGACAACCTCTACCATTTCCACCTCAGCACCATTGATGCAGACAGGGACGTGTCCTCCAGTCCACTTCCTGAAGTCAATGACAAGTTCTTTTGTTTTGCTGACATTGATAGAGAGATTGTTGTCTTTACACCCTGCAGCTATGGATTCAATACGCAAAATCTGGAATGGATTCAGTCCCAAGGGTGGCGGATTTGTGATATTGTACCTGTGGTTGGGAAATCGTGTCTCACTTGATTGAGTCTTTTTGAAGAGATGACAAAGAAAATTAAAGAAAACAGAACTGTAGACATTGTCTATATGAACTTCAACAAAGCGTTCAACAAGGTTCCGCATGGTAGACTGATTGGTAAGGTTAGATTGCATGGGATCCAGAGTGATCAAGCTAATTAGATACAAAATTGGCTTGAAGACGGGGCAGAGGGTGGTGGTAGAGGGTTGCTTTTCGGATTGGAGACCTGTGACCAGCATTGTGTAATAAGGATTGGTGCTGAGTCCGCTGCTTTTCATCATTTATATAAAAATGATTTGGATGTAAATATAGGAGGTATGGTTAGTAAGTTTGCAGATGACACCAAAATATGTTGTGTAGTGGACAGTGAAGAAGATTATCTCAGAGTACAACGTGACCACGATCAGATGGGCTGAGGAGTGGCAGATGGAGTTTAATTCAGATAAATGTGAGGTGTTGCGCTTTGAGAAAATAAACTGGCAGAACTTACAGTTAATGGTAGGGCCCTGGGGAGTCTCACCGAACAAAGAGATCTAGAGGTGCAGGTTCCTTGAAAATGCAGTTGCAGGTAGATAGGATGGTGAAGAAGGCGTTTGGTATGCTTGCCATCATTGGTCAGAACATTGAGTATAAGAGTGGAAATGTCATGTTATGGCTGTACAGGATATTGGTTAGGCCAGTTTTAGAATACTGCGAAAAATTCTGGTTGCCTTTCTGTAGGAAAGATGTTGTTAAACTTCAGAGAGTGCAGATAAGATTTACAAGGATGTTGCTGGGACTGGAGGGTTTGAGTTATAGGGAAAGGCTGAAGAGGCTGGGTCTTTTTTCCCTGGAATGTCAAGGCTGAGAGGTGACCTTTTATAGGATAGGGTCACTAGCCAAGGTCTTTTGTGTGGGAGTCCAGTAGTCAAGGGCATAGTTTTAAGATGAGAGTGGGAAGGACCTGAGGGATAACTTTTTCATGCAGTGGGTGATGCATGTATGGAATGAGCTGATACAGGAAGTGGTGCAGGTGGGTACAATTACAACATTTAAAAGGCATCTGGATGGCTATTCCTATATGAATAGGAAGAGTTTAGAGGTATAGGGGGCAAATGCTGGCAAATGGGACCAGTACATTGGGATGTCTGGTCAGCGCAGATGAGTTGGCTTCAAGGTTCTGTTTCTGTGCTGTATGACTCTATGATTCTAATACAAATTGTAAATATTGCACAATAAAGTCTAAATTGCACAGCATGGAAGAGGAAATATGTAGTATACATTGTAAATTTGTACCTCAAGTGCAAATTGTAAACAAGTGACACAACAGGGATCAGCAAGGATACGATATACATTGTAAATATGATATAACAGCTAGTATGCATTATATACAGCGTAATTAGGACTAGCTGTATATAGTGCATACACTCTAAATATATCATACTGCACAACAGGACCTGACAATATCATAAGCTTTAAACGTATCAAACTGCATAACATTATATACACAATGTAGATTGCACATACTATTGTTTAGTTTATATTACGAATGTATACAAGAAGCACAATATTCTGCACAATAATGTAAGTTATTTGGATGACTGTAGCTTTTATACAGTGCACTGTAAATGTATAATAAATTGAATGCAGTCTATGACCTGGCAATATGACAAGAGATTATTTGACACCAGGGTCTTCTTGTTTGCTTTGCTGCCTCTCTCATCACCTTCTGGAACTGTATCTGGAGCTAAGATGGTAGCTGATGTTTTGTAATTTTTCCCTGTATTTCTAACATCCTGAACCTACCTAAAAGTTTTGCAGCTCTCTGATTAAATATCTGTCGGCCCTTGTAGCCTTCCTGTTTTAAAATGTGTCTCTCTAAGACAGTGGATGTGAGATGTTTTTCTATTTCCATACAAGTTGATATATCGTTTACTGTTTAATTTCTGGGAGATGATCCATAAACTATTCATCACAGCCATAATCATTTGTCAAGATACTGCTTCAAAAAAAACCTTCAAATTATTATTTGCTCAAAGTATGCTAAAAGTAACTCATTATCAAATTCTTTCTGTAGAAAATTCATCAAAAATTCTGAAACCTGGTAAAAACACTGTAGATTTATAATAAATGGTTTAATAGGAATAAACATTAAATAGAGGTTCAGAGTGAATTTCTGCTTGGATTCTCCAATTTAACAATTCCTGAGGTTTGCGTTAGGGCTGGGTTTTAGACCAAGTTAACAGAATTACCTTGGATTGGGGTCCAAGAGTAGGATTAGAGGTGAAAACTGTGTTGAACAAAAAGATTTAAAGGTTGAAATGCGTTTGCAGTAAGTGAATAGAAATCCAAAAATAAAAATAAAAATTCCTAAAAATATTCAGCATGTCTGGCAGCATTTAAGAGGAGAGAAACAGTATTGACATTTCAAACAAGATTGTTCTTCAGAGAAAGTCCAGAGTGGAGATGGCATTTAAGATTGAGAATTGTATTGAGATAGAAGTGCAGCAGCTAAAGCTTCCAATTTATTCCTACTTGAATCTAAAATCTAGGTTATTCCTTCTTAATCAATTAAGATTGTAATTCCCTAACCAGAACCCATAATAGATTTTCCTGGAGGTCTGTAAAACAGTGTGACATGCAAACTGAAAGGCAGAACTGGATTGTAATTACCACATATGCAGTGCAGAGGGACTGGATCTCTCACATAGGTAGGGAATGTTCAAGGATAGACTAGACACTTGCAGCTGCACCCACCTCACTGACATATGCAAGTAAAACTGGTCTCTATAAGTATTTTTAAAAAATTGTGGGTGTTCATTCGGAGTATAACATTATCATTCAAATGGGGTTTGTGATACCAATCCATTTGAAAATTGATCTTTCAGCAGAAAATGTTGGAGAACAACTTATTGAAAGTCATGTAGTGCAAAATATTGAAGCTTGACCATTCTGGAGTCCAAACTGACATCTGTATGCCTTTTGTACCCAATACCCCTCTCCTTGCACACCAAGTCTTCTTCAATGCCTGCCTGACACTAATCTCCAAAGACGTTAATACCAATACAAACATTATTCATGATAAGGAGATAGATTTTTAAATTTAGCATCTGTACTCAGCAAAATAAATACAATTTGCATGATTTGCATTGATTAACTGTACAAAATGTTGCTGATTGAAACACTTTCTCATTCTCGTCAATAAGAACCAGATACCTTGTCATTTATAAGACATGATAATATATATATTTGAGTGTTAGTCGTGACTCAGAGGTAACTCATTCAGCTATGAGTCAGGAGGTTGTGAGTTCAAATTTCACCCAAGGGATGAGCACAAAATCTAGGCTGACATACCAATACAGTATAGAATAGTTAGGAATGGGAAATACATGCTGGCATTGCCAGCAAAGCCTCAATCCCATTAATGATTATTTTTAAACTGTTGAGGGAATCTCTGCATTTCTGGAAGTTCAGTCTTTCAAGTGAGATGTTAAATTAAGACCACATTTGCACTTCAGGCAGCTATATAAAAATCCCATGGCATTTTTTGAAGAAGAGCAGGGAGATAGATCTCCTGATGTCCTGATTTCTCCCTCACTGACACTGCAATCATAGATTATCCTATTATTGTCATGTTGCTGTTTGTTGGTTGCTTGTTCTGCACACACTGGTTGTTATGATTCTTGCACGTGACTACACTTCAAAAAACTGAATTGTCTGCAAAGCACTTAGTGATTTCTTGAGATTCTGCAAGTAAATATAAATGTGAAGCTTTTCTTTGGCTCCAATGGATCATAATAAAATGAACTAACTACATAGCGTTAAGCTTATGAATTAGTTATTTCACTTGATTTCACTTGAGTATGATCACTTGATCAACATGTTCCCTGTACACTGATGACATTTACCTCTCACCCACTGTCTTAATGTCATTTAGCTCCACCCTACTTAAACATAACTTTGTTACTTCCAGGTCTGATTATTCATTCCCAGATGACTGCCATCTCTATAAACTTTTGATGGCCTAAAGCTCAGTTATGATCTCACACCAAGTTCTGCAATCCTTTATCCCATACGTTCTATTCAAATTCTCACCCTTATGTTTAAATTCCTTTAAGGTGTTGCCCTTTTGTATATATGTAATATCCTTGAGACCTGAAGCCACCCATTCACTTGTGCTTCTTTCACTCCATTACAACAACTCAGTTCCCATCCTACAGCATTTCCATCCATGGTGGTGTCATTTGCCATTTAGGAAATATGGTCTGCAACTCCCAACCGAAAACTCTCTGTTTCTCCAGCCCCATCCCCACTCTTCTTTAAAGATTTCCTTAAAACTGACATGCAGGTCTTTCTTTAACTCAGAGTTTGTTTTGTCTGATATGTCACTGTGAATTGCCTGGTCATGTATTCTAATTTAAAGGCACTATATAAAAGCAAACGTTTGTTCATGGTGATGGAAATAGTGTGGAAATGAGCAATGCAACCAAAAAATCCTAACTTTGATCTATGCCATTTTAGTGGATGCTACAAGAAATGTGTACCAGAGTGAGAAACTTACCATTAGTTTCCTTGCAACACCATCAAATGTTGTTTCAATTAGGATAGATGTAGCCAAGATAATTGTAAGTGTTTGGTTGGTAATCACCATTGGTGCATCTTACACCTTTGTTTTTTTTAAGATTGGCTTTAGTACATCCCTACAATAGGGTATCAACTCTTCAATATTAAGCAGAGTAGCCTTTCCCACATCTCTGCAACCCAATTGCAAAGTGTAAATCCACTTTTCTGCCCTGACCACATCAACTGAGCTGCAGTCTTTTAGGAGTAATTTAACAGGGATGGATTAATAAACTGGCATAAATTAGAATTGGGACTCTGTCATAAAATTATGGGGAGTCCACCTACTGAATTGCTGTTGTGAATTACCCTGTACCACAGATCAGCCTATTTTTGCTGGACTGTCAAAATTAGTAATGATATTAATACATTGACAGAAAACATTGCACAATACACAGAAAATGCAGAAACACATTAGGAAAGTGTGCACAGAGAAGCTGAAAACAAAAGGCACATGTCAATCATTGTACAATAACTTGGAGAACACTGTTCTCTGATACTTACTTCCTGGTTTGTATTTTTATAGTTTGATTGTATTTCAGATCTATAGTTTCGTTGCCAGACAGTTGTGACGCAGTTTCTTTGTTTTGATTCGTAATATTTATGAGGTGGAAGAGAGTTACATTTATTTGATATATATTGTTCAGTTTCATCAATTTTTTTTCTTTTCATCCATGACTACGTCTCCTGAAAATCCTTGTTCAAAATGCACAAAATAGTGGCACCATCTAAGAGAAATGTTGAATGGGTGGCCAAAGGCAGAATTGGAAAGAAGGCACAGATAACTGAGAGGTGAAATTGATCTTGGAGAGTATTTCAGAATGTGAAGATATAAATATAGGTAAGAAGGATGGTTAGGTAAAGTCAGATGTTTGAACATTGAATAATGAGAGAGAATAAGGGAATGGTCATAATGAGACTAGACAGTAGGTGTTTCAGACAAATGAAATGATAAAGTATAGAGACAGATTTAACGTTTCATGTCTGATATGACTCTTCCATGCCAACTCATGCTCACACATCTCTAAGTTCCCTGCACCCCTGCATGGCATTTCATGCCTCCCACCCATCCTGATGCCCCCATGTAACTGTCCCCTTATAACTTCCAATGGTCTCATGCCATCTCTGTAGCCATTCCCTTGTACCTATCATGGGTACAGCTCAGGAGACGCATGGAAAAATAAAAAATATTCTAACAATCCACTACAACACTCACTCATACACACTTGATAAAGAAAATCTGATTTTGATAAACCCATTCAAAGCTTCTAAATTTCCTCAAGTGGTTACAACAAACAAACTTCTATTCAAACCCCACATCAAAAATAGCTAATCCTTCAACTCTTTAGACTGTCAATCAAACTGTGAACCCAAAATCCCTGTTGAGATAAATATAGTTTTTGAAACTTATCCAAGCATTGATAATGACATAATATTAGCCTGTGAGGAAACATCAACTGTGACCTCTATTGAAATTACACAACCAACTGATAATTTTCCTTCTAAACTAAACTAGATGGCCTATTCATTAAAGCAGTCCAGTAGGGGTTTGTTTTAACTCTCACTGATACCTTAAGCCTTTGTTTTCATACAGAGTGAGTGATTTAAAAAGCTTCAGTTCAAAGGAGTTCAACAGACCTTATCTGCTATTCAACAGCATTTAGGTGTACTTTATCAATTCATGACTTCCACACTACAGATTATAGCCCCTGCGATGGCCAAAATGAGGTCTGTTTGAACTCAGCACTGAGTTCAAATCACCCTGCTAAGTCTTTTTGAATTCCATCCTGTCCCCTCTCCGACCAGCAAAAAAATAGATCCCCACCCACCATTTTTATAGATGTGCAGAGAGTTCTGACTCTCTTAACACTGTTGTTCTCTCTCCAAAGATGCTTCCGGACCTGCTAAATATTTTTGTTTTTATTTCAGATTTCCAGCATCTGCAGTATTTTGCTTTTGTAATGCTAAAATCAACCTTGGCTTAATTACTACATTCTTGTCTCTGAGGCAGAAAGTGTATGTTTAAGTGTTGGTCCTGAACTTAATTTTGTAATCTAGCTGACAATTCAGTACAGTACTGAGGAAGTATTTTATTGTTGGGAGTGTTGTTTTACAGGTGTGATATTAAATAAGAACTCTACATGAATACTTGAGTCAATTGTAGAAGAGCATCAGAGTATTGATGGACAATTTTTAGGCTCATCCAACAACACAAATACAGATTTTTTGATCATTTGTCTGGTGATGCTAGTTTGTTGGAAGTACAGTGCACGCATTTTCTGCTGCATTTGCTGATTTGACATTTTAAAAACACTTCAATAGCGGTGATGTACTTGGGGATTGCCACAACACTGCATAAATTATCCGACTACATTTGTAATTTTTTTCTGGAGGCAATCATGCAAAATTTCATTTGTAATCATGAAAAGTAATTTCTACAGTATGAAATTTAGTGTTAAATTTTGGCCTTTGTCTAAACTTTTTTTATCTTGTGCCCAAGAAGATTGATGTTTTCTTAACTAGACTATATCTTTGAGGACCCAATACCAGTGACTTTATGCATATCACAGCTCCAGCAATTCTTCCTACTGCTGTTCACTTTGACAATCAACTTATACACAATGTCTCTCCTTTTCATTTTTGTAGAATCCAATTTTTATTCAAACTTACTCTATTGATATAGATTAATATTGAAATGCCATATAATAGCTGTCTTTACTTGGTGAAGACAAATGATTGGGGAGGTATTGGCTTAATGGTATTATTGCTGGAACATTAATCCAGATGCCCAGGTAACGTTCTGGGAACAGGGGCTTCAAATCCTGCCATGGCAGATGGTGGAATTTGAATTCAATTTTTAAAAAAGTCTGGAATTAAGAATCTAATGACGACCATGAATCAATTCTCAATTGTTGGAAAATGATTGCTTATGTCACTAACGCGTTATTTTGGAATTGAATATCGAATAGTTATTACAATGTTTACCTTAATTGATTAGACAAATTAATGAATTTAGCACTGACTCATCCATATCAGAAAGTTCTAAATGGATCCTCAGCTTGTGTTGAGTTCACTAATCTCAGTCCATGCCATGGTAAGAATTTCATGAGCATCACAGACTAGGAAAGGAAAACAGACAGCATTGCCAGCCCTTATTGCAATCCATTAATGCCTACTGCAAAATGTAGACCTGTAAATGTCAGATAAAGGGACAATCAATTTCAGACTGGCAAACTGCCTTATCCAAGGTCAAATAATTTGCTGACATAGGAAGCAAGTCCTGTTGGAATATTTATTGATTTTATCTAACACATCCTGAACAATATCCTGGGAGCGTCAACAACTTCAGGAATAACATTGGAAGTTTTTTTTCAGAAAGGAAAACAAGAAGGAGTTTCTTAGAAAGAAAGAACTAACAAAAAAAGAAATTTAAGATGCCAATTAAACTAGGTCAATCTGATCAGCCATGATCTTATGAAATGATAGAGCAGGCTTGAGGGGCTGAATAGTCTACCCCTGTTCCTTGTTTGTATAATTGAGGAATAAGCAGGAAGTACTTGAGATCAAATGGTGACCTGTGTCCGGTGACATAAGATGGTCTTCGGTTTTAATGAATACTTGTCTCTGTCTTTGCAGACATTTAAATGAAGGGATGAGATAAACATAGTGACATAGAAAGTATTAAGAACTTTAGTATCTTTGAAAGTATATTAATTGTTAGACCTGGATGAAATGTATCCAGGGCTGCTTTGAGAAGAGAGGATATAAATAATAGAGGGTCTGATTATCATTTTCCAAACATCTCTGGCTACAGGCATTACACCATTATTTAAGAGGGAAAGATAGAATTATTGCAGGTCAGTTGACCTGACTTCAGTGATGGGTAAAGTTTAGAAAAATTTCTGAATGATAATGTAAATCGTCTGTTATAAATTAATCAAGCAACCATGGCCTTATTGATGGAACATTATGTTTGACTAACTTTGATTGAATTATTTGAGAAGGTCATAAGGAGGGCTGATGAGGATAGTGTATTTAGCATAATGTGCATGAAATTTAGCAAGGCTTTCGAAAATATCCAACTCTGCCTTAAAATATTTAACAACCCTCCCTCTACCTCCCTCTGAGGCAGAGTGTTCCAAAGATGCACACCCTGTGAGAGAATAAAATTCTCATTTTTAAGCAGTGCCCCCCAGTTGTGGACTGACCCACAAGAGGAAAGTTTTTATCCACATTGATGTTGTCAAGACCATTCAGAATCTCATATACTTCAACACATAACCCCTCAATCTTCTAAGTTCCAGTGTAAACCAGCCATACAACATATCCTCATAAGTCAATCCATCCATTCCATGTATCAATCTAGTAAAGTTCCTCTGAGCAGTCTCTCATGCAATCACATCCTTCCTTAAATGAGGAGACTAAAACTGCACATAGTATTTGAGATGTGATCTTACCAGTGCGCTATATCACTGAAGCATACATCCTTTTATGTTCATTCTTCTTGTAATGAATGATAACACCCAATTCGTCTTCTTGATTATGCACTGTACCTGCATGTTTTGTGGCCCGTTATACTAGAGCACCTAAATCTCCCTGCACCTTAGAATTTCAAAGTCATTCTCCATTTAGGTTATACTCTGCTTTTTTAAAACAAAATTCTGCCAAAATGAAGAACTTCACATTTTCTCACCATAAACTCCTTCTGCCAGATTTTTGCCCACTCATTCAACCTAACTATATCTATCTACAACTTCCTTCACAACATACTTTCCTAACTATCTTGTTGCTGTCCATGAAGTTAGCTAGCATGTCTTTGTTCTTGTCCATCGTCATTGATGTAACTTGTAAAACAATCTGTTTTCTGTCAGGGCGTCAAAATTCATACATGGTAATACCGTTGATGTGGCACCTTATCAAATGCCTTCTGCAAATCCAAGTACATTGTGTCTACAGGCTCCTCTTTATCCACAGCATATGTTTTTCCTGAAAAGCATTATGGCATTTCAATTCGTTAGTTCAGCGTTTATGCCCACATAGTTGTCCTTATTTACATGTAAAACATTAGTCTTAAACCCGATATTTTCCTTTTCCAACTGGATATTAGATTCAATCATAATGTGGTTGCTGTTGTCCAAGGTACCTTGACAGGTCATTAATTAATCCTGTCACATCACACAATACCAAGTCTAATATAAACTGTTCTCTGGCCAGTTCCAGAATGTGCTGCTGTAAAAGAAACTGTCTCAGAAGCATGGTATAAACTCCCTATCCAGGCAATTACTGTCGTTCTGTTTCTTTCAACATTTCTTCTTGTGTTCTTCGTTCCACATTGTGGTTACTGTTAGGGGCCTGTAAACGACTCACCACAAATGACTTCTTTCCCTTGCTATTCCTCATTTCCACTTGAACCAATTCTGCATCCAGATCTCCTGAACCAAGTCATGTCTATCTATTGCACAATTACCATCCTTGATTTACAGTGCTACCCTTCACCTTTACTAAGCTTCTTATACTTTTTGAATGTCAGTATTCAGGACCCAATCCTTATCATGCCAAAATCATGTCTCCATAAAGGCTATCAAATCAGTTCATTTACTTCAATGTGCACTATCAATTTGTTCACTTTGCTTTGAATGTTATACATATTCAGTTTTGTCTTTTTATTATCTTTGTAACATTTTGATTGTATATTGCTAAGGTTTTTTTCTCTATCCCTCTCAGGGTAGCATTGTTGTAAGCATTGCTGTCTCACAGTGTCAGGGATCCGGGTTTAATTCCAGCCTTGGGTAACTTTCGGTGTGGAATTTGCACATTCTCCCCATGTCTTTGTGGACTTCCACTGAATGCTTTGGCTTCCTCCCAATGTCCAAAGATGCGCAGGTTCGGTGGATTGGCCTTACTAAATTGCCCATTAGGTCCTGGGATGTGCAGGCTCAGTGGATTAGCCGTAATAAATATGGGATTATGGGATTAGGGTAGGGGTAAATCTGAATGAGATGCTCTTCAGAGGATTGGTGCAGACTTGAAGGGACAACTGGCCTCTTTCTGCACTGTAGGGATTCTAATCTATGATCCCTGCCATCCTCCATTTCCCTTATTATTATTTTCCTCCATTACCTTGACTCTATTCTTTGCTTTACCACATCTTTCCACATTTGATTCTTTGCCCCCACTACTTAGTTTAAAATTCTCTTCATTTCCCCAGTTATATAATTAGCAAGAAACTGGTCCCAGCACACTTCAGGTGTAGACAATCCCAATGTAACACTTTCCACAGTATTAATACCAGTGGCCCACACTAGTCTTTCAGGCATGTATTCATCTCTCCAACTTTACATCCCAAGCCAATTTGTAGAAGGTTCAGGTAATAATCCAGAGATTATGCTCTTTGATGTTTTGCTTTCAATCTAATTCCGAGCTCTTCATTGCTTCTATGCAGAACTTTGTTTCTAGTTCTACCTATTTCATTGATACCGACATGGACCATAATCATCAGATCCTACCTCACCCACTGCAACATCCTTTCCAACCTTGGCACCAGGCAGTTAACACAGCTATCTGGACTTCTGCATTTTGCTGCAGAGAATGGTGTCAATTCCGTACACTCTATTACTATTATATTTATTGGTGCAACTTACACTTTAAGTGCTTTCAGTGCCATGATCAGTTAGCTTATCCACCTTGCAGCCCTTGCTCTCATCCAAACAGGTAAGAGATCCTCAAACCTACTGGTCAATTGCAGAGGTTGACATGCGTGCCCACTGGGTCCCTCTACTTGTTTAGCTCATAATCACATCCTCCTATTCTTGTCCACTGATCAGATCCGGAAATCCTAATTAGGTGGTGTAAGAGCCTCTTGGTTAAAGAATCAAGGTAACTTTCTTTGGCGAGTTGCAGTGTCAGTAGTTCAGCCTCCAGCTCACACATGTCGAGTCAAAGCTGATCCGACTTCAACTTCATAGTGTAGATGTATTTTTTTCTGAATCACAATGGGATCTAGGAGTTTCACGTGCTGCAGCCTTGACATACCATCTGTCCTGATATCATTAATGAGTTTTAAGTAATTAAATTATTTCTGTTGCTTTCTTTTCTTTTTATTAATTTTACTCTCTGTTTCCTCAAGCAATTTTGTATCCATACTACTATCTCCCTTTTATTCCAACACCCTTGACAACAGCGTTCTGTGGCGCTTTGTCAAACTTGTCAATTGTGGCCAATTCCTTGCTAGTTCTAAAACAAGAGCAAAACATTCAAATGCTGTAAAGTTGATCTAAAATCAGAAAATGCTGGTAATACTCAGCAGATCTGGAGGCACTTGCGGACAGAGAAACAAAGTTAACGTCCTCAGATGGCGCAGTCGGAGCTGGAGGGACAGTTCTTATTCAGCAGTACCCGTATTTCTTCTGATGTGTAGTGGTATCTTCATCCTTATTGTTTCTTTGTGCAAACAATGGGGACAACCTCTCGAGAGTACACGACAGCGGGCGAGTCCCTCCGCTGAATCTCTGACCATTCCTTGGTGGACGATTGCTCCAGTCGTCGGTGTATTATGGTACAGGTCGCAATCCTGGGTGTATTACGGTAGAGGCCCCAGCCTCCACTGTCCTCCGGCCGGGGGCTCTGATTTCTTGCCGCCGCCGCCCTGCTCGTTCTTCTTCTGCTGGTACAAATGGCCGAGCGCCGCGCCTTCGCGCAGAAAATCAGCAGGTAAACGATCTCCCTTCCCGACTGCTCCGCTGAACCGTAGCTGCCCCTTGAACAGCGAGCGGTCGGTAGTGGAGGCCTGAGCGCCCCCGGCTGCCCAGCCCAATCCAAGTAGCCCCCCCTTTGTCACCCCCCCCCCCCCAAGAGGAGCAAATAAAAACCCCGGCATTGGGCACAGGGTATCGTATTGCAGGAGTAACGACCAATGTGCTGCAGCTAATAAACTAAAATGCAGGATATATATATATAATTGTAACAAATAAATGGAAATAGTCGAAGATTCATAAATGATTGATTGCGATTAAATCAGGGCGGTTTTAAATTCTGTACAACAGCATCTAATACAATAGTAACATTCACTACACAACCCACTGTAATGTGAGGAGATGTGGTGTGACACATATTCGGCAGAAAGCGCAGCGCTGGGCACAATGATGGGATGTAATTCACATTGTATGTTTAACACTACGGTGTGAAATATAATCTGCAACCGAAATGCAGTATGGAAGAATACTGGAGAAAGTACCATGATGGACATTGTGTAACTCAATAGGATGCAATTTTCTTCAGTGTACTAAATATTATAAAAGGCAATGTGACATCCTGTATCAATAAACAGTGTACATTATGTTAAGTAAAAGGTACACGAGTAAATGGTGCAAACACGACGTGTTATTCCTGGTTAACCTTTGCAGTACACAATTAATGCTGTTATTCTGCGCCCAGGGAAACTTAATTAAGTGTAAAAAGTAATTGAACTATTAAAGTATGAGTTTTTACATATGGTAAGAAAATGAAGAGTCATCTTGAGCAGGTTTTAAAAAGATGATTGAAGTCCAAAGTACAATCTTAAATCTCAAGTGATTTTAAAGGATTGCCAAATATCATCTGTAATTCCATGGCAGTCTGTAAAATATACCCTTTTTGAATTGGAAAAAACAAGTGTCAGTATAAAACATGCTGCATCTATGCATAGATAAAATATTTTTAAAATCTAACTGAAAATGTTTCATGTCAAGGTTTTGAAAGACTTAAAGACTGTTTAAATATCTATAAATTATAATGTCTAAACATTTTTTCAGAATTATTACTTAACTTTGGGGAGGAACAGAATTTATAGTACTATATTCAGAATTTGCAGAAATTGGATCTTTATTTGAGTCACTCTACTTAACAAATGTGATTTTAAAATGCAAAGGTTTAAATGAAACAATGATGATTGTGCAACGATGGCAATTTGCACAATGCAGTCAGAAATTGGGAAGCAAATTAGTGATCATGGAGCTTGTACTGGTGAATTTCATTTGTGGAATCTGCACGAAACTCTAGAACGCAAAAGGTGTCACAAAAGAAGGTCCAATTTTGGCCTGCAATTTCTGTCTTATTGCTTCCTGGTTCTCAGCTTCTATCACTCATTGAAAGGTTATAATTCTGTAAAGTGGTGTAAGTCTGACGTTACTTGCATTGCAGTGCAACTCATTCCAAACCAACTTTTAACATCAAAGTTTAGAAAATGCCTTTGAAGAATGATTTACATAAACATCATTTCGTCCAATAATTCTAATAATGACTAGATGATAGGGAAGAGTTTTATCCAAATGTAGTTTAGAGAAATTAGCTGAGTAGAGGACAACAGTACGTTTCTCTAATTCAGAGTTACACCTTTCCCAAATAGCCATTGAGATCAAGATCAAAATATCTCCCAAATCATATATTTTTGACACCCAACCTAACACCAGTTAATTCACCAAAGAGCAGAATCAAACTTAGAACTTTCTCGGGTGGTTTGACTCAATATCACAATAACTAATGCATTTATCCCTGACTTATCAAAGGCATTGAATAGTTTTGGGTTTCCACCAGAAAAGCAAGGGCTTTGCAAATCATCTCCTCTACATCAAATTAAATTTAATTTATAAAACATTTTTTTCTAAAGACTTTGCATTGACCCACATGTAAATGATTAAATTCTCTAGAATTCTGAGTTGCATTGTTTCTACAATAAGTGTTATATTTGCTAACCTTCATTTTTTATTATGTCACATGAAGTTGATACATATTCTAAGCAGGAGTTTAGAATACCCCTGTTTTATACATGAGGCCAGGTACTCCACAGGTCAAATTTCATGGTGTAATTTCTAATGTTACCCTGCCATAGTATTGTAGAACTTTAACAAAAATGTTGATGTGTATTGTATCTAACCTGGATACTACGATATGCTTGAGATTCCTGATACAATATACTGAAGTAGAATATTTTTCTTCCATCTAGGACTGTAGCAGCTGAAGTCAGGAAGCAGATTTCTGGCCAATATGGCAGTTCACCACAGCTGCTCAAGAACCTCAATGTAGGGGCAAATGTTTCTCACCATTCAGTAAGTTAATTTGAAAAAAATCTCTTAGAATGCTCAGAAGTTGTTGGCTTTTATTTTCCTTGGTAAGTCTTTTTGTTAAATCTGATGCTCAATTAGTAATCACTGCTCAGAGTGGAGCAGAACCATACAGAACAACAGTCTTATATTTGATCTTGGGTATGTGCTGGGATAATTGATCCTCCATCAAGGTAGCAGTAGGGTTTCTGTACCTAGCTCTTAATTTTCTATATATCCATTCCTACCGTAAAATACTAGAGTGGGGAAGTTGAAGGAGCACGGTTGAGCTCCACTGTAAGGGTATCTGCAAACAGTCATGATTGTTGACAAAACAAACAAATTTCAGTCATTACTGGCTGGGAATAGTAACTTTTTTTTGTTTAATATAGGAAAAGTTTGAGATCCCAGGTACTTCCAAAGAAAATAAATCCATGAGATAATATGGTTTTGAAGAATCAATATAAACTTTACAAAAACAAAGTCAGAACAGTGAAATAATTTACAATTTATAAAAGAACTTCCACGCTAACACCCAGAATTAACATGAGGTAAATATGGGTAACAAAGTGTGATTGTACACCACACAGAGCACATCAAATATCACAGGTCTTTAAGGCACATTCCACAGATTTCTCCACCCCCACGTTAGTAACACTGTAGGTAACCAAACACTTAGAACTTATTGAATGATTTTAAGCTAATTTAATTCTAACTCCTCCTGGACTGCCATTATGGTAATCTTTGCAACCACTACATCTTGGCTAAATCAACCATCAGCTGTCTTTATAGCTTGTCACTTCTGCTCTGTTTCTATCAAAGAAGCACAGGCATACTTTTGAACTGCCATTTGGTTTTGCATGTTTTGGTAATTACTAAAGTCCAGCATTTTAACTAACTGAAGAAGTAATGAAATTGAAGATAATGCCCTTAAACTTCCCACAACTAAATAAGTAATCGTTGTGACAACGAAAAACTAAAAATCAAAAATAAAACAGTAAAAGTGGGAAAAGTAGGATAGGTTAGTCAGTGACTCAAAGCAGAAAAGAATGTTTAAACTTTAAAATGGAAACTTGTTGACAGTACTGGAAGATAAATATGTTGTATTTACTGTATTAAGTATGTTGTATTCGCTGCTGAAAGAATGCTCTCTTTTTTACTGGGAGAACAAATGAAATTTGAATGACTGCCTTGTCAAACATCCATTGTTTCTGTATAGTAATGAACAAGAATTTTAATCTATTTTCTATTCTGAAGAAGATAAAAGGATATATTAACTCTACTGATACTAAGTAACCCTGTTTCCAACATTTTCTGTTTGCTGATGTAATTAACTTGTTTGTTGAATTGAACGTTTATTTCGTTTGTGAGGTGACTTTAACTGCGTATAAAACATAGGAGTACTCCATGCTGATAGTGGATGCCCAAAGTAAACTGTTAAATTTCCCATCAATGTGACCATGGTGTTATTTTAAATATTGTACTAAACTTCTAGATATTTCAAGATTTATTTCTTCAATGAGTTTGATTACTTTATCAATTTAGGAATTTGTTTTTAACTAAGTACACAAGTAAAAGATCATGAATGTAAAGAGGATGGTAGGTATGAAGTCAGCGGGGAGGGGAAAAAGTAATTTGTGGTACATGATCAAAGAATTACTATCAGTACTCCAGGACTGAGAGTTTTGAATTTGTTTCCATTAAATTTAAGATTAGTTTTAGTTATAAGGAGCTAAAGCAAAAATGCACTTCTGGGTAAGATTTATGGTTAAAATATTTGTATATGAAAGCTTTTACTTTTCCACAGAGCTCAATGGCAGTTTCGTACAAACTAATTACTAATTTTTAATTCAGTATGCAACTGAAGTAGCAGTGCTAGAGTTAGTTGAACTGCCTGTGTTTTAAACATAGCAATCTGGGATGTTGGTTACAGCTGTCCTTAGCTTGATTGGATCTCTTCCCCTGTTCTCATGAATATTACCCTTGACCTGTCCTGAAGTATGGATCCACAGGCATCAGCAGACTGTTCGCACTTTTGCCAATTAGCCATTCTTCATGTTGAGTCAAGACACTGTGCTGGATATTTTAAGCACAGTGGAGATGAAGTTGGATGCAGCAGGTGAGGGAAGAATTGGAGAAATAGTGGACAGCCGTGTAGGGACACCTTCCTGATGCATTTGCACGTCTGGGTAACTTCACCAAGGTGGGCTGGGAACCAATTTGGCTGATTGGAGGTAGGCCAAACAGAATCATTTTGAGCAAGTGCGGACATTTTACAAACACAACTGACTTCTTGCAATGTGCTGAGGCCACCGTTTGTTTGAGGTAGACCGCTGGGAACAGGCCAATGCATAGGGCTGCAGAGGGGTTTCTCCTTCATTCCAAAGGATTCAAGAGTCTTCACTGAAACCTTCGATATGGCCATCAAAATCCTCTTCATGTTATAGCATTCTTGCAGTGCCCACCTGCTTCAACAGTGCCCACCTTTTCCATGGGGCCTTCAGAGCTGCTGCCCCTCTGATTGGGCCAGCATCTTCTGGTATATACTAAGGATGATGAATGGGAAGGCAATCGATTTGGCGCCTACCCCCTAGAAGATTGTATCACTGGGTTGAGGAGCTCTTTGGTCTCAGCGTTGAGGTTTTGAAGCCCCATGGGAAAATTCATCCCAAATGACTGTCTGTATTTATGTGTGAATCACTTCATAGCTAAGCATAATCTTGTCCTAATCTTGAGTGCAACAGAAGTTATTGGATAAAGATCACAGGAGAGTGACCAGAAATCATAAGTTATGTAACTTTTTACCTACACCAGGAATGCTAATATGAATTGTAGAGCCTCTATTGCCATTCCTACTGAACATCAACTGTCTTAGCATAGAGCAAAGATTGATCCTATGGACTGAATTTTACCCAAAATCACCTAAGTTTCAGTTTTGATGAGTTTCATGGACGATTTCTTGCTAGTGAGATTTTTCATGCTATTCTCTGAAGCTTGTCTTATTACCTCGGCACCACCAGTCTATGGCAGATTGCTTATCCTGTCTTCCCTCTTGCCAAAGGTGGAAGTACTCAAGATTGCAGGGACTTGCTGGATTTCCGATGGCAGTGCCGTTTTTAAAACCCAACCATGCATGTGGTCAAGTATTGCCAGCCAAGAGTTGTTCCTCATTGTGCATGTACTGGAAGAGCAACCAAAAGAAACATCTTGCAGGGCACAACAGTGGCATGGCGGACATATCATTGCACATTTGTCAATGTATTGCAATTTAAGAACTAAAGCCGCACAGGTTGCCTGACCTTGCCATCATCCTATCTAAGAAAGTACATCTCTTTTCCCCCAACGCCCAGTGTAGTCTAATATCTTCTAATTGTTCAATGTGGGACCATCACAGACAGAAAAGTCTTCAAATGGTTGAAAACTGTTACTTCTATTCAGCAACAGCAAAAATGAAGAAAATATAAACAAAAGCAGTATTTGGGAACAGACAGGACTGCTTGCTTTTGAGCAGTAATAACTTACAGTCAGTGAATGATAATCTTATCCAACTCTTATCTATTGGAAGTGGGTGCCAATTAAGTCCAGTCTGGTTTGTTGTGCCCGATGTTGCATGGCTCTATCATGTTGAGGGTGTTCTTTCTCCTGCTCAATGTATTCATCTTCCTCCTCATAGGACAGCTGCTGCTCTCCCAGCTCTTCACAGGCCATCACATCCCCTTTTAGCTTGCACTAATCATGTAGAACACAGCATGCTAGGATTGTGTGACACATTATGTTTGGAATGTACTGCAAGGCTTCCCCTAAACCAATCCAAGTATTGGAACCTTATCTTCAGGAGGCTCATGATCTGCACCACAGTGGCTCTGGTTGAAGATTGATCTGTATTGTATCTACACTTGGCCTTAGTCAGGTGCCTGCATAATCGATTTGTCAGCCATGGTTCCAGAAGGTAGCTCTCGTCCCTCAGTAACCATGCTTGTGAGGCACCTGGCCCTTGACATTTTAGCATACTCTTCCATACAATGGGACATGGAGGACTCCATCAAGGACAGCCATGGAATTCTTCAACATAGGAACCTTTTTCTGATAAATGTAACGGAAGCCAAGTTGCACAATTACAGTATGAGATTGTCAGTGGTGTATGATTATTGATACCTTATCCCCGACTGCCCAAGCCCCTGGACTGATGTAAGATGCTGCCTTTGGCTTGCTGTACTGTGAAAATCTGTGTGAATGCTGTCCTCCTTGGCCTAACTGAGGGCTACTTCCCTTAGGCTTTGAGACACGGCCACCTGGTTTAAGTATATGCAGAATGTGACTGATGACTGCTGGTAACCATGACAAGTTGCTTGGCTTTGTGTCTGCTAAACACCAAGGCAGTTCAGAAGTGCCCTGAGCCTTTAAGCTCTGGCTGATGGGGTAAATTGCAAAAAAGGCAATGCAAAGCATAGTATCCAAGCGGACACAAGGTGAGTGAGAGCAATTGAGCAACCATGAAATGCACCCTGGCCCATTCGATAGTGCCTGTCCCTGTGTGCAAAGTGTCCTGGCAGTAACATTGCAACAAGAGGTGCAGTTGTGCTGCAAAGTGCAGCATTGAAGTGCAGAACCATATTGTACGTGAATCGGAGATGTGCTGTGGTGTGGTGAGGTTGGTACATATCTGGTATCAATATCCATAGACAGAGGTGTGTTTTAGGGACGGGTTCTGGTGCAGGTGAGGGCAATCGCTGCTCATGGAGGGTGCCCTGAGATATTGGGGAGTATTGCCCAAGAGAGAGGCCAGAGGAGCAAGCGGCAAGTTAAATCACCAGAAAGCTGCTCCAACTTTCATGTTCGGATTTGGTGCCATGCAGTTTTTATCTGGTAACTGGAGAATGGGACGCAGATATCAAAGTGGTGAGGTTAGGTAATAACAACATACCAGTATATACAAATAGGCAACTTGGTATTCCTAGTGAGATTCTTGTGTTGCCATTGGTTGGTGAGTTAAATATTTTGTTTCTCAAGATAGAGAACCTCTTTTCTGCTGATCTTGCCCTATTTTCTTCAATGACTCTTCATTGTCCATATCGTTCAGAGGCTTGGACAGTTCCGCAGATAGTAGGAACTGTAGATGCTGGAGAATCTGATATAACAAGGTGTAGAGCTGGATGAACACAGCAGGCCAAGCAGCATCATAGGAGCAGGAAGGCTGACGTTTCAGGCCTAGACCCTTCTTCAGAAATGGGGGAGGGGAAGGGGGTTCTGAAATAAATAGGGAGAGAGGGGGAGGTGGATAGAAGATGGAAAGAGGAGAAGATAGGTGGAGAGGAGACAGACCTGTCAAAGAGATGGGGATGGAGCTAGTAAAGGTGAGTGTAGGTGGGGAGTTAGGGAGGAGATAGGTCAGTCCAGGGAGGACGGACAGGTCAAGGGGGCGGGATGAGGTTAGTAGGTAGGAGATGGGGGTGGGGCTTGAGGTGCGAGGAGGGGATAGGTGGGAAGAAGGACAAGTTAGGGAGGCGGGGACAAGCTGGGCTGGTTTTGGGATGCGGTAAGGGGAGGGGAGATTTTGAAGCTTGTGAAGTCCACATTGATACCATTGGGCTGCAGGGTTCCGAAGTGGAATATGAGTTGCTAGAAACCGATATCCATTTCAAGCCCACCGACTCCCACAGCTACCTAGAATACACCTCTTCCCACCCACCTTCCTGCAAAAATGCCATCCGCTATTCCCAATTCCTTCACGTCCGCCGCATCTGCTCCCAGGATGAGGCATTCCACTCCCGCACATCTCAGATGTCCTCGTTTTTGAAGGACCGCAACTTACCCCCCGCTCAGTGGTCGAGAACACCCTCGACCGTGTCTCCCGCATTTCCTGCAACTCATCCCTCACACCCCCTCCTCGCAATAACAACCAAAACAGAATCCCCCTCGTCCTCACGTACCACCCCACCAACCTCCGGATCCAACGCATCATCCTCCACACTTCCGCCGTCTGCAATCCGACCCCACCACCAAAGACATTTTTCCCTCCCCACCCTTATCTGCCTTCCGGAGGGACCACTCTCTCCGTGACTCCCTTGTCCGCTCCACACTCCCCTCCAGCCCCACCTCACCCGGCACTTTTCCCTGCAACCGCAGGAAGTGCTACACCTGCCCCTAAACCTCCCCCCTTATCCCCATCCCAGGTCCCAAGAAGACTTTCCACATCAAGCAGATGTTCACCTGCGCATCTGCCAATGTGGTATACTGCATCCGCTGTTCCTGTTGTGGCCTCCTCTACATCAGGGAAACCAAGTGGAGGCTTGGGGACCGCTTTGCTGAACACCTACACTTGGTTCGCACTAAACAACTGCACCTCCCATTTGCGAACCATTTCAATTCCCCCTCCCATTCCGCAGACGACGTGTCCATCCTGGGCCTCCTGCAGTGCCACAACGATGCTACCCGAAGGTTGCACGAACAGCAACTCATATTCCGCTTGGGAACCCTGCAGCCCAATGGTATCAATGTGGACTACACAAGCTTCAAAATCTCCCCTCCCCTTACCGCATCCCAAAACCAACCCAGCTCGTCTCTGCCTCCCTAACCTCCCCTTCCTTCCACCTCAAGCCGCACCCCCATCTCCTACCTACTAACCTCATCCCGCCCCCTTGACCTGTCCGTCCTCCCTGGACTGACCTATCTCCTCCCTAACTCCCCACCTACACTCACCTTTACTGGCTCCATCCCCGCCTCTTTGACCAGTCTGTCTCCTCTCCACCTATCTTCTCCTCTTTCCATCTTCTATCCACCTCCCCTTCTCTCCCTATTTATTTCAGAACCCCCTTCCCCTCCCCCATTTCTGAAGAAGGGTCTAGGCCCGAAACGTCAGCTTTCCTGCTCCTCTGATGCTGCTTGGCCTGCTGTGTTCATCCAGCTGTACACCTTGTTATATCGACAGTTCCACTGTGTGTCTTTCCTAGTCTGTCATACCTTGGGTTTACAATGAGCAATGTCAATTCATCAAGTCACCCTTTTAGTTGTACAAAAACAGAAATGCATCTGTTACGTAATTGCTATTTGCATTTGAAATGTAAATAATGTTTCATACAGGGCTTGATGAACAATTCCAGTGGTGCATATACAGTAGACTATTAATATGATAGTTCTATAAATGTTTGAAAATGTGTAAGTACAATTAAAGTAGCTAATTACATTGAAAGTAGTTAACAGCTCGTGAGAAGTAAGTCTCAGGAGTTCACACTGTATTACTTGTAGACTACTAAATTGGATCCAAGCCAGCTGATGAAGTAGGAAACAAGAGTTCAGCATTGATAGCAGGTCTGTTCACAGGATGCGTTCTTAGATCTCTGCCTTCTGATTACCCCTCAGTGCCCCAGCATTTTTAATCAACCCTTTGTGCACATGCTATGACATTACTGCAGGGCAGGTGGGACTTGAAGCTGGACGTCCTGGCTCAGAGATAGGGTCACTACCAAAACTACTGGCAATTACTTTTTTTCCATCAACTTTTTCAGACATATTATGACACATCTCCACGGCATGTAAGTCCCTCGTATAGATATGTAATTGCTGAAAGACAATGCCACCTCCTTTTTGCGCATAGTCTTAACTCGATGGTTTACATGCCAATAACATCCACTGCAGCATAGTCTCATTTACTATCCAGCTGCAGTCAACCATTAAAGAACACCCATGAGAAACATTTTTTTTAATGAACAAATTGCCGTTCTTTACAGTTTAAGCAGAAGACAATTGAGTATAGGATTTGGGACGCCATGTTGAGGTTGTGCAGGATGTTAGTGAGGCCACTTTGGAGTACTGTGGATGGTGCAGATTGCCCTGCTCTAGGAAGGATATTATTAAATTGGAAAAGGTTCAGAAAAGATTTACCAGGACGTTGCTGGGACTCCAGCGTTTGAGTTATAAGGAGAGGGAGGCTGGATAGGCTGGGACTTCTTTCACTGGAGCATAGGAGATTTAAGGATGACCTTATAGGTGTTTATAAACTCATGAAGTGCATATATAGGGTGAATAGCAAAGATCTTTTTCCCTAGGGTGGGGGGAGTTCAAAACTAGGGGGCATATTTTTAGTGTGAGAGGAGAAAGATTTAAGAGGGACCTAAGGAGTAACGTTTTCACACAGAGGGTGGTTCATATGTGGAATGAACTGCCAGAGGAAGTGGTAAATGCAGATACAGTTACAACATTTAAGAGAAATTTGGACAGATGCATGAATAGGAAAGGTTTTGAGGGATTTGGGCCAAATGCAGGCAAGTGGGACTAGTTTAGTTTGGTAAACCTGGTTGGCATGGATGAGTTGGACCAAAGAATCTGTTTCTGTGCTGTATGCCTCTATGACTCTATAACAAAAAGGTGTGCTAAACCGCAGACCTTTAGAGACTGTAATTAATAAACAGAAGACCTTAATTCACCTAATAAAACACCCCTTGTGCTCATAAACATGACCTGACAGTTATTATATTTTGAAAATATGTATCTTCTGTGATGTCAAGGTATGACAATATTTAATTTATTCTTAGTATATAATACTCGTTATAAAAAGAACTGTCCTTTTCCAACTTAGTGTTTTTCTTTTTCTGAAGATGCTGACTTGTCCTACAGTTGCATAGGCACTGGCCTTGTTTTAGTCCCTCACTTAAATGACAGCTCTTTATCTTGTAAAGGAAACTATGAGTGTCGATTGGCAATTGGCTTATGTAGTGTACAAGTATGTACATTCAAGTAGGAGCCACGAACAATGATTGGGAGCGGGAACTATTGCCAAATTTTATTTTCCTTCTTTAATTTCCATCACACCCAAGACTACAGTCTAGTTGCACCACTACACTAAGCATTGCCTTGGCTGACATGTGTGATTCCTTACATGCTGGCTAAAATCGTTGAACCATTAACAGAATGGAGTATCACATCCTTAATTTCTTGAAGGGAAGATTTATATGTGGACATATTATTTCCTGTTTGCACATCTGTGAGAAAGAACATAAAGACCTCACTAATTTTAGGATTTTAATCAAGCTGGACCAATGAATTCCATTCATTTAACCTTGGATTTAGCTTTGCTAGAAGCTGGCTATGAATTGGGTTACATGTTTATAAATTTTCTGAATTTATTTGTTTCCCTCTATAACTTTTAAGCAGTTGGCAAAGTTTCACTGAGCTTGACATGGATTTTTTTATCTTCGTACACTCTCGGGACTTTTTTGTTTGCTAAATCAGCTTGAGTCTGCACAATTTGTGAGACTGAGAATAGAATATCATGCATTATATTGAATCTGAATGATGCTTTAGAAACTACTGGTGATTTCCTGGTAAAGCAAAAGATTTCTCTTGACCCTTTGATCGCTCAGTGGTTAGCACTGGTGCCTCACAATGCCAGAGACGTGGGTTCGATTCCACCCTTGGGCAACTGTCTGTGTGGAGTTTGCATGTTCTCCCTTAATCTGCGTGGGTTTCTGCTGGATGTTTCAGTTGCCTCCCTTGCCTTGTGAACTTGTACTCTGTGGGCGGAAATAAATACTGGTATTGCATTAATACAGTTAATTTTTTATAATGTTAATCCTGTTAATGTTAACCCTGTATTTCATGTCTTAATATATGAACTTGCATTAGAATTGAGCAATATTTTGCATATAGTGTTAATCTTCCATACAATCCCTACAGTATGGAAACAGGCCATTTGTCCCAACCAGTAAGTCTACATCGACCCTCCAAAGAGCATCCCACCCCACCAGACCCATCCCCCTACCCTTTCCCTGTAACCCTACACTTCCCATGGCTAATGCACTTAACCTACACATGAATTTAGCAATTTAGCCAATCCACCTAACTTGCACATCATCTTTGGACTGTGGGAGGAAACTGAAGCACCCAGCGCAAACCCATGCAGACATGTGCTCAGTGACATCTAGATATATGCGCTTCTTTAACAGTGAAAATATCAAAATCACACTTTTCTGTTTGGCTTAAATAATAACTGTTCATTGAGGAATTCTGACTTATTCAAATGTTTGATAGGTTTAAGTGTAAGAAACCAAAGCAGCACATGAGCATGCACATGAGATCATATCAGTCATTTCATTTCCTAAACAAGCAATTTAGTGAAAAAAAAGATGAAGAATAAATCAACCAAATCACTGAACTTATTTGTTTCATGCACTTTTTCTTGATGTATGACCCAGTTGAGGTGGAACACAATAAAAAGTGGTCACTATTTAGTAAAATAATCAACCATGTGTATACAATTGCACATATTATGTCTGAAATTTGTATAGAATACCTTGTTTCAAGAGACTTTTATTTTCTAATGATTGGATTTATTTTCTTCTTGAAAGTTGAACATCTTTTCTCTTTTGTAGCTTGAATTCTTCACCTTGGCTTAATTAACCTGCACCAAGTTCTGTTCATTTATCACCTTTGAGCACATTGACTTACATTGGCTGCCAGCCCAACAAAGCCTTGATGTTAAAACTCCCATTCTCGTTTTAAAACAAAAAAACCAAAATGAATCGTGTCTTTATTATTCATTGTTTCCCTTGGATTTAGGCCCAATTTCAAAATACTGCGTAATCCCTTTAGTTTATAACCCTGTTAAATTGCAGAAGGAAAAGGGTTGTATAACCCCATACCATTTTAGTCATCAAGATTGCTTGTTTCCACCCAAACACGTTATAGTTATAGTTACAGTCATTACCTCATCCTATTTATTACTACTGCCTATAAATTTGTTGTCTCTTGACTCACGGTGGCTCAGTGGTCAGCACTGCTGCCTCACAGCGCCAGGGACCCAGGTTCAATTCCACTCTTGGTCGTCTGTCTGTGTGGAATTTGCACATTCTCCCCGTGTCTGCGTGGGTTTCCGCCGGGTGCTCCGGTTTCCTCCCACAGTCCAAAGATGTGCAGGTTAAATAGATTGGCCATGGTAAATTGCCTGTAGTGCTCAGGGATGTGTAAATTAGGTGGGTTATAGGGAGATGGGTCTGGGTCTGGGTGGGATGCTCCAAGGGTTGGTGTGGACTTGTTGGGCCGAAGGGCCTGTTTCCACACTGTAGGGTTTCTATGATTTAGACTCAACTATATTAATGCCGAGCTTTTACTTTGAGCGCTGTGGAAATTTAATATAATACAAAATTCTATTGGTCACGTCGTATCTCTCACCGGGTTTTGTGCATCTCTCACCCCTGAGCTCGCTGACTAATGCTGGCTTCCATCCATCAATGCTTCATTCCAAAATGCTCATTCTTGATTTTAAATCCCACACATTGTTTTGCCTTCCTATTCCTTGGGTTTTCCTCCACAATCTTCAGTCCTCTGCACTCCTCAAACTCTAAACTTCTGCACAACCCTGATTTTAATTGTTCCACCATTGACAGCTGTCCAATCACCTCCCGAAATTCTCAGCTCTGAAATTCCCTTCCAAAATCTGTCTACATCTCTGCTTCTTTTTTGTAATGAACAAGTGATGCGGGGTTGATTAGGGCTCCCCTCTTTTTCTGCTCTGCATTTGACCACAGCAGAATTTAAAAAAAACCAATGAATATGCTTGTCAATTCTGTGGGTGTTTAACGGTTTATGTGCTGTCACAATAAAAGACATGATTAGACAGGTTTTCTTGAGTGTTTTTACAAAAGAGAAGAGGATTGTTTTATTGAATTTAACCTGGTCTAAGTAAAATGATTTAAAAATGCCCTGACTTTCACATGCACACAATCAAAGTTTACATGCTGAATACAGAGTTGGAAGGATGGATTACATAAGTTAGAGTCTGGTAAAATTAGAAGTGTTTATTACCCATAAACTTGGTGACTTGGCAGACCTCAGGTTGAATTCAGTGGTTTTGTCATTCTCATGGAATATGGATAAACATATGGATGATAATGGAATAGTTTAGGTTAGATGGGCTTCAGATTGGTTTTCACAGGTCGGCGCAACATCGAGGGCCGAAGGGCCTGTACTGCGCTGTAATGTTCTATGTTCATTTGGTGCTCCAACTGCTTTTGGTGTCGAGTCAGTTTAAAGCTGTAGACAACTGGTTTCTCTGGTCTTTTCGAGTTACAGTGTTTGGGTTGAGTTATTTTTAAATCTGTCTGCAGCATTTGTATTGTCAAGATCAGTAAGCAGAGTTCAGCTTGGAGTGTGTGTGTGTGTGTGTGTGTGTGAGAGAGCTTCTCAATTCCTCATCCAGTTCTACACATTGGTAGAAACACGAAGGCTGGATTTGTCACATTACCTGCTCTCTCCAACTGCCCAGTGATCCAAATAAAGTAATGGCTATGTATTCCAGTCACCTAATGTGATTATGTCTAAACACATTCCTTTCACAGCCAGAATCCCATCGTTCAGGTGATTATGTTTAATAAGAACATAAGAACTAGGAGCAGGAGTAGGCAATTCAGCTCCTTGAGGTTGCTGTGCCATTTGATATGATCATGGCTGATCTCATCTTAGCCTCAAGTCCACTTTCCTACCTGCTCTCCCTAACCCTTCAACTCTTATTTTAAAAAAAACTATCTCTCCCTTAAATTGACTCAATGGCCCAGCATTCAATGCAATCTGGGATAGTCAATTCTGTAGGTTAATGAGAACAACTTCTCATCTTTGTTTCAAATCTGCTACCCCTTGTCCTAAGACAATAACGTCTCATTCTAGATAGTCCCACATAAGGAAATATCCTTTTTACGTCTACAAATGTTTTGTCTCCAACCAGTTGACTGCCACAGCTGTTTGTCTAAGTGCTGTGTTAATGGAATAAATGGACAAATGGCAGATTATAAATTCTGAATTTGTAATTTCTAGGTTCCTCTAACTGAGGCAGTTGATCCAGTGGACTTTGAGGATTATGTGTTAATGCACCCCCCAATAATGGATCCAGGTCCCTTGAGGGACTTACTGGAGTTCCCTCCAGATGATATTGAAGTTATCTACAGCCCCAGGGAGTGCCGAACACTGGTGCAAGCTGTCCCTGAAGAAAGGTAAGATGAATAGCTCCCAATGATGCAACCAAAACAAGTGTAATCTTAAGATTGTAAGTGTAGTATTACATGTGAGATGAAAAATTATAACAATAAGGTTATAACTGCATGGTAGCCTACCAGGAAATAGAAAGTTGATTGTTTGAAGCGTTCCATTTGAAATGATACATGCTGCTGATGCTGATACAGATACATCTGTTTATGCATTTTTAAAATTTCCTGTTTATATTTCAGTATTCCACAGTTTTTTTTTATTTCTCTAACTTAATTAGAAAAGAAAGCTGAAATAAAAGTTATTTACTTTGTCGAGCTGAATATTTTTGCTAATTTAATGCTAATCTTAAGAATATACTGGCCGATCACAAAATTGGAAGAAAAGAGGCAGATAAATCCAAGACTGTGTCTTATCAGATATAGTGTGGCTAGTTATTCGAAGAAATTGTAAATGGAGATTGTAAATGTTCCGGTTTGTGCCGTCAGTTAGAGGAAGAGAGAAACAAGGTAACTATAGATTTGCAAGTTTAACATAAATTGTGGAAAAGTTGGAGAAAGTGATTGAGCATTTGAGAAAGTATGAGTTGATTTGTGTATCCAAATTATACTTGAATAATCTAGAAAAGATCGAAGGACTTGCATTTCTACAATGCCTTTTATGATCACAGGATGTCATAGAGCCATACAGCATGAAAACAGACTTTTTGGTCCAACTAGTCCACACCGACCATGTTCCCAAATGAAACTAGTCCAGGTTGCCTGCGTTCGGCCCATATACCTCTAAACTTTTCCTATTCATGTGACTGTCCAAATATTGTAACTGTATCTGCATCTACCACTTCGTCTGGCAATTCGTTCCACATATGAATCACCCTCTGTGTGAAAAAGTTGCCGCACAGGTCCCTTTTAAATCTTTCTCCTCTCACCTTAAAAGTATGCCCTCTGGTTTTGAATTCCACCACCCTTGTGTTTTCCATGAATCTTTCCAAAGTCATCAACAATCTTTACAGTCAGCTTCTCAGGTGAGACATGTTTGATATTCAGGTTAATCATATATCTGTCCTTCTCAGAGTGCACCTGAAACACAATACTTGTAACACACAACACACAACACACACAGCATTCTGAGGCCCATCTTGGAACTTTCTGGGAAGAAAATTACAACAGGACCTGTTATTCTCCACAATTTATTCTCTACATGAGTTACCCGTGAGGAGAATCATTCAATAACTTTGTAAAAACATGTGGCGTATGCAAAATAGAAAGCAGACTGTTTAGCCCAACCAGCCTGAGTCAATGTTTAACTTTCTCACAAACAGGCTGTCCAATCAGCTTCAAACACCTTATCCACCATATCATTTCACCACTTTCTCCTACATCCAAATTGTCTCCAATGTTAACTATTTCTGTCTATGTCTCTTCCCTTCATGTAAATTCCACCGATTAACTGTAGGAAGAATTTCTCCTACACTCTGTTCTAAATCTCTTCCATTTAATCTTGTATCTCTGGCCTCTTGTTTTACACCTCTTAATTACTGAGAACAATTTTCTTCCACCTCTCTGTCCCTCCTTTTACAATTGTGACATTTCTGCCATCACCCTGCGATCTGGAAATGTAGACGAAACTTTACCTTGTATCGAACCCTGTGCTGTCTCTGTGCTGGGAGTGGATGATGGGATCAGTGCAGAGGAAGGTTTACTTTCTGCTTTTTAAAAAAAGGAGGGTTAGTCTGTATCTAATCACATGCTGTACCTGTCCTGGGAGTGTTGGATGGGACAGCGTGGAGAATTCTTTACTCTGTATCTAACTACGTGCTGTCCCTGTCCTGGGACTGTTTGTTGGAGATATTGCAGAGGGAGCTGACCTTTGTATATAACCCTGTACTGTCCCTGACCTGGGAGTGTTTGATGGGGATAACGTAGAAGGGGATTTATTTTCAGTTTAAAATAGTGAGACGGAGCTTTACCCTGTGTCTAACCCCATGCTGTACCTGTCCAATGAGTGTTTAATGGGGACAGTGGAGAGGCAACACGCTACTATTATGTAGTGCCATATCCCCAGGACAAGGTAGTTTGGTGAAGAGTTTGAAACGAAGTAGGTGGCAGCTCTGTGAAAACTGATTGTCATCTTTCAAAGTTCTGTTTATACTGGGCACAAATGTCTCGTATTGCTAACAAATTCCCATTATCATTCCATTTATCATTTGTCTCTCTCTCTCTCATATTGATTAAAAAAGAATGACTGTATAAAGACCAACAAGTTAATCATTAAACCCCCTCATACACACAGACCATGCCCACATACTACTAGTTCAAAATCCAAATTCTAAAACAAGTGAGATATATATATCACATATCTTGAATTACAAAAATATGTCTAAACTAGTTTTTTAGTATGTAAATTCTTGAAATTGTATTGAATGCTTTTTTTGTAGTCAGGTGAATATTATTAATCTATGGAAGGGAACTAATGTATATTTGGTCTATTTGGATTATTCCTGAACCTGAAGTGTACTACCAGAAATAGGGATAGAAGCAAAATCCAAACTAGCTTTACAAAATGGAGAGACTAAATATTTGAAGAAAAAAAATAATAAGTGATGTGTAAGAAGCACATCAGGATGAAATATATTCATGAAGTCACTTATAACATGTGAAACTTGTGGTGAGGTAAGTCAGCACACTGCCCTTTTAGTATTAGAACTTGGGGTTTGAACCCAGGCAATGAGATGAATGTCATTACTATGTGGTAGCTGAAGTTAAAAGAAAAAAGCCTATTCGCCTAGTTCACAATGCATATGCTAACAGTGCAAAGTCATCTTGATTTGACAGTTTTATGTGGACAGTCTGAGGGCTGACTCCTGTTGGAAAGGGAAGTTTCAGATTTTTTTATTTATGCTCTGTTGAAAAATTAATTCCTGTCACTTTATTGTTGCTGACCTAAAATTTTATGACCTGTCTTGTGGCTCAATGGAAATGTTTGTTCTCTATTTATCTGATTAAAAAACACCTTTACAATTTTAACACATTTAACACGTTGCCTTTTTTTTAAACCCTTTTCTGCTGCAATGAAGGGGATTCTTCCTTCTCTTTTCTGTCTTTCTTGCTAAAACATCTTATCCCTGGGCCCGTCCACATTTCTTATCTCCCTGTCCGTGGCTTCAGCATCCTTCTTAAAGTGGGTTCCCCAAAACTGAGCACACACTGTATATTCTCGGGTTATGGGAGAATTTTCTTTCCACTTTCCGCTTTCCACAAACTGGTAATATTTTAAAGGAACTGGTCATATTACAATCTTATATCATCAATGAAATCATTTCAAAGTAGTGCATACCTTGTGAAAATCACTTTGACCACTATGTCCACATTATTTGCCATATAATTTGTATAATTAATGATATTTAAATCTTTATTTTCAGTGATGTGGATCCCCATGTCAGAGACTGTGTAAAAACTTATACTGAGGATTGGGCGATCGTGAATCGCAAGTAAGTTATCAGTTTTATATATTTTCTACCAAAGTTCATTTTAATTGTTTAGTGAAGCTCAACTGGGTTATAATGTTTTTAAAATTCATGTAATCAGGTACCACAAACTCAGCACAGGATTCAATCCTAATACACTTGACAAACAGAAGGAAAGGCAGAAGGGTTTACCAAAGCAGATCTTTGAATCGGATGAAATCCCAGACACCAACAGTTACCAAGATGATCAGGTGGAGTATTTAATGTAAAATATTTAAATAAAATTATAAAGAAAATATCTCGTGTCAGGCAATGGTTGGTAACTGGGCTGCAGAAACAGATTAGGTGGTCATTATCATGGTTCAGGAGTTTGCTATGTACAAGTTGCCTGCCGCTTTCCTATTCTGGAACTGTATATTACTATTCAAAAATATGCAATTGGTTATAAAGTACCTTAAGACACCTTGACACTCTAAATCATAGTATCATAGAATCCCTACAGTGTGGAAGCAGGCCATTCAGCCCATCAAGTCAACATCGAACCTCCGAAGAGCATCCCACCCAGATCTACATCCATACCCTATCACTCTAATCCAGCATTTCCCATGGCTAATCCACCTAGCCTGCACATTCCTAGACACTCTGGACACTCGCATGGCTAATCCACCTGACCTGCACATCTTTGGACTGTAGGAAAAAACTGGAGCACCTGGCGGAAACTGATGCAGACATGGGGAGAATGCGCAAACTCTACAGAGACAGTCGCCTGAGGATGGAGTCAAACCTGGGTCCCTGGCGCTGTGAGGCAGCAGTGTTAACCACTCAGCTACCTGGCCGCCCCATGTTGCTGTATAAATTCAAGGTTTCCTTTCTGTCTAATCAAGAGTCTGTGTGGTTTATTTTTATAGAATAATAAATACCCAGGAGTAGGATAGGGGATTTAGTTATGCTCTTTTTAATCTCTTCATAATTGGTTGCAATTTTTTTAGCACGTTGATATTACATTTCAAGTAAAATGTAGTTCACTAGAAAATGAAAGAACCAATTACCAAGGTTTTCCTTAGTGAAAGGAAGAGGAATTTTATTAGCCAGAAACATTGACAAAAAAAAATGAAAAACGTAACATCAGACGCACACACAAACATGGATAATAAGCTTAAAAGGGAGAGTGTCTTACACAGACAGGGAGAAATAAGGCTACGCACTAGACTGAGTTGTTAGATTTTAAACCTGAAACTACAGTTGATTAATTGTTGACTTGTACAGCAGCAGTAGCAGAATCTATAAATATTTTGAGTTCACAGTGAATGGGAATTCCAAGATGTTGAGCTAATCAGGGAGGGAGAGAGAACGAGGGAGCGAGCCAACCTTCTGGGTTCTGGTGTTATGCATCCATGTGCCTTGCTATTTCTAATATAGCAATTTAAGTTGGATCTTTTTGTATATTCCTGAGCCTGCCTTCATTGTTTTTTTTAAGTTGAACAATTGATGTCTTATATATATGCAA
Source organism: Rhincodon typus (assembly GCF_021869965.1). Classification (NCBI taxonomy): domain Eukaryota; kingdom Metazoa; phylum Chordata; class Chondrichthyes; order Orectolobiformes; family Rhincodontidae; genus Rhincodon; species Rhincodon typus. The sequence continues at coordinate 28,857,722 of NC_063341.1, read as the reverse complement.
CTTATCACACAAGTGTGAATTAGACAGGGGATGTGAATCACTTGAAGCTGACTGAGTTACCTGCTTTCAATGTTGTAATTGACAAAGAGTGAATAGAAAAAATTATGATTGCTTTTTCCCCTTTAAGCCTTAGACAGTGACGTTTATTCCTTTTCAGTTTTACTCCCATGCCTTACTGAGTTAAGTCTTCCCAAAACCATTTTATTTTCAGTTTCAATCTTAGAAATAAACTCTCAGCAAAATCCCTTAAGATATAATCAGAGGTAAGACTTTTTAAACAAAGCATTCAAAACACAGGGGAATTGCTTTGCTACTTTGTTCACAAATACAGGCACCCCAGGTGGAAAGGAAAGCAGTTACAATTATGAATTTCCCAAAAAAAATTTGGTATTAGTTCACGTGAGTTAGGAGTTCAGTGAGTCACTGTCCAGCCTGTCAGTTGGCTGATCTTGTAGCAGTGAGAGTCATAGAGTTATGCAGTATGGAAACAGACCCTTCAGCCCCATTCATCCACGTCGACCAGATATCCTAAATAAATCTAGTCCCATTTACCAGCATTTGGCCCATATCCCTCTAAACCCTTCCTATTCATACACACATCAAGATGCCTTTTAAATGTTATATTTGTACCTGCCTCCACCACTTCCTCTGGCAGCTTATTCCATACATATGCCACCCTCTGTGTGAAAATGTTGCTCTTTAATTCCCTTTTAAATCTTTCCCCTCTCACTTTAAACCTATGCCCTCTAGTTTTGGACTTCCCCACCCTGGGGGAAAGATCTTGCCTATTTACTCTATCCATGCCCCTCATGATTTTATAAACCTCTATAAGGTCACCCCTCAGTCTCCTATAGTTTATTCAGCCTCTCCCTATAGCTCAAACCCTCCAACTCTGGTACCATCCTTGTAAATCTTTTCTGAACCCTTTCAAGTTTTACAACATCCTTCCTATAGAAGGGAGACCAGAATTGAGCGCAGTATCCCAGTAGTAGCCTAACCAATGTCCTGTACAGCCACAACATGACCTCCCAACTCTCATATTCAATGCACTGCCCAATAAAGGATAGCATACTAAATGCCTTCTTCACTACCTGTCTGCCTGCGACTCCACTTTCAAGGAACTTTGAACCTACACACCAAGGCTTCTTTGTTCAGCAACACTTGCCAGGACCTTACCATGGAGTGTATAAGACCTGCCCTGATTTGCCTTTCCAAAATGCAGCACTTTACATTTATCTAAATTAAACTCCATCTGCCTACTCGGCCTATTGGCCCGTCTGATCAAGATCCTGTTGTACTCTGAGGTAACCTTTTTCGCTGTCCACTACACCTCCAATTTTGTTATCATCTGCAAACTTACTAACCATATCTTCTATGTTCTTTTCCTGTGGGAGCTGGTATGCAGATAATTGCCAATTGTAGGTGTAGTATTATTTCTAATGCTCAGAGAATTAGTCATATTTGGAGGCAAATTGATTATTTGTAGAGATCAGACTTTTGAGAGTGAAATTTGGAGAGCAGGCTTCGCTACTAAGGCCAAGAGCAACTCTTGTGATTTAAAGTCAGATGACATGTTTCTGTGCTTAAACTTTTCAACAAACCCAGGTTCCAGTCATGTGATGCAGGAGTTTCTACAAACTATTTAGAGAAATTAAATACTTTTGTCCTTATAACAATATTGATGTAGGGTAAGGAGATACTGTAGGACCATCTCAATGACCAATAGAATGCATTTCATTCTTAGTATTAATTTGCAATTCATTTGTATCATGATCATCGTGGATGGCAGGACATCAGTAGGCAGCTTATAGTTGCAATAGGTAGGAGACCAAATCTCCAGGAGTTGAAGGATGTGTTACTGGACTGGTTGGCTTTGACTTGTAGAATGTTCTGGAAGGTCCTGCCTAGTTCCAGTCAGGAGACTATAGCTGTCACCTTCAGAGTCTGTCAGTGTTTACCATTTCTTTTTTTTAAAAAAAAAAGCTTTATAAAGGACACGCGCGCGCGCACACACACACACACAATAAGTATGGTTACTCTTCATGGCCATCTGGTCGTTACAGTGTCTTTAAATTGTCATTTCAGTGCTGCTGGTTTCATGTATTCCATTTGACCAATCTGTGGTCAGATGATCATTGCAGCATTTTATGTCAGTATTTGTCTTGTTAAAAACTATTTTAGTCGATGAACGGCTCAGGCATCAGATGATAGAAGTTGAATATCGGTTGTCTATATTTACAATTATTATACCAGTACCTAAAGTTAGATGACATCATAAAATTTAAATTTTATTTAATGGCTCATGATGTATTTTGAAACCTGTCAAAGTCACACAGTAAATTGCTTGAATTCTGCTCACTTATAGAAACAAAAGAGGCATCCACCCAAGAAAAGCCCAACAAACAGCATTGATACACATGTCCAGTTGATATACTTATTGGATGGATCAGTAATAATAGTAAAATGTTCTGCAGAAGAACCCTCATCCCAGAGTTAAACTTAGCAAACTCCTGAAAATTCGCCTCCTTCCATCTCAAGAATTTGATCCTCGTCAGTTTTCTTTACAGAAAAGACTGCGCTCATTATTTCCTGTGCCTGGTTGATGGAATCTGCAAGTTTAAACATTTTGCTAATAGTGGTCTTCCCCAAATTTAGAGTCAAGACCCTGAGGGTTTATGGGCAGTTTAATTAAAAACAGCGCAAGTTGAGATGAATAAATCAAATCATGACCTTTCACCTCTGGACCTCAATTTAAATGAGGCTCATTATTTGAGATGAGAATTTCTTTTGCATGCCGGCTACAGTATTCTCGCAGTAAATGCCTTTGAGGCAGTCTTACTGGGCCCAATGCAACCTTCTAACTAAGTAGTAAATGACACTGATTAAGCGACCACAAAGATGTTGATTACAAGACATCTGTGAAGTAAAAGAAATCTATCCTGCTTCATTATGAGATGCCTTTCTGAGTTAAGATGAGAAATGTTGGGCTAGGCTGGAACAAGCATTAAGGATTGGAGGTCACAGTACATACAGTCTTTGTGAAACGTCAGTAAACTACTGGAAACAGTGAGCAGTGCAAACACATTGCACTTTGTTGCAGAGACGTCACTGATCCATGTTTGCACTGTACTGGGAAGGATACTTAAGTCATTCAGTCTCCTTCCTTTAAATTAATATTGTTAACCTTCAGTTTTTCTTGAATAAAAAAAACGAAATACTAACCACATAAATGCTTACAACCATAGTCTTAAATTTACCAGATATAATTCATTTGAAGATTTCTTGTCTGTAATGATATATTTCTTGACCAAAAAATAAGTTTCTCTGTCTTTCAACACAGATCCTGTCTTTCAACACAGATCCTTCCTTTCTCACAGGTTGGATTGTATGTATCTAGGATTGCAGAATATATCTGAAATAATGGACCAGGTCTTCTAATCAGCAGTGATGCTGCACTTTCAGCTGGCATGTTCAGTCCTGGTTGTAGCAATAACTCCTGTGTGCAGCCATCCCTGGAAAAGACTGCAAGTTATAGGAACAGACATAGGCCGTCAACACATTGAGTCTTCACCGTCATTCAATGAGATCATGGCTGGTCTGATCATCCTCAAGTCCTTTTTTTTGTCTTTTCCTGTTAATCCTTGATTCCCTTACTGAATAAAAATCTGCTAACTCAGCCTTGAAAATGCATATCAACACAGCCCTGATAGTCCTATGTCTTTTTTTGTCTATTCATTTGTGGCATGTGGGTGTTGCTGCCTGGCCAGTATTTCTTGCCCATCCCTAGTTGCCCTTGAGAAAGTGATGGGTGAGGTGCCTTTTTGAACTGCTGCAGTCCTCCTACTGTAGGGTGACCCACAATGCTATTAGAGAAGGAATTCCAGGATTTTGACCCAGCGACAGTGAAGGAATGGTGCTTATTTCCAAGTCAGGATGGTGAGTGACTTGGAGGGGAACTTGGAGGTGATGGTGTTCCCATATGTCTGATGCCCTTGTCCTTCTAAATGGAAGTGGTCGTGGGTTTGGAAGGTGCTGTCTGAGGATCTTTGGTGAATTTCTGCAGTGCATCTTGTAGATAGTACACACTGCTGCTACTGACTCTCAGTGGTGGAGGGAGTGAATGCTTGTGGATGTAGTGCCAATCAAGTGGGCTGCTTTGTCCTGGACAGTGTCAAGCTTCTTAAGTGTTGTTGGGGCTGCATTCATCCAGGCAAGTGGGGAGTATTCCATCATGGTCCTGATTTGTGCCTTGTAGAGGAGTCAGGAGGTGAGTTCCTCGCTGCAGTATTCCTAGCTTCTGGCCTGCTCTTGTATCCACTGTTAATGTGGTGAGTCCAGTTGAGTTTCTGGTCAATAGTAACTCCCACGACTTTGATAGTGGGGGATTTAGTGATGGTAACACCATTGGATGTTGGGGGAGGGTGGTTAGATTGTCTCTTATTGGTGATGGTCATAGCCTGTCATTTGTGTGGTGCGAATGTCACTTGCCACTTGTCAGCCCAAGCCTGGATATTGTCCAGATCTTGTTGCATGTGAACATGGACTGCTCCAGTATCTGAGGAGTCACAAATGGTGCTGAACATTGTGCAATCATTGGCAAACATGCCCACTTCTGACCTTATGATGGAGGGAAGGTCATTGATGAAGCAGCTGAAGATGGTTGGGCTGAGGACACTACCCTGAGGAACTCCTGCAGAGATGTCCTGGAGCTGAGATGATTGACCTCCCACAACCACAAACATCTTCCTATGCGTCAGGTATGACTTCAACCACCAGACAGTCTGCCCCTGATACCCACTGATTCCAGTTTTGCTCGGGCTCCTTGATGCCGCACTCAGTTGATGCAGCCTCGATACCAAGGGCTGTTACTCTCACCTCACCTCTGGAATTCAGCTCTTTTGTCCATATTTGAACCGAGGCTGTAATGAGATCAGGAGCTGAGTGGCCCTGGCAGAACCCAAACTGGGCGTCACTGAGCAGGTTATTTCTGAGCAGGTGCTGCTTGATAGCACTATTGATGACACCTTCCATCACTTTACTGATGATTCAGAGTAGACTGATGGGGCGGTAATTAGCCAGGTTGGATTTGTCCTGCTTTTTGTGTACAGGATATACTTGGGCAACTTTCCACATTGTCGGGTATGTACCAGTGTTGTAACTGTACTGGAACAGCTTGGCTAGGAGAGCTGCAAGTTCTGGAGCACAAGTCTTCAGTACTATAGTGGGAATGTTGTCAGGGCCCATAGCCTTTGCAGTATCCAGTGTCTCCAACCATTTTTGATATCATGTGGAGTGAATTGAATTGGTTGAAGACTGGTATCTGTAATGCTGGGGGCCACTGAAGGAGGCCGAGATGGATCATGCACTCGGCACGTCTGGCTGAAGATTGCTGCGAATACTTCAGCCTTATCTTTTGCACTGATGTGCTGGGCTCTTCCATCGTTGAGGATGGGGATATTTGTGGAGCCTCCTCCTCCAGTGAGTTATTTAATTGTCCACCACCATTCATGACTGGATATGGCAGGACTGCAGAGCTTAGATCTGATCCGTTGGTTGTGGGATTACTTAACTCTGTCTATCACTTGCTGCTTTCGCTGTTGGGCGTGCAAGTAGTCCTGTTCGGTGGCTTCACCAGGTTGACACCTTATCTTCAGGTATGCCTGGTGCTGCTCCTGGCATGCCCTCCTGCACTCTCCATTGAACCAGGGTTGGTCCCTGGTTTGATGGTAATGTGTGAGTGGGGAATATGCTGGGCTATGAGGTTACAGATTGTGCTGGAGAACAATTCTGCTGCTGTTGATGGTCCACAGCACCTCATGGATGCCCAGTCTTGAGTTGCTAGATCTGTGCAAAGTCTGTCCCATTTGGCACGGTGATAGTGCCACACAACACGATGAAGGTTGTTCTCAATGTGAAGGCGGGACTTCGTCTCCACAAGGACTGTGCAATGGTCACTCTTACCGATACTGTCACGGACAGATGCAACTGCAGCTGTCGGATTAGTAAGGATGAGGTCAAGTATGTTTTTCCCTCATGTTGGTTCCCTCAACACCTGCCGCAGACCCAGTCTAGCAGCTATGTCCTTTAGGACCCGACCAGCTCGATCAGTAGTACTGTTGTCGAGCCGTTCTTGGTGGCGGACATTGAAATCCCCCACCAGAGTACATTTTGTGCCCTTGCCATCCTCAGTGCTTCCTCTAAATGTTGTTCAACATTGAGGAGTACTGATTCATCAGCTGAGGGAGGATGGTATGTGATAATCAGCAGGAGGTTTCCTTGCCCATGTTTATCTTGAAGCCATGAGACTTCATGGGGTCCGGAGTCAAAGTTGAGGATTCCTAGAGCAACACCGTCCCAACTGTATACCTCTGTGCCGCCCCCTCTGCTGGGTCTGTCCTGCCGGTGAGACAGGACATACCCAGGGATGGTGATGGTGGTGTCTGGGACATTGTCTGTAAGGAATGATTCTGTGAGTATGACTATATCAGGTTGTTGCTTGACTAGTCTGTGAGACAGCTCTCCCAATTTTGGCACGAACCCCCAGATGTTAGTGAGGAGGACTTTGCACTGTCGACAGGGCTATTTCTGCCGTTGTCTTTTCCGGTGCCTAGGTTGATGCCAGGTGATCCATCCAGTTTCATTTCTTTGAGACTTAGTAGTGATTGGTACAACTGAGTGGCTTGCTAGGCCATTTCAGAGGGCAGTTGAGAGTCAACCACATTGCTGTGGGTCTGGAGTCACATGTAGGCCAGACCAGGTGAGGGTGGCAGATTTCCTTCCCTGAAGGACATTAGTGAACCAGATGGGTTTTCCGACAATCGGCGATGATTTCGTGGTGATCAGTAGATTCTTAATTCCAGACTTTTTTAAAAAAATTATTGAATTCAAATTCCACCATCTGCCTTCTGGTCCCCAGAACATCTGCTGGGTTTCTGGATTAATAGTCTAGCGATAATACCACTAGGCCATCGCCTACTCCGTGTGTGGTATAGAATTCCAAAGATCCATTACCAGCTGAGAGGAGAAATTCCTTATCATCTGCCTTATTGTGAGGTTACGTCCTCTGGCCCTGGACTCTATAATGGGAAACAACCTTTCTGCATCTACAATGTCATGTCCCCTGAAAGTCTTGTGTCCTTCAATAAGATCGCCTTGGATTCTTCTGAGCCTCAATGTATGCAGGTCCAAGCTACTCTGTTTCTCCTCATAAGACAGTCCCTCCATATCTGGGATTAACCTAGTAAACCTTCTCTGACTGCCTTCAATGCCAGTAAATCTTTCCTCAAGAACTAAGAACAAAGAAAGTTACAGCACAGGAACAGGCCCTTCAGCCCTCCAAGCCTGCGCCAATCCAGATCCTCTATCTAAACCTGTTGCCTATTTTCCAAGGATCTGTTTCCCTCTGCTCCCTGCCCATTCAGATACATCTTAAATGATGCTATTGTGCCTGCCTCTGCCACCTCCACTGGCAACGCGTTCCAGGCACCCACCACCCGCTGCGTAAAGAACTTTCCACGCATATCTCCCTTAAACTTTTCCCCTCTCACCTTGAAATCGTGACCCCTAGTGATGGAGTCCCCCACTCGGGGGGAAAAAGCTTCTTGCTATCCACCCTGTCTATACCTCTCATGATTTTGTAGACCTCAATCAGGTACCCCCTCAACCTCTGTCTTTCTAATGTAAATAATCCTAATCTACTCAACCTCTCTTCATAGCTAGCGCCCTCCATACCAGGCAACATCCTGGTGAACCTCCTCTGCACCCTCTTCAAAGCATTCACATCCTTTTGGTAATGTGGCGACCAGAACTGTACGCAGTAAATCGAGGAACCAAAACTATCAACTGTGGTCTAACTAATGCCTTGTATAATTTTAGCAAAATGTCCCTATTTTCATCCTCAATTTCCTTTGAAATAAAGGCTAACAATCCACTGTGCTCCTTATTACCTGCTGACCTTACATACTAGCTTTCTGTGATTCATGCAGGAGTACCCAAAATCCCTCTGTGCTGTAGCTTTCTGCTGTCTTTCTCTATTTAAATAAATTCGGCTCCTCTATTCTACCTGCTAAATGCATAACCTTACATTTGCCCCTATTGTTTTCTATTTGCATAACCTGTTTATACCCCTCAGCAGACTCTTTGTGTCATCTTCAGCACTTGCTTTCCCACTTATTTTTGTGTCATCTGCGTTCTTGGCTATGGTACATTTATTTTCCTCATCTATGTCATTAATATATATTGTAAATAATTGTGCCATAGCACCAATCCCTATGGCACTCCGCTGGTTACAGATTGCCATCCTTAAAATTTCCACCATATACCAACTCTGTCTTCAGTTAGTTAGTCAGTCCTCTATTCGTGCTAATATATGACATCCAACACCATGGTCTCTTAAGTAGCCTAAACTGTGGTACCTTACCAAATGCCCAATATTTTTGAGTAGATTTGTAGCTCGGGTTGTGGATGAGGCTGCACTTTGATGTCACCCAGAAGGGTAATGAAATGTCTGCAAACTAATTGAACCAGCTTGGTGAGCGAACCAACCATAGCATACCAAATGCCTTCTAAAATCCAAATGTATTACATCCACTGCTTTCCCTTTATCTATCTTGCTTGTTACCTCTCCAAAGGGTTCCTCTTTATGAAGCCATGTTTCCTTTGCATCATCATATGTATTTTTTAATGCTATGCTATTTCATCCTTTAAATTAGACTATAACACTTTCTGAATAACAGATGTTAAGTTAAATGGCCTACAGTTATCTGTTTTTGTTCTTTTTTAAATAAAAGTGTTATGTTGACAATTTTCAATCCTCTGGGATTTTTCCAGAATCTAAGGTTCTTGGAAGATCACTACAGTGCATGAACTATAGTTACTACTTTTACAATCCTAGGATGCATTGCATTAGGTCCAAGACACTTATTGGTCTTTAGCCTCGTAAGTTTCCCTGACACCTTTTTTCTATTACTAGTTATTGTATTTGTTTTCTCATCTCCATTTGTCCCTTGATTGTTTGTTTGTATTGTTGGAATGCTGTAGTGTTGTGAAGTTGGGTAGAGTACTTGTGAATTAGATGGCAGGATGTTAGAATTGGTTTGCCAAAGTGATAGGGGGGAAGAGTGCATGGTCCCTTTTAAGAGGTGAGGTGCTTTTCTAAGTTTGGAGATTTAAAAAAACTGTAACCAGCTGCAAATGCGCAGACAGTTCTGAAATTGAAACGTGTATCAATTGACTGTGGTTGGCAACCTCGGCTTGCTTTGATGTTAAGGCAACCAGCTTGAATATCAGCCAATTAATTTAAAGCAGGTCCTAGCTGCCAAAACCCAATTAAATTTAAATCTGATGGAGTTGACAACCTAGGACCAAACCTATTCTAAGAAAATTGACAGGTCATCAAGGATATATAGGAAGACAGTTTTTGAAAATTAGCGTGAGAGCGCACTACTATCAGAAAAGTAACACTCTAGCTTTTGCAGAAATCTTTAAGCTCTCTGATTAAGTACCATCTAGAAGGTACCACGGCACTCTTAGCTAATATTCCTGATACAAAGATTTGACGAAGAAAGAATTCCTGACTGAAGACTAGCAGAAAAGGCACAGAACATTCTGGAAGATGCATCCTGACAGTACTTCTGAGAGTCTAAGTTTTAATTTATTTTTCTAATTCCTTTGGTTTATATCAGTGGGACTCATTGGAACAGCATACCATTAGAATTTTGTTCTGTTTGGGAATAGTTAGTAGTTAAGGGGGAATTGTTCAGTTTGTTAGTAGGTCTGTTAATTTGTTCGCTGTTAGATAAATAAATTGTTGTTGCTTATAAAGAGAGTATCAGGGATTTCTTTCATTTAACTTTTTCTTTATAACAGATTGGGAGGTGAAAGGGAGGTTATTACATTTTTCCCATTTCCTCTAGCAGATTACAGGTCGAGGTGAGCTTCTCTGGGTGTTTTGGTTTTAATTATCAAAGGGGTTTGACCACCTCCTACCGTAACAATAGTGTCTTCTGTGGCTTTAGGAGTTGTATTTTGTCCTTTTTTTTATGAAGAAAGGTTGAGACAGAGGTATTGAGTGGATTGCTCAAATCCAATAAAGCAAACAGCTTGTGAGGCCTTGGGATTTTTTTAAAAGTTGGAGCCATAGAAGCAGGCTGAACGTGTAAGGTCAAACTCCCGCAAGAACCAGGATTTTTAGCATTAGCTTTCTGCAGTTGCTGGGGTGTTGAAGCTGAATGTGGAAGATCTTATTGCTCTCCCTGTTACAGCTAAAAGCTGGGGTTCTTTTCCTGCTGCTAGAATTGCATGTGAGACATCTATTTTACTGAATTTGCCTTTGCCTAGATTGTGTTTATGGGATGCCACCATATTGGAACAGTTAGTATTGGTTAATATATATATTATTTTGTTAAGTATTTCAATAGAATTACAGTTAAGCCAAATCTTTTATTTTTTTTGTCTGTGTTTTAACAGTAGTGTAGAAATACAGTGTGTTTTGCTTTATGTTGAGTAGGTTGACCAATTGAATTGCATCTGGAAGTTAACGCCTTACACTTCTCTTTAGAATAAGAAGTAGTTAGTAGTTAGGCTGTCTTCTTAATACATTTTGAGGAGGTTTGGCCTGGTCCATAACGCTAGCAATGTGAAGACCGATGATAAGAATTTATTCAGCTTCTCTGCTATTTATCCCATACCCTGCCAGTTTTTACACCATCAGCTGCCATATGTGGGCAATTTTTGAAAGGTTTCAAGTATTCCTATAGGGTTAATGAATGGATAGATGGGTTGAGAGTGAGTCATGGATGGATAAGTAGATGGATTGTGGGGTTGGTGTTTGACTCAGTGAAAGTAGGCAGGATTAGGGTATGTAGTTTGTTTGATGGAGGGCTAATCAGGTACATTCAGGGAGTGTAGTGGTTGGGTTCCTTTATTTCTTTATTCATTCACGGGATGAGAGTGTCGTTGGCTAGGCAGCATTTATTGTCCATCCCTAATTGCCCAGAGGGCAGTTAAGAGTCACCCATATTGCTGTGGGTCTATGAGTCACACGTAGGCCAGACCACAAGGACCCTAAAGGACATTTGTGAACCAGATGGGTTTTCCCTAACAATCAGCAATGGATTTACGGTCATCATTAGACTCTTAATTCCAGATATTTATTGAATTCAAATTCCACCATCTGCCATGGTGGGATTCGAACCTGGGTCCCCAGAACATTATCTGGGACTGTGGATTAACAGTCCAGCGATAATACCACTACGCCATCGCCTCCCCTAAGGCATGGTTGAGTGGCTAGTCAGTAATGCATATTATGGTTAGGGGGCACAACCAATCCATTTGGTGATTTGGGAGTTCATATGTTGGGGATGGTGGATAGGTTTGGATTCTCAATAATTGATTTACACTGGAGATTTAACAGTGTAACAGTTCTAGGATCAATATCCAGGTAAGTAGTGCATATCTAATCCAAGCCTCTGACACAGATCAGCAGATCAGACATTCATAGGAGGTCCAATATAGTGCACTTTCAGGCCAGCAGAAGGTTACATTTCCCAGGGGTGCAACAAGACATACTCATTGACCCCACACACATAAATGTCTTCTGTTCAGTGCATTGCTGCTCCTGATACTGGAAGATCTGGCTCACTGTGTTATGTAGACTTTTTGTTTTGCAAAATGTGCTCAAAGTAGCAGTACAGTAGTAGATAATGCCCGAGCAGATTTGCTGTTCCATGTGCTTTCTAACTTTCATTCATTGCAGTGTTTTGTTCTCTGTTTGATCATTAAAGTGTAATGAGTCATAAGGTTAATATTAGAAAGGTTTTGCTGGCATTCACAGAGCAACTGAATTGCCCTGTTTGTCGGATTCATGCACACCATGCAGTTTTTATCTTCTAGAGGGAAAATGTCGGGTTTCATTGAGCACTTGTCTTTTCACAGTATATTTGAATTTAGGACCTCACTGTAGAATTGCAGGCCTGATTCTGTTCTCTGCAGTTTAGTACTTCTGAAAGTGACTTTTGAACAAACTTTTACTGTGATCTTCAACAAAAAGTTAGAGCATAGACTTAAATAAATGTCTCTCTGATTGCAGGATGATTTGAAACGCCGTTCTGTATCAATAGATGATACGCCTAGAGGTAGTTGGGCCTGTAGTATTTTTGATCTCAAAAATTCACTTCCTGACGCTGTCCTTCCAAATCTACTTGATCGCTCTCCAATTGAAGAAATAGATCAGCAGAATGAAGAACAGAGGAAGGCAAATCGACACAAGGAGCTGTTTGCACTTTATCCAGCACCAGATGAGGTTTGAAAATTACACGTGTGTTTGATAGAGCTGTGTGCCAAACAGTTTCAATTTTTGTCTTGTCATTTTCATGTAACATTGTTTAACAATAATAGTGTGAAATAATACTGTTTAACTGGTCACTTCACTAAGAAACTGTGGGATTGCAGATGTAGGAAATGAGAAGTATTAGACTGATGTAGTAAGGGGAACTTGCTGAGAATAGAATATGTTTTGCTCTGTATCTTTCCTGTGCTGTGCCTGTCCTGGGAAGATTTGATGCTGACAGAGCATTACCTACATTGGGAAGTATTCCAATATTATCATTCCATTCGATGATAAACAAAAATATTCACAAACTAAACAATTATTATATTTTGTGGTTGTTAGAGCATAGCTTGTAATGTGAATAAACTAACAATAACCTACTGAGTCATATGCTGTGATATGAGCAGTTTTAATTCCACTTTCAAAATGTTAAGTCACTTCGGTATAAATTAACTTTTTGAGAATAGTACGATGATAAGTTCCTCTATTTATTTAAAATGGTTTTAACTTCTGCTGCTCAGACTGTCAAGGGCACTTGCCAATCAAACTGAGCTTGTGGGTAGTTGCAGTTCCACATCAAACAGGTGCTTTGGTTGCTCCTTCCCAGATGCTGGCTTGAGACCAGCTATGTGCGGAAATTGATTTGGGAGTGACTCTGCCTCATCTCTTCCAGCATCACCGTTACCACCAGTTGTCACCTTATTGGTGCTTTGCTTTGGTATTTTTCATTTCCTCATTCTCAGGCAAGCAGTGGAACAGGAATGTTGCACTTATTGAGCGACTAGTATTTTTCTGAGAGCTCCTTTTAAATAATATTTAGGGTTGCCGTCAGAAAATACTGTTTTCTCCCTGCTCTTTGAACAAGTCACATTTGGAAGATGGGGCATACAAAATGAATTGGGTGACAAGCCTGCTGCCTTCTCTTGTCTCCTGACCAATCTGGCATATTCTGGAGGGGGAGTTAAGGTATTGGGCAGCCGGCTCACCTTTAGGTCTGTTGAAGTCATTACTTGGAGAGTTGGCTGCCAGTTAATGGCCTTGTACTGCATTCACTGCATGTTTTTGATCTGCATGCTCACGGCACCTTTCACTGCAGGCAGGAGAAGGGTAAATCCTTTGTGGGATTGCCCTGTGCCTTCTTCCAAGATAGTACCATCCCTTTGCCTCTTTCTGAACTAACACTCTTCCTGTCACTGGGGGAGGGGGGAAGTCCAACGCTGATCCAACTAAGAACATAAGAAGTAGGGGTAGGAATAGGCCATTCAGCTCGCAAGCCTTTTCTGCCATTCTGTAAGGTCATAGTTGATCCACCAAGGGCCTCAACTCCTCACTTGTGGCAATTTCTCATAGCCCTCAACCCCTTCATATTTTAAAAATCTATCAACCTCCTCCTCAAATACTTTAAGTGATCTAGTCCCTACAACTCTCTGGGATAGAGAATTCCAGACATTCATTTCCCTCTAGGAGAAGATACTCATTTGCCTCACAGCTTTAAATGAGTGTCCCCTTATTCTGTAACCATCTCTCCTAGTTAGGGATTGGCCCCACTTGTGGGAACATCTTCTGAACATCTACCCTGTTACATCTGTATGATTGTGTTCCATAGTGACCGAGATTGGTGAGTTGTGTAAAGAGCCTCTTTATTGAACATCTGCAGTGGCACAGTTTGAGGCGGCGATGGAATCCAAAGTACAGTTTTACAGTAGCCTCTATTATACACAGTTTTTACATACATTAAAATTTTAGCACTAAGGTGTCACATAGTTGTATCTATTGTACACAAGTTTGGGTGACATCTGTCCTTGTTAAATGCTGGCTGTTGCTCCTGATGGGATTAGAATGTCTGTCTGTTCTGAGCTTGTATAGTTAAGAGGTGTTCATCCTTTTGCCTTTAAAGTTAGCAAGATGAGAAATACTAAACCTGTATGATTGAAGTAAGTGAGAAATTATACATGTATTAAATAAAAGTATAGAGGATATTAAACTGATCTCCCGCAGCTGGGTTGTAAGACTTCATCTACTGTTGGCGGTTCCTACACATTTATTCATGCAGTTTCACGGAGGGCTGTTTTGATAGTAGGTTTCTTAAAGGGGGTAGCGGCCCTATTTAATATGGATTTAAAAAGTACATTAGTACAAGATCTAAATGAAAGCTAGAAATAGGTAGTACAGTGTTGTAGAATTAGGTAGTATAGAAGGAAATTTCAAAGAGATAAAAAGCAGCAAACTGTAGGGACATGCTGGTGGAGGAAACTGTTTGATGTCCTGCAGCCTATCAGGTCCTGAGAGATGGTTACTTAGGGCTAATTCATATTATAATCTTGCCATAGTTTTGAGTGGGTTATAGAGACACGGTGGCGGGGATGGCATTGTTCTGAGTAGGTTACAGTATTAACAATTATTCAGGGGTTACCTTTGATACAGAAACTGGTCTAAACACTAAACATGGGGCCAACAAGAATTGAAAGGTGTAGAGAAACAGTAATGGGTTGGCAACCTAGGAAGGGATGTTTCATTTAATTTGTCTTATAAGAGTAAAATGTACTACAAAAACACGGTTTTATGAATGGAAATGCAGTATAGTAAACATAGAATGCTTGTGAGTGAGTTCGTAAAGAGAATCATAGTACAGTATATCACACATCCCCAAAAAATCTTGTATGTTTCCATAAAATCACCTCTCATGCTCTGATCTCTACTGAATAAAGGCTAACCTGTTCAGCCTTTCTTGACAAGTCAGCCCTTTCGTTCCAGGAATCAGTCTGTTGAATTTCTCCAACGCCTTCAATGCCAGTTTGGCCTGAATTAAGTGCAAGAACTAAAACTATACATAGTACTCCTGGTGCAGCCTCACCAACATGCTGTATGGTTGTAACAAAACTTCCCTATTTTTAAGTTCTAACCCCCAATAAACGCCAAAAATCCATTCGCCTTCTTAGAACATAGAACGTAGAATATAGAACTGTACAGCACAGGAATGGGCCCTTCGACCCACGATGTTGTGCTGAACATGACACCAAATTAAACTAATCCGTTCTGCCTGCCCTTGGTCCATATCCCTCCATTCCTTGCACATTCATGTGCTTAAACATCCCTATCGTATTTGCTTCCACCATCACATCTGGAAGTGCGTTCCAGACTTCTACCACTCTGTGTAAAACAACTTGCCCCTCACATCTCCTTTGAACTTTCCCCCCTCCCCTTAAATGCATGCCCCCCTAGTTTAAGACATTTCAACTCTGGTAGAAAGATTCTGGCTATCAACCCTGTCCATGCATCTCATAATTTTACAGAATTTTATCAAGTCTCCCCTCAGCCTCTGCCACTCCAAAGAAAACAACCTGAGTTTTTCTAGCTTCTCCTTATACTCATACCCTCTAATCCAGGCAGCATCCTGGTAAACCTCTTCTGCACTCTCTTCAAAGCCTCCGCATTCTTCCTGTAATGTGGCAACCAGAATTGAGTGTGGTCTAACCAATGTGTTGCAAAGCTGCAGCATGACATCCGGACTCTTGTGCTCAGTTCCCTGACCAATAAAGACAAGCATGCCATATGCCTTCTTTACCAACCTGTCTACTTGTGTGGCCACTTTTGAGGGAGCTATGGACTTGAACGTTAAGATCCCTCTGTACATCAACGCTGCTCAGGGTCCTGCTGTTAACTGTATACTTTTCCTTAATATTTGATCACCCAAAGTACAGCACCTCACACTTACCTGGATTAAACTCCAACTGTCATTTCTCCACCCGTATCCGCAACTAATCTATATCCCGCTGTATCCTTTGACAATCTTCTACATTATCCACAACTCTACCGATCTTTGTCTCATCTGCAAACTTAGTAACCCACCCATCTACATTTTCATCTAAGTCATTTATATATATCACACACGGTGGAGGTCCCAGTATGGATCCCTGCGGAACACCGCTAGTCATGGACCTCCAGCCTGAAAAACACTCCTCCATCACTACCCTCTGCCTTCTATGGGCAAGCCAATTCTGAATCCATATGGCCAAGTCACCATGAATCTTAATCTTCTGGATGAGCCTACCAGGAGGGAACTTGTCAAAAACCTTACTAAAATCCATGTAGACAGCATCCACTACTCTACACTCATCAATCACCTTTGTCACCACCTTGAAAATTTCAATCAAGTTAGTAAGACAGACCTACCCTGCACAAAGCCATGCTGACTGTCCCTAATTAGGGCATACTTTTCCAAATGCTGCAAATCCTATTCCTAAGAATTCTCTCCAGTAGCTTCCCAACCGCTGATGAGAGACTCACTGGTCTGTAGTTTATTGGATTATCCCTATTTCCCTTCCTGAATAGAGGGACAACATTAGCTACTCGCCAGTTCTCCGGAACCTTTCCAGTGGCTAGTGAGGACACAAAGATCTTGGTCAAGCCCTCAGCAATCTCCTCACTTGCCTCTCTCAATAATCTGGGATAGATACTGTCGGGCCCTGGGGACTTATCCACCTTAATGCCCTTCAAGAGACCATCATCACTTCTTTCTTGATCTCAAAAAGCCCTATCATGTTAGCATGCTGCACACAAATCTCACGGTCCGTATCCCTCTCTTGGGTGAATACCGATACAAAATACTTATTTAGGATCTCGCCCACGTCCTCTGCCTCCAAGCACAAGTTTCTTCCTTTATCTTGAGTAGTCCTCCCTTCTCCCTAGTTATCCTCTTGTTTCTAATGTATGTACAGTTACCTTGGGATTCTGTTAAAACTGACCTACCAAGGTCATTTCATGGCCCCTTCTTGTTCTCCTGCTTGAGTTCTTTCCTGCTTTCTTTACATTCCGTACAGACCTTGACTGATTTAAACTTCCTAAACCTTACATATACTTCCTTTTTCCTTTTGACTAAATTCACAACCCCCCTTATTATCTAAGGGTCCCTTACCTTGCCATCCTTTTCCTTCCTCCTTACTGGAACATGCTGATCCTGAATTCTCATCAGTGGGTCTTTGAACAATTCCCACTTGCCTGATAACAGTTCCCCCCCAGTTAACACTCCCTAGCTCCTGCCCAGTACTGATGTCATTTGCCCTCGCCCAATTTAGTACCTTGCCACAGAGAAAGGAATTTTCTGGTGAGTGTATTGTAAAGGCCTGGTTTTGAGATTAATGGGTGTGCATTTTGCCAAGCTTCAGAATCTTTAAAATTTAATAGATATGCAAATAGTTGAGTTTATTGTTTTTTATTGTCATTCCTTCTGCATAAACTTCTGGCTTATTGTTAAAACCAAATCTGCAGCTTTGCAAGTTCATGTTTCAGTTATTAAAAACAAAAAACTGTCAAATCAGATTTCAGTCTGGGATCAGACTGGCATTGAATTGAATCCTGAAAAACCCCAGTGAAGTAGTAGCTGCATTTTACTTAAAGCCAATGTGACTTGCAGTGGAACTGGCTTGCGCTCAACTTTGACAGCTCTTTTTAGAGGGGCATGGTCAGAAAAATTTTCACACATCATAATAAGGTCATAAGAGGAAAAAGAATTCGGAAACACTGTCCCAACTAGATAACAATGCTGTCAAAGTGCTGATAACAAAGGCTTCTCAATTTCCAACATGAAACAACATCTACCAAATTTTTGCCACTTACTCAACTTATCTGTAACCTCTTGCAGATTCCTATGTCCTCGTTACAAGATGACCTCCCACCTATTTTTGTATTGTCAGCAAATTTTGATACATTACAGTTGGCCCTCTCCTCTAAGTCATAGAGTCATACAGCACGGAAACAGACCCTTGTGTCCAACTCATCTATGCCAGCCTTAACCCCAAACTAAAACTAGTCCCAGCTTGGCCCATATCCCTCCAAACATTTCTTATTCATGTACTTATCCAAATGTCTTTTAAACATTGCAACTGTACCTGGATCTACCACTTCCTCCAGAAGTTCACTCCACACATGAACCACTCTCTGTGTATAGAAATTCCCCCTCGTAACATTTTTTAAAACAGTTTTCTCCTCTCTTCTCAAAAATGTCTTGAAATGCCCCACTCTAGGGAAACGACACCTGCCATTCAACTTCTCTATACCCCTCTTGATTTTGTAAACCTCTATAAGGTCACCCCTCAACCTCCTCTGCTCCAGTGAAAGAAGTCCCAGCCTTTCCTTATAATTCTCACACTCCATTCCTGGCAACACCCTGGAAAAACTTTGCTGAACCCTGTCCCGCTTAATAATATCCTTCCTATATCAGGGCGACCAGAACTGGACACAGTATTCAAAAAGAGGCCTCACCAACCTCCTGTAAAACATAAAATCCCAACTCCTATACTCAAAGGTCTGAGCAACGAATGAAAGCGTGCTAAATGACTTCATAACCACCCTATCTATATGTGATGCAAACTTCAGAGAAGTATCTATCTGAGCCACTAGGTCTCTGTTCTACAAAGCTACCCAAGGCTCTACATTTAATTGTATAAGTTTAGCCCTTATTTGTTTTATCAAAATGCAATATCTCACATTTATCCAAATTAAACTCCAACTGCTACTCTTCAGCCTATTGACCCAACTAATCAAGTTCTTTTTGTAATCTTAGAGAATTGACTTCACGATCCACTATACCACCAATCATGGTGTCATCCGCAGACTTACCAACCATGCCTTCTATATTCTCATCTAAATCATTTATATAAATGACAAACAAAAGTGGACCCAGCATCAATCCCTGTGGATTAGTTGGGGGAACTGCACCCTGTGCTGAGATATAATGGGCTCTAAGTACCAGTGCGGATTACCGGCAGACAATGTGTAATCTGTATCTTTAGAAGTAAAAGCTTATTTGTCTGCAAAGACCAGGCTCTTATGCTTTCACCTAAAATGCCGGTTTCTCTTGAATTGACATGGTACCACTGGATGGTTGTCAAAAGTGTAGTTTGAGAACTATTGACACTTGCTTTGGCCTAAAACTAAAATCCTAGGGGCTTATTGTAGAGAATTTCAAAATCAAAATTAAATTGTTGGAGTACAATTAGCCTTTGATGTTTTTGGAGTTAGAGCCATATGAAGAATGGAAGTGATATGAGGACTCAGGATGCAGCAAAAAGAAAACAAGATGTGGCCTTGGTGTTAACAGATTGCTGCACAAAGTAAAATTACAAGGAAGGCATTATCAAAGAGATGAGTCATTAACCCTTGAAGGTTTAGATTCAATAGAATTCCTGGATAGAATCTACAAGAAAAACGAATTGTTAAATTTCTACAAGGCCTGGTTCGTACTTGATCGAGTTTGGAAATGAATAGATAATCTATGGAAGAATACATAATTAAATTTTAAAAATGATACAAAAGGTTAAAAATGTTCAATTTAGGATGCAAGTATCACTTCTAGTGGTTAAGTTACCAGATTGTGCTGTGTATTTTTTACAGACAAACAACTGTTCTAACTGATGAATGGATCTCAAAAAAGGATCCTCTGTTGAACGCTGCCCACTACTTTTAGAAAAACCAGAGGAAAGTTATTCCATTCAGCTTTCATGGAACAAATTAAGTATTCTACTGTGACACAAGGCGTGAAAAATCTTGATAGTTACCAGGTTTCTATATAGCCCAAACACTATCATAGGTGCCAGTACAACTGAAGGTGTGAAAACACGCAGTTATGAAAATATATATAGCAAATCTACTCATATTGCAGAAAATTAGGAAGTAACAGTGATTAAATAAAGCCTGGGAATTCCTAAGAAAAGCTGACAGATGCTTTAGATGTGACTTGAGTATGATGATATGGTGAATTTAAGAGTGAACAGGCATGGTCTTTGTGAGGACATGTGAGGAAGATGAAGATAATGATAAATCTAAACAGATTACACTACTTAAAAGGTGTTTTAACCCTGTGATGAATGCACTAGTAGTGACCCCCTTTTCATTGTGCAGAATTTAATCATGCCTTGACACCAATAGTAAGTGGGTAGATTGGTTAAAATGTTATTTGATTCACTAAGTTGTGACGATTGATAGGTTTAGGATCATTGACGTACTACCTGCACTTGTTTTAGACATGGCAATGACAGAACTTTGAGATCACCTAAGAGTTATATTTCCCCATAAAATAGCTAGAGCAAGACATTAAGCGCTCATGTTGTCTCTAGTGTGATGCCTACGTTGTTGATAAACCTTCAATGAAAAAGGCATGAATGTAATTTGCCATGGTACATAATAAGGCAATTATTTTGGCAAATCATTTGATCTGCAGGTTGACCTAATTAGGGTATAACTATCAAAATTATCATATTCCCTCAAATGTTACTTGCTGTTTACCTCACAGCCTAGTCATTCTAGCAGATAGTAAATGATTGAGGCCATAGGACATATCCTTGTGGCACTCCACTCGTTATGTCTTTTCAACCTGAAGAAGACCCTCTTATCCTGATTCTTTGTCTTCTGTGTTAAGCGTTCCTCAATCCACACTAATATATTACTCCCAATACCATGGGCTCCTATCTTGTGCAATATCCTTTTCTGTGGCACCTTATTGTGTGCCTTCTGGAAATCCCAATACACTATATTTACCAATTCCCCATTATCCATTCCAATTGTTATATCCTCAAAGAACTCCAGCAGATTTGTCAAACATTTTTTCCCCTTCAGAAGATCATCTTGATTCTATCTCATTGAGTTACGTTCTTCTAAATGTTCTATTTCTTCCTTGATAACAGACTCTGGCATTTTCCTAATGACAGATGTTAGATTTACTGACCAAGAATTTCTTGCTTTCTGTTCCCTCCCTCCTTGAACAGGATCATTACATTATCAGTTTTACAATCTGCTGGGACCCTCCTCAAATCCAGTGAGCTCTAGAATATTTCTATTAATGCCTCCCACTATCTCTGTAAGCCACTTCCTTTAGAACCTTTGGATGCAAGCCATCAGGTCCTGGCAACTTGTCTGCCTTTAGTCCCATTAATTTGTCAAATACTTTGGTTCTTGAGATACAAGACTTCTCCTCTCATTAGTATATTGCTTAGCTGACATCTTTGGGATATTCATAGTGATCGCCAATGAAGACTGATGCAAAATATTGATTTCAATTATCAACAGTTCCCCTGTTCCCCGTTATCAATTCCCCAGTTACATCTCCATGGGTACCACACTCCCTGTAGCAACTGGCTTTCATATTATTTAACCATAGAAGCTCTTGCTGTTTGTTTTTATGTTTCTTGCCAATTTGGTTTCATAACCAATTTTCTTGTTATTTAATGATCTGCTGCTGATTCCCAAACCGCTGGCCTATCACTTGTTTTGCCACTTCATATGCCTTAATTTTTGACAGAATACTCTCTCTGACGCCCTTTGTTAACTGTGGGTGGTTTATCCTTCTCATTGAGTTCTTTTTGGCTAAATACACTTTTGCTGAGCATTATGAAATATCTTAAGCCTATTTTCCTAGCCCACTTTAGACAAGTCTTTCTTCAGTAGGCCACCCACTGCACACTATCACTGTTGGGTGATCGGCTTTAATGTCAGTGAAGTGGTGTGCAACTTTTAGCTTGAAGGTCTGGTAATCTATCCCTCTGTAAAATCCAATCCATAGTTCACCGATATCCACAGTCCTGTCTCCAAGTCAGAAACTTATGGACAGTTGTTCTAAAGCACCTTATGTGACTTGGTCACAGCAAAGAAGGTGTCCACCAGCCCATTGAGTCCAAGCTGGCAATCTGTCAAGAAATCAAATCAATCCAATTTCTCCGCTGTAACCCCATAACCTTTACATTTATTTTTCTCAAGTACCCATGCAGCTTCTCTTTTAAATTACTTATCGTCTCTGCTTCTATAACCGTCATAGGTAGTGGGTTCCATTTCTGGTTTTGGGCCAAATTAAGTTTGATTTATGTCTCTCTGAACAGTCCTCGGATATTTTGCCATGTTCATGTACTTGTAGTTGTTGTTGTGGAAACCTGAGGCTGTCCTTGTGCACTTTGCAGTGGGTAGCTATCAAGCGTGGGACTCCTGTCTGATTTCTTTAGCTATTTTGTAAATGGTAAGGCTAATTATTGCAACTTAGTTTGCAATCTCAGCTGGAAATAAGCAAACTCAGGATAAAGAACTGAAGCGAGAACTATCTGTCCTGCATAGCTCAATTCCACTCAATTGAAGGTCTCTGAAATTGTTAAATGAAAACTGTGACTGTGTGAAATACTCATTAGATACTTTATGTCCTGATTTTCAGGTGGCTTCACCAAGCAATAAATATTGGTCGATGGGCTTATACTAGTGATGAACTAACTTCTGTGTTTCAAACTGATTACAGGATGACACAATAGAAAGGCACAGTATTCCTGAGGTTCCGAGAGAGCACTTCGGTCAAAGATTGCTTGTGAAATGTTTATCGTTGAAGTATGTGTATTTTATTTCATGAAGAGTTGTAAATTATAAAATTATATATCACTTATAAAATAATCCCTTGTGATCTAAAACAAAATAATTCTTCTCTTTCTAGATTTGAAATTGAAATTGAGCCGATTTTTGCAAGCTTGGCTTTGTATGATGTCAGAGAGAAAAAAAAAGTTGGTATTGTATTTTTTTTTACCATTTTCATTCCTTTGTTTTGTGAATTCTGTTTAGGTGTGATTCCATTAACGATGACAATATATCTTTTTGAGTACCTCAAAGGTACTGAATGGACTTTTATAATTATGCATTTAACAAGGAATGTGTGACTAATATAAAACCAAGCTACTGCCGAAACTGGAGAAAATTAAACAAAAGTGCCATACTGCCATGAGATAGTAGGAACTGCAGATGCTGCAGAATCTGAGATAACAAGGTGTAGAGCTGGATGAACACAGCAGGCCAAGCAGCATCAGAGGAGCAGGAAGGCTGACGTTTCGGGCCTAGACCCTTCTTCAGAAAATGCACC